>NC_053179.1:1642572-1942572 GCF_004115215.2 Ornithorhynchus anatinus | reverse complement strand
TTGGGGTTTCAGAGTTGGTGGGATTAAAAATTGTTTAGAAATTAGAAATAATGAGATTCAGTGGTTGCTTAAGGATTTTCTGTTTGATGTGGAGGTGGATGGATAACCACTGGAGGTGCTTAAGCACTGGGGAAACAGGACTGAACTTTTTTTAGAAAAGTCGTCGGAGAAGCAAAGTGAAGTATGGACTGGTGAAAGGAGAGATAGGAGGCAGGAGGTCAGTGGGGAGACTGATGCAATAGTCAAAGTTAGGTTAGGTGCTTGGATCAATGGAGTATAAATTTGGATGGAGAAGAAAGGATGGATTAATAATAATAATAATAATAATGGTGTTTGTTAAGCACTTACTATATGCCAGGCACTGTACTAAACACTGGGGTGGATACAAGCAAAATTGGTGGGACACACTCCATGTCATGTGAGGGGCTCACCGTCTCAATCCCCATTTTACAGAGAAATGAAGTGACTTTCCCCAGGTCACACAGCAGACAAGTGGTGGCCCCGGTATTAGAACTCATAACTTTTTAACTCCCATACCTGTGTTGTATCCATTCTGCTGAACGGCTTCCCTGATTGTGGACTGTGGATTTTGGATGTGGGCAGGAAACATTCTACCAATTCTGTCACATTGAAGCACTCAATAAAAATGATTGATTGAGTGATTTAGTGATTCCTGAAAGTTAAACATATATGAGTTGGTTACACAATAAATACATGGGTCAAATGAGAGAGATGAGTCAAGGATAATGCCAAGGTTATGGGCTTATGAGAAAGGGACAATGTTGAACTGCCAAAAGTGATGAGAAAGTCATAGGAAAAACAGGATTTGGGTGGGAGGAAACAGATGTATCGTATCATAAATATCTAGAAGTAGCATGGCCTAATGGAAAGAGCCTGGGCTTGGGAGTTAAAAGACCTGTGTTTTACTCTTTGTTTCACTTTATACATGTGCAGTGTCTACAAGCCAGTTCAGTATTTTGGGTATACTTTGTTGTTAAGGTGTACCTTAGTTGTTGTTGTTATAATTATGATGATGCTGATGAGGATGATTGTAATTCTTATTATTGTATGTGTTAGGAACTTCTGTATGTCAAACACTGTTTTAAGCCCTGGAGTAGATTGTTTATCCCTCTAGACTGTAAGCTGCTGTGGTTAGGGAATGTGTCTGTTGTTGCATTGTGCTCTCCCAAGCACTTAGTTCAGTGGCCAGCAAAGAGTAGATGCCTGCAGATCACCCGCAATGTCCGCCTCCTTCCCCCTTATGCTTGAGTCGCTGAATGCTGCTGGCAGAAATCTACACATCAGGCCAGTCTTGTCCACTGCAAGTTTGTTCTTTCTTGCCTTAACTCTGCCCTCTCCTCTGCTGACAAAGCTATTTCTCTTCCCTATTGACACCCACAGCCATCACCCTCGCCAGTTTTTCCAGACATTTAACTTCCTCCTCAGGTCCCCTGTCCCTCAAATCTCCCGCATCCCTCACCCCAATGATCCAGTGATCTACTTCATTAAGAAAATTAACACCATCAAATGTGAGCTCTGCCAAATCACTCATCCCCATCCTTCATCCCCCCCTCCTCTTGGCCCCCTTTTCAACTATCTCATCATTCCCAGCAGTATCTTCAGAGGAGATCTCCTGCCTGCTCTCAAGTGCCACCTGCTTCACATGTGTATTGGGCCCCATTCCTTCGCACCTTATAAAAACTCTTGCCCCTTCCCACTTTCCTTTCTTCTCTCCTTCCTATTTCAGCTGCTCACTCTCCAATGGCTTCTTCCCCACTGCCTTCAAACATTCCCATGTCACTCCCATCCTAAAAAAACCTTCCCTTGACTCCACAGCCCCCTCCAGTTATTCCCCATGTCCCTCCTACCCTTCCTTTCCAAACTCCTAGAATGAGTCATCTATACTCACTGCCTTGAATTCCTTTCCTCCAATTCTGCCCTGGACTCCCTCCATTCTGGCTTCCCCCCATGTTACTCCATTGAAACCTCCCTCTCATTGCTCACCAAAGTCCTCAATCTTGCCAAATCCAATGGTTCCTACTCCATCATAATCCTCCCCAACTTCTCAGCTGCCTTTGACACTGTGGACCATCTTCTTATCCTTAATACATTATCCAATCTTGGCTTCACTGACTCCATCTCTCCTAGTTCTCCTCTTATCTCTCTCAGTTCTTTCTCAGTTTCCTTGACAGGCTCCTCTTCCCTTCCCATCCCCAACTGTAGAGGTCCCTCAAGGCTCAGTTCTTGGTCCCCTTCTATTCTCCATCTGCACTCACCCTCTTGGAGAACTTATTTGCTTCCCTGGCTTCAACTCTCATCTCTATGTGGGTGACACCCAAATCTATATCTACTCCCCAGTTCTCTCTTCCTCCCTCCAGGCTTGCATCTCCTCCTGACTTCAGGACATCTCTTCTTCGATGTCCTCCAGCCATTTAAAACTTAACCCTGTCCTCTCCCAAACTTTCTTGTCACTAATAATAATAATAATGATAATATTGGTTTTTGTTAAGCACTTACTATGTGCAGAGCACTGTTTTAAGCGCTGGGGTAGACACAGGGGAATCAGGTTGCCCCACGTGGGGCTGACAGTCTTAATCCCCATTTTACAGATGAGGTAACTGAGGCCCAGAGAAGTTAAGTGACTTGCCCACAGTCACACAGCTGACAAGTGGCAGATCCGAGATTCAAACCCATTGACCTCTGACTCCAAAGCCCGTGCTCTTTCCACTGAACCACGCTGCTTCTCACTGTAGATGGAACCACTATACTTCCAATCTCACAAGCTGGCAATTTTGGTGTCATTCTTGACTCTGCTCTTTCATTCACCCCACATATACAGTCCGTCATCAAATTCTATCAGTTTCATGTTCACAACATTGCCAAGATCCACCATTTCCCTTCCATCCAAACTCCTATCATGGTAGTATAATCACTCTTCCTATCCTGACTGGACTACTGCATCAGCCTTCTTTCTGACCTCCCAACCTCCTGTCTCTCCCCACTTCAGTCCATACTTCACTTTGCTGCCTGTTTTATTTTCTACAGAAACGTTCAGGTCATGTCACCCCCTTCCTCCCAAATCTGCAGTAGTTGCTAATTTACCTCCATATCAAACAAAAATTCCTTACAAATGGCTTTAAAGCTGACCATCACCTTGCCCCATCTTACCTCACTTCCCTTCTTTCTCCCTCTACAGCCCAGCCCACACACTGTGCTCCGCATGTGCTAACCTTCTCACTTTGCCTCTATCTTGCCTGTCTCACCGCCAACCTCTGGCCCATATCCTAACTCTAGTGTGGAATTCCCTTCTTCCTCAAATCCACCAATCATATTTCCCCCCTTCAAAGCTGTATTGAAGGTGCACCTCCTCCAAGAGGCCTTCCAAAATAAGTTGCCTTTTCTCCCGCCCTTTCACATCACCTCAACTTGCTCCCTTCAGTCTTCCCCTCATCTTCCCACCCACAGCACTTATGTATATATGTATATCTCTGTAATCAAATTATTTATATTGATGCCTGTTTGCTTGTTTCGATGTCTCCCTCCCTCCTCTAGGCTGTAAGCCTGGTGTAGGCAGGGATTTTCTCTCTTTATTGTACTTCCCATGTACTTAGTACAGTGGTCTGCAAATTGAGAGTGCTCGATAAGTACAATTGAATGAATGAATGAACAGTAAGCACTCAATAATTACAACTGAATTAATTAATTAAGCTATACCAACTCCCTGTCTCATATGCAAATGACAGTCTAAATAGAGAGAACAGTCCTTAAATTCCCATTTTATAGTTGTCAGTTTTATCTCTACAATCCCTCAAGAATTTCCTCCTTCCTACATCCAAAGTACTACCACACTGGTTCAAGCCCATCATTACTGTATCACCCTCTTTGCTGACTTCCTTTGTCTCTATTCTCTCCCCACTCCAGTCATTCTTCATTCTGCTGTCCATATCATCTGTCTAAAAAAAAGTTGTGCACTCATCTCTCCACTCTTCAAGTATGTCTAATGTTTGCTCATCCAGCTTCACACCAAGCAGAAACTCTTCACTCTCTGTTTCAGGGCACTCAATCAGCTCTCTCCCTCCAGCTTTCTCAAGAACCTGCAAGTGGTTGCCCATCCACCTCCGCATCAAACAGAAACTCCTAACCATTGGCTTTGAAGCAACTCGTTCACCTTGCCCCCTTCTACCTCAGCCCACTGCTCTGCTGCTATAACCCAGCCTAAATCACTCCTCTAATTCACTCATTCTGTCATATTTATTGAATGCTTATGCCTGGAAGAGAACAATACAATACCCCATAAATTCGCTGCCCACAACAATTTTACAGTCTAATGGCAACCTTGTCATTGTTCCTCAGTCTCATGTATCTCTCCACCAAACTCTTGCCCAATTCCAGCCTCTGGCCTGGAACACCCTTACTCCTCAAATCTGACAGACAATTACTGTCCCCCACTTCAAAGCCTTATTGAAGGTACATCTCCTCCAAGAGACCTTCCCTCACTAAATCCTCCTTTCCGATTCTTCCAGTCCCTTCTGTGTTATCCTGACTTGCTCCCTTTTTTCTTTCCTCCCACCCAACCCTACAGCACTTATGTACATATCTGTAATTTATTTATTTATATTAATGTCTATGTCCCCCTCTAGACTGTAAGTGCACTGTGGTCAGGGAATGTGTCTATGTATTATATTGTACACTCCCAAACACCTCCAGTAAATTCAAGCAGAAAAAGAAAGTTGAATACTGCAGTTGCCTGTGTACCTCCTGTTTTGTCACTATATCTGCCTCTGAGCTTCCAAAAGGGCACACTAGTTTTTTCAATTTTATTTTGACTACCTTGCCTCTTCTTTCACTGGCTAGTCATTACTCAGGATTAAAATTTATTGACAGTATTCCATTCCATGCAGCTTTAACATAGCAAGTGCTCTGCACAAAGTAAGTGCTCAATAAACTTGAATGAATGTAAAATTGAATGAATGAATGAATGAATGAATGACTTTGCTTCTCTTCCACTGCAATCTGGTGTGCACCTGTAACACCAATTTGCCATTGCTCCTCACTTTTGCTTCACCTGCCATTGACCAGGTGTTCACACCCTCCCTCCTTCGTGGAATTCCCTCCATATAGATCTAGTAGACTAGCACTCCCCACTTCTTCAAACTTCTACCAAAATCATTGCTTCTTCAGGAGCTGTTATTCTTTCCCTCCTGTATTGTATCAGCTTCCTTGCTAACCTCTACCTTCTCCATCTCCCCACTCCAATCCAAATATTACTCTTCTACCTGGATCTTTTTTTGGGGGAAAAAAAGGCTTAGTCCATATCACCACACTCCTCACCCCTAAAATTGTTCCTTTTTAAAACTTCAACATGACTAATTTGGTTTTCTTTTTTAATGTCACAATATTCCCGAAGCCTCTACTCTTTAAGATAGCCACTTCATTTCATACTTCTGTAGTTCCCTGATCTACCTATGAAATTTTCTCCTAACTGTTCATTGATTTGTCATCATCTGAGTTTGCATCATTGTTTCTCTGAAATGATTTATACATTTCCTGTGTACTTTTTTCATTTCTTAATAGAGAAGCTGAGATTGACTATCAATCAAGCAAGCAATCAGTCTTTAGCATTAATTGAATACTTATTGGGTGCAGAGCCTCTTACTAAACATTTGGAAAAGTTCAGTTCAATAGAATTAGTAGACGTGATCTGTTAGAAAGATTATGGATTATGGCTGAAGACAGGATGCTCTGGAGAAAATATATCCATAGAATATATAAATATATATACATATATATTCATATAACCATATGAATCTAAAATGACCTGATGTCACTTGATAGCAATAATAATAAACACTGTTACTGCCTACAAGAAACTTAGAAGTTTATTAAATTCTGAGCACTGCACTAAGCACTTGAGAGAGTGCAATACAAAAGAATTGGTAGACACAATCACGGGCTTCAAGGAACATACAGTCCGGGAAATCACACTCTACTGTATCATGCCAAGTAGGAAATGTGACCTGATGAGCATTATTTTGATACTCATGATTTGGTAGTATTAAAATACTTTGTTGTTTGTGGTCTTTTCTTATCACTTTTAAGAATTGAGCATAAGTAGCAAATACAGAAAATACCAGTAAACACCACTGATTGATTCAGGAGATTGCAGTAGGAGATTAAATTGGCACCTCCAGTAAATTCAAGCAGAAAAAGAAAGTTGAATACTATTATTGTCTGTGTACCTTCTGTTTTGCCACTATATCTGCCTCTGAGCTTCCAAAAGGGCACACTACCTTTCTAAATTTTATTTTGACTACCTTGCCTCTACTTTCACTGGATAGTCATTACTCAGGATTAAAATTTATTGACAGTATTCTATTCCATGCTGCTTATATCAGTTTTTTATAGTTTGTTTGTGGTCATTGTGGTCAGGGAACATTGCCTACTAACTCCCAACTCCATTATATTATTCTCTTCTAAATACTTAGTATTCATTCATTCAATAGTATTTATTGAGCGCTTACTATGTGCAGAGCACTGTACTAAGCGCTTGGAATGAACAAGTCGGCAACAGATAGAGACAGTCCCTGCCGTTTGATGGGCTTACAGTCTAATCGGGGGAGACGGACAGATGAGAACAATGGCAATTGTTAGTACAGTGCTCTGCATACTGTAAGCATTCAATAAGTAATATTGACTGATGGACTAATTGATTGACTGATTCAGCCTGGGGCCAAAATGCTTATTAATTTAAATTGAAAGCCCCCAGGGTTCTCTGAATCCTAGGAAAACAATGTATCTATTACATAAGCCCTATAGCCCTCTTGTGGAATGGCTGCTTATGGTTTTTTTCCTGCCCTAATAATTTAATTTGTATTCAACTAAATGATTACTTCATAGCTGTACAATAATTACTTAAAATATTGGATTCCAAAACTTTGGGAATTTTTTCTGGCTGCCAGCTGTTATCTGTCCTATCTATCCTACACATAATTGCTCTCCCCCACTTCAAATATTATTGAAGGACATCTCCAACAAGAAGCCTTCCCTGACTAAACCCTCCTCTTCTCCCACTCCCTTCTGTGCTATGCTTATTTACTCCTTCATTCATCCTCCTTCCCAACCCCACAGCAACTGTGAGTATACCTGTATTTTTCTGTAATTTATTTATTTAGTCTATCTATCCATCTATTTATTTATATTAATGTCTGTCTCCCCCTCTAGACTGTGAGCTCATTTTGGGCAGGAATGGGATGTCCTCCTGTCACCTCAAACTGAACTTGTCCAAAAAGGTTTTGGACAAATCCTATCCGCTCCCTGACTTTTCCGTCACTATAAACGGCACCACCATCCTTTCCAACTCACAGGCCTGTAACCTTAGTGTTATCTTTGACTCCTCATTCTCATTCAACCCACATATTCAATCCATCACCGAATTCTGTCAGTCTCACCTTCACAGCATTACTAAATTCCACCGTATCCTCTCCAGCCAAACTGCCACCACACTGAATACAGTCATGCATCCTGTCCCACCTAGATTACCCTATCAGCCTACTTGCTGACCTCCCAGCCTCCTGCCTTTCCCCACTCCAGTCCATACTTCAATCTGCTGCCAGGATCATCTTTCTACAAAAACATCCAGGACATATCACCCCGCCTCCTCAAAAATCTCCAGTGATTGCCTATCCACCTGCATATCAATCTAAAACTCTTCACCATTGGCTTTAAAGCTGTCTGTCACCTCTCCCTCTCCCACCTCCCCTCACTTCTCTTTCTACAACCCAGCCCACCTATTTCACTCCTCTGGTGCTAACCTTCTCAGTGTGTCTCTATATTGCCTTTCTAACTGTTGACCTCAACCCACATCCTGCCTCTGGCCTGGAATGCCCTCCCTCCTCAAATTTGCCGGACAATTACTCTCCCTAGCTTCAAAGACTTACTGAAGGTGCTTCTCTTCCAAGAGGCACTTCTCTTCCCCAGATTAAGCCCCACTTTTCCTCATCTTCCACTCCCTTCTGCATCACCCTGACTTGCTGCCTTTGCTCTTCCCCCAACATTCCCAACCCAACATTACTTATGTGTTTATACCTGTAATTTAATTTTATTTATTTGTAAGATGTCTGTCTCCCCACCCATCTGGACTCTGAGCTCAATGTGGGCAGGGTTTGTTACTGTGCTGAATTGTACTTTCCCAAGCGCTTAGTATAGTAAGCACTTGAATAAATGAACGAATGAAATGCTCAATAAATACAATTGAATGAATGAATGAATGAGTGAATGAATGAATCTGTCTTTGGCTATGATAAGTTCATCAGAAAATATATGCATTAGATTACTCTTTTAAGTTGGTGACCAAAATGTTGAAACCTTAGAGGTTTAAATGTAATAATAACATTTATTATTTTGATGATTATTATTAGTATAGTATTATTAAATGTTTGTTCTGTACCAAATCACCATGCTATATCCTGGGGTAAATGCAAGATAAATAGATTAGATATGGTTAGTGAACCACAAGGGGTTCAAAATATAAAAAACAGGAAGAAAAGATGTTATCACTGTTTTATGTATTAGGAAACCTAGCAGGTGGATTAAGTGACTTGCTTCAAGTCACACAGGCGGTTAGTCACAAATGTGGCATAGAAATAAGGTCTTCTAATTCCCAGTCCTAAACTCTTTCCATTGGACCACTATGTCTATTTTATATTACTAATAAAATATTAATAATATAAAGCAATAATAGTAATCATTGATGTTATTTTTTATAATAAAATGGAGACATCAATTAATAGTAGTGAAGGATAAGAGGAAAGAGTGAAAGATTATATAAAGAAAGAAGACAAAAAGAAGAGAAAATCAGAGTGAATGAGCAAGCAGAAAGAACAAACTAAGAAGGGAGAAGGAAAAGAAAAACAACCACAAAAGATCATATCTGTAAAAATAATGGAAGCAGATTTTGATATTATTACAGAAAATTCTACATGTATTTTATCTCTTTCATGTGTATAATTTGTACCTAAAATTAGTTATGTTTGTTTATAGGAGAAGCCAAAGAAAGTTTGTTTTACATATGACTTATTCCTGAATCTGGAGGGAAACCCACCTGTGAATCATCTTCGTTGTGAGAAATTAACATTCAACAATCCTACCAAAGAATTCCGCTACAAGCTTCTTAAAGCTGGGGGGGTGAGTGCTTAAAGTTTTAAGATGTCCTTATTGCTTAATTTAAGCAGTTTCAGTAATTAGTATACTTTATCAATCATATTTATTGAGTACTTACTATGTACAGAGAACTGCATTAAATGCTTGGGAGAGTACAACAGAATTAAGACATATTCCCTACCCAAATAAGTTTATAGTCTAGAGTTATTTAATTCATTTAATTGACCAATCACTTGGTCAATCATCAGGGGTATTTATTGAGTGCTTAGAGTTTGCAGAGCACAGTAGGGAGACCCATCTGCACCTCAAACCCAAACTCCTAAACTATTGGCTGTAAAGCACTTAATCAGCTCACCTGCTCCTACCTTACCTCAGTGATCTTCTATTGCATCCCAGCCTGCTCACTTTGTTCCTCTGGTGCCTACTTACTCACTCTGGCCTGTTCTCATCTATCATGATAGATGATCTCCATCTATCATGGAGAAGCAGCATGGCTCAGTGGAAAGAGCACGGGCTTTGGAGTCAGGGCTCATGAGTTCGAATCCCAGCTTTGCCACTTGTCAGCTGTGTGACTGTGGGCAAGTCACTTCATTTCTCTGTGCCTCAGTTCCCTCATCTGTAAAATGGGGATTAAGACTGTGAGCCCCAAGTGGGACAGCCTCATTCCCCTGTGTCTTCCCCAGCGCTTAGAACAGTGGTTGGCACATAGTAAGCGCTTAACAAATACAAATACCAATGATACCAACCCCTTTCCCACATCCTTTCCATATTCTGGAATTTCCTCCGACTCCATATGTGGCAGACCATCACTTTCCCCATATTCAAAACCTTATTTTGGTCACATCTTTCATTCATTCATTCAATCAGTCATTTATTGATCGCTTATTGTGTGCAATGCACTGTACTAAGAGCTTGGAAAAGTACAGTAAAACAACAAACAGACACATTCGTGCAAACAACGAGCTCATAGTCTGCAGGGGGAGACAGTCATTAATATAAATAAATAAATAGCTTATATACAGATATATACATATGTGCTTGAGGTTGGGAGGGAAGATGAATGAAGGAGCAAGTAAAAGCAGCACAGAAGAGAGTGGGAGAAGATGAGAGAAGGGTTTACTCATGGAAGGTTTCTTGGAGGAGATGAACCTTCAATATGGTTTTGAAATGGAAGAAAGCAATTATCTATCTGATATGAGGAGGGAAGGCATTCCAGGCCAGTTGTTAGATGTGGGACAGAAGTGGCAGTGAGATAGGTGAAATCAAGGTACAGTGAGGAGGTTAGCATTAGAGGAATGAAGCTTGTGGGCTGAATAGTAGCCGGAGATTAAAGCCAATGGAGAGGAGTTTTTGTCTGATGCAGTTGGATAAGCAACCACTGTAGTTCCTTGAGGAAAGGAATGCATGGTCTGAACGTCTTTGAAGGAAAATGATTCAGGTAGCAAAATGGAGTATGGACCGGATTGTGGAGAAACAGAAGGCTGGCAAGTTAGCAAGAAGGCTGATACAATATTCAAGGCTAGATAGTGCTTGCATTACATGTGGTAGAGTATGGTAGGAGAGGAAAGGGCAGATTTTGGCGATGTTGTGAAGGTAGAACTGTCAGGATTTAGTAATGGCTTGAATATTTGGGTGAAACAAGAGAAAGGAGTCAAGGATAACGCCAAGAGTCTTCTTTTCCAAGAGCCCTTCCCTAAGTAAATTATCTTTTCTCCAGCTTCCTCTCAGTCAGTCAGTCAGTCATTCACATTTGATGACCACTTACTGTGTGCAGAGCACTATACTAAGAGCTTGGGAGGGTACAATATAACAGTAAACAGACATATTCCCTGTCCAAAATGAGTTTACAGTGTAGATGGGGAGACAGCTCCATTAATATAAATAAAAAAATTTACAGATATGTACATAAGTACTGTGGGGCTGAAAGGCAGGATGAATAAAGGGAGAAAGGATGACACAGAAGGGAACTGAAGAACAGGAAAAGAGGTTTTAATTAGAAAAGGCCTCTTGGGAGGAAAATTGCCTTCATTTAGGCTTTGTAATAGGGGGAGAGTAATTGCCTGTCAGATATGAGGACTGAGGGTGTTCCAGGCCAGAGGTAGGATGTAGTAAGGAGGTTGATGGTGAGAAGAACAAGATCAAGGTACACTGAGAAAGTTAGTGCTCCAAAGAGTAGATCAGTCAGATATATACTCCCCAAGAGTAGCAAGGTAAAGTAGAGTGGGACAATGTGATAGAGTGATTTAAACCTAGTGTTGAGGAGTTTCTGTTTGATGTAGAGGTGGGTGGGCAACTATTGGAGACTCTTGAGGAATGGGGAAGCATGGACTGAATGTTTTTATGGAAAAATGATCCGAGCAGCAGGGAGAAGTATGGACTGGAACAAGGTGGCTAATACTTTATTCAAGGTGGGACAGGATAAATGAGTAGGTTAAGGTGGTAGCAGTCTGCTTGGACAGGATTTGGTGATGGATTGAGTATATGGGGTAAATGACAATGAGGAGTCAAGTTTAATGCCAAGGTTTCAGGCTTGTGAGACAGGAAGGATGGTAATGCCAACTACAGTGATGGGGAGGTCATGGGAAGGATAGGATTTGAGTGAGAAGAAAAGAAGTTCTGTTTTAGACATATTGAGGAGATGGGAGGGCTTCCAAGTCTAGTTGTCTTGAAGGCAGAGGAAATATGAAACTGCAGAGAGAGACAGAGAGAGATCAGCCTGGAGAAGGAGATTTGGTTATCACCTGCACAAATGTAATAGTTGAAGCCATTGAGTTCTCCAGGGAAGTGGATGTAGATGGAGAATAGAAGTGTTCACAGAACTGAACTGAATTAGTTAGAGGGTGGAAGGTAAAGTAGGAGCCCACTGACAATGAGGGCCAGAGGGATAGGAGAAGAACCAGAAAAAGACAATGGCAGTGAAAGTGTGGTTGGAATCCGTTTCCAGGAGAAGGGGATGGTTGATAGTATCGAAGGTAGGTGATAGGTCAAGGAGGTTTAGGATCAAATGGAGACCATTGAATTTGTCAAAGAGGAGATCCCTTTTACCACACTTTAGAATTCAAAGTGTGGTAAATACGAAGGTGAATAGTCAATAGGATTTACTGAGTGCTTACTATGTGCAGAGCACTGTACTAAGCACTTAGAATGTACAATTCGGCAACAGAGAGAGACCATCCCAGCCCAATGATGGGCTCACAATCTAGACAGGGGAGACAGGCAGCAAAGAAAAACAGAACAAAACAAAAATAAGACATCATCATCAAGATAAATAGAATAAAGGGCATGTACACCTCATTACCAAAGTAAATAGGGAAATAAATAATATATACAAATGAGCACAGTGCTGAGAGGAGGGGAAGGAGGAGGAGAGGGGAAGGAGAGCAGAGGAAAAAGGGGCGCTCAGTCTGGAAAGGCCTCTTGTAGGAGGTGAGCTCTCACTAGGGCTTTGAAGAGGGGAAGAGAGTTAGTTTGGCGGAGTTGAGGAGGGAGGGCATTCTAAGACAACAGTAGGTCATGGGCCAGAGTCGATGGTGGGATAGGCGTGAACCGGGGACAGTGAGGAGGTGGGTGGCAGAGGAGCAGAGCGTGTGGGGTGGGCAGTAAAGAGAAGGGAGGTGAGGTAGGAGGTGTCAAGGTGATGGACTGCTTTGAAGCCAAGAGTGAGGAGTTTTTGCTTCTTGCAAAGGTTGATAAGCAACCACTGGATGTTTTTGAGGAGGGGAGTCACATTCCCAAAGTGTTTCTGTAGAAAGATAATATGGGCAGCACAAGTGAAGTAAGCCAGGAGTGGAGAGAGACAGAAGGATGAGAGATCAGAGAGGAGGCTGATGCAGTAATCCTAGTCTGGATATTATAAGAGATTATACCAGCATGGTAGCAGTTTGGATGGAGAGGAAAGGGCAGACCTTGGCGATGTTGTGGAGGTGAGACCAGCAGGTTTGGTGATGGATTGAATGTATGGGGTGAATGAGAGAGCAGAGTCAAGGATGACACTGAAGTTGCGAGCTGTGAGACGGGAAGAATGATAGTGCTGTCCCCTGTGGTGAGAAAGTTACGGAGAGGACAGGGTTTGGGAGGGAAGATAAGGAGCTCAGTCTTGGGCAAGTTGAGTTTTAGGTGGCAGGCGGATATCCAAGTAGAGATATCCTGATGTCCTGAGATACGAGCCTGGAGGGAGGGAGAGAGGACCAGGGAGAAAAAGATGTTAATTTGGGTATAATTAATTAATTATAATTATATAATGTTAATATGCGTAGAGATGATAGTTGAAGCCATGGGAGCGAATGAGTTCACCAAGGGAGTGAGAATAGATGGAGAACAGAAAAGGATGAAGAACTGACTCTTGAGGAACCACTACAATTAGGGCTTGGGAGGGGGAGGAGGAGCCTGCGAAGGAGAACGAGAATGAATGATAATGATTCAGAAAGATAATAGGAGAACCAGGAGAGGACAGAGTCTGTGAAGCCAAGGTTAAATAAAGTGTTGAGGAGAAGGGGATGGTGAACAATGTCAAAGACAGCTGAGAGGTCAAAGAGGATTAATGGAATAGGAGCTGTTGGATTTGGCAAGAAGGAGGTCATGGGTGACCTCTGAGAGGGCAGTTCCTGGGGACTGGAGTACATGGAATCCAGTTTGGAGGGGGTCCAGGAGAGAGTTGGAGTTGAGGAATTCAAGGCAGCGAGTGTATCCGACTAGCTTTAGGAGTTTGGAAAGGAAGGGTAGGAGGGAGATAGGGCAATAACTTGGAAGGGGTAGTGGGATGGAGAGGGTATTTTTGGGATGGGGGAGATGTGGGCATGTTTGAAGGCAGAGGGGAAGAAACCAATGGAGAGAGATCAGTTAAAGATGGAAGTTAAGGAGGAGAGGAGTGAAGGGGTGAGAGGTTTTATAAGATGAATGGGAACGGGGTCTGAAGCACAGGTGGAGAGGGTGGCACTTGAGAGGAAGGAGGAGAAGCAGCATGGCTTAGTGGAAAGAACATGGGTTTGGGATCAGAGGTCAGGGGTTCTAATCCTGGCTCCGCCTCTTGTCAGCTGTGTGACTTTGGGCGAGTCACTTAACTTCTCTGTGCCTCAGTTCCCTCATCTGTAAAATGGTGTTTAAGACTCTGAGCCCCACCTGGGACAAGCTGATAACCTTGTATCTATCCCAATGCTTAGAATAGTGCTCAGGAGTTAGTAAACGCTTAACAAATACCGTCATTATTATATTAGTATGCTAATTGACTCCAGGTGTGAGAACCAGGGGAAGGGAGGGGTGTAAATTGGTGGTAACAAACATTTGGGTAACTACCAACAGAACCATATGGGACGCTGTGTTGAGCTTTCAGCCCTAAATTCAAGCTGAAATGGTCCGCTGAATCACCTGCACCAGCACCTGCATCTGGTCAGCCTCCACTGAGTCCTATAGTCCTCTAGCTCGCCCCTTCTTTTCTTGCCGGGGTCCTCTAGCTTTCCCATTCTTTTCTTGCAGGGTTTGGATCATGCTACTCACTGGTCTCCAAGGCCCTATATCACTATTCATTCATTCATTCAATCATATTTATTGAGCACTTACTATATGCAAAGCACTGTATCCATTCATTCAATCGTATTTATTGAGCACTTACTGTGTGCAGAGCACTGTACTAAGCGCTTGGAAAGTACAGTTCAGCAACAGAGAGTGACAATCCCTACCCAACAGTGGACTCACAGTCTAGAAGGGGGTGACAGGCAACAAAACAAAACAAGTAGACAGGCATCAATAGCATCAAAATAGAATTATAGATATATACATATCATTAATAAAATAAATAATATGTACAAATATACACAAGTGCTGTGAGGCGGGGAATGGGGTAGAACAGAGAGAGGGAATAGAAGGGGTGGGAAGGGGAGGAGGAGCAGAGGAAAAGGGGGGCTCAGTCTGGGAAGGCCTACTGGAGGAGGTGAGCTCTCAATAGGGCTTTGAAGCAGGAAAGAGAGCTAGTTTGGCGATGTGAGGAGGGAGGGCATTCCAAGCCAGAGGTAGGACATGGGCCAGGAGTCGATGGTAGGTCAGGCGAGAACGAGGCCCATTGAGGAGGTTAGTGGCAGCAGAAGAGTGGAGTGTGTGGGCTGGGCTATAGAAGGAGATAAGGGAGGTGAGGTAGGAGCGGGCAAGGTGATGGAGAGCTTTGAAGCCAATACTAAACACTTGAAAGATAAAATATAACAGTAATTAGAGACATTCTCTGCCCACACGAGCTTACAGTCTGTTGCTGCCACTGCTCAATGATTGAATCCTAGGCAGTTTCTTGAAAGCGTAGATGTCACTGGGTACTGGCTTACTCCCCCTCCCAGAACTGGCTGCAGAAGCCCCCGGATGTGCCCACAGCTCCCCAAGGAACAAATCTCCCAGACACGAAAAGCTTCTCCTCCAATCCGTCTAGCAGTGTGTTCTGAGAGCACAGTATGTTCTTAAAATGACAAATGGAAACAAATTCAGTGTAGACCACTACTTTGTTTTTTGGCCTCCAAGACCCTCTGTAGGCATTCCAGGACTTACATTCTACTCCCACTTAGAATTCACAGTCTCAGTCCTCCAGAGTCCTAGCTGGTGGACTGTGAACCTCCTTGAGCCCTCTCCAGGGTCTAAGGCTTGAGGACTCCCTGTGTCCTGCAGGCACCCAGCTTGCTTCCCTTCACCTCAAGATAGCTGAGAGTCTCCTCTTGTCCTAGAGCTCACCTGACATTGCAAAGCCATTGTTCTTGTCTCTCCGTCTCCCCCGATTAGACTGTAAGCCCGTCAAATGGCAGGGACTGTCTCTATCTGTTGCCGACTTGTTCATTCCAAGCGCTTAGTACAGTGCTCTGCACATAGTAAGCGCTCAATAAATACTATTGAATGAATGAAAAGCCCACTAATTCAGATTCATTTCATGAGGCTCAGAAGGCCAATTTGTTTTTGAGAAAGGACGTGTAGGGGGATGCGTGGGAAGAAACTTTCAGAAGTAGATTGCTGGTGTTAGGGTGTGGTCAGGAATTATTGGAGACCAGACTGGTATGAATTTTAAAAATTGGAATTGAGGAATAGGTCTCATAATGGAAGAATTTTTGCTCACTCTAAAAATTTAACTATCCTTCATATTAGAAAAAAGCCCACTGATCAATCGGTCAGTCGATCAATGGAATTTATTGAGTGATTAAAGTAGATGGAGCACTGTAATAGTAATAATAACAATAATAATAATAATGGCATTTGTTAAGCATTTACTATGTGCCAAGCACTGTTTTAAGCGCTGGAGAGGATACAAAGTAATCAAGTTGTTCCACAGAGTGCTCACAGTCCTAATGTCCATTTTACAGATGAGGTAACTGAGGCCCAGAGAAATTAAGCGACTTGCCCAAAATCACGCAGCTGACAAGTGGTGGAGCCGGGATTTGAACCTATGACCTCTGACTCCCACTGAGCCACGCTGCTTCCCTATACTAATTGCTTAGAAGAGTACCAAACAATTACATGTTCTCTGCCCTCAAGGAATTTACAGTCCAGAGAGGGATTTTTCATTAGTAATGGTGTAAGACAAGGATATATCTTATCTCCTTTATGCCAAATACATAATTAGAGAAGTTGGATTGGATGAAGACGAATGGGGAGTAGAGATGGAAGAAGGAATATAAGCAACCTTCATTATGCTGGTGATTTTACCCTACTAGCAGAAAGTGAAGAAGATTTGAAGGGCTTATTATTAAAAGTTAAGGAACAGAGCAAAAAGATGAGCCTACATTTGAATGTCAAGAAAACAAAGATCTTGACAACTGCAAGTTTAAACACATTTGTAGTGGATGAAGGGAAGATCGAAATAGCTGCCAGTTTTTCTCTCTGGGCTGATAATCTATAATAAAGGAACTAATAGTCAAGAAGTACTCTGAGGATTAATATTAGGAAGACTTGCAGTGAAGACCCTGGAAAAAATCGTGTTATGCTGATGTAACTACTGCCACAAAAATACAAATTGCCAAATCTGTGGTGTTTCCAGAGGTAATGTATGGATCTGAAAGCTGGACAGAGAAAAAACAAGATAGAAAGAGCACTGATTCTTTTGAAATGAGGTCTTGGAGAGGCTTTTGCAAATACCTTGGACTGCCTGAAAAACAAATATATTTTGGAACAAAGTAAACTTAAAGTGGTTTTTGGAAAGTCAGATGATTTGATTTAGATTAGCATATTTTGGACACATAATCAGGAGGAGTAATTATCTGAAGAAGACACCAGTGCCAGGAAAAGCCCAGGGAAAACATAAAAGAGGTACAACAGGAGCTAGGTAGATAGAGTCCATAACAAAATAATGGAAGAACCATTAGAAAAATTACAGACTATATTAGAAGACAGGATGCTTCTGGAGAAAATATATCCATAAAGTCATTATGAACCAGAAATGACTTGATGGCACTTGATAATAATAATCAGATTGATTATCTTGTTTATATCCCAAGGACATGCTTCAGTTTCATCCCACAACTTTTCATTCTGTATAGTTTGTATTAGGAATCCAGAGGATATTAAGGCAACCATCAAAATACTTTTACATTTTAAAAAAACCCAGAAAGTCTCTGAAGTTTTAAACACTAGAAAAGACAGATTTATCTATTTAAGCCCTCATCTCTCAGTTCTCATCACTCATTTTTGATACCTATTTCTCCTTTATTACTAGGTGATGGAATTGCCAGAAGGAGCAGAAAGTATATCAAGGTCTAGTCCTGCCTACCTTTTTTTGCCCACAGTACCATTCTCTGCCTTCTCTGATCCCAAGAAGAATAAATCATCCTATATTTCAAAGGTTTGCGAGGCTTGGTGCAACTAAGGTTGAGCAAATGGGCCAAAGGGATATTGTGAAAATATATTATTAATTATGTTTGTTTAGAAAGGACTGATTCCAAACATCTGAAAACCCCTTTCATACAGTTTTTTAGAACATTCTCAATTCTAATTGTGGGGGTTGCCTTTTTCCTCTGCAAGGACAGTGCTTTATTCTCTATTTAGAGAATAGAGTAGTTAATTCATTTCAAGCGCTTAGTTCAGTCTGTATACAGTAAAATGCTCAATATGTACGATTGAATGAATAAATTTCCCTATAATTTTTAGTCCAGTGATGTTGCTTCTGCCTCATTTGGGAGAGGTGCTATATCCAATTCGATTTGCTTGTATCCATACCAGCACTTAGGACAGTGCCTGGCACATAGTAAGACCTTAACAAATACCACAATTATTATTATTATTATCATTATTAGCCCTTCACCTGTTTTCAGGTTGCAAGTGGCATGGCGTAGTGGCAAGGGCATGGGCTTGGGAGTCAGAGGACATGGGTTCTAATCCCAGTTCTGCCATTTGTCTGCTGTGTTACCTTGGGGAAATCTTTTAACTTCTCTGTGCCTCAGTTACTGCATTTGTAAAATGGGGATTAAGATTATGAGCCCTATGTGGGACAATCTGATTAACTTGTATTTTACCCCAGGGTTTAGAACAGTGCTTGGCCCATAGTGAGCACTTAACAAATACCATCATCATTTTGATTATCACTATTATTATGCCAAAAAGTGGCAGAATTACATGAGTAAATGTGTTAGAATCAGTCAATTAATGGTATTTTGAATGGCTATTCTGAGTAGATCATTGTTCAACAGAATTGGGAAACATGTCCCTTGCCCACAAAGTGTTTGCAGTCAAATGGGAGAAAGACATTAAGAAAAATAAATAAATTACAGATTCATATAATAATGTTGATATTTGTTAAACGCTTACTATGTGCAGAGCACTGTTCTAAGTACTGGGGTAGATACAGGGTAATCAGGTTGTCCCACATGAGGCTGAACATATGTAAGTGCTGTGGGGCTGAAGATGGTGTTAATATCAAGTGCTTAAAGGACACAGGTCAAACAGCAAGGGTGATGCGGAAGGGAAAGGAAATTGAAGAGAAGACGGTTTAATTAGGGAAAGCCCCAGAGAAGATGTGATCTTAATAAGCCTTTAAATAATAATAATAATGTAGGTATTTGTTAAGCACTTACTATGTGCCAAGCATGTTCTAAGCGCTGGGGTAGATTCCAGGTATTCAGATTGTCCCCCGTAGGGTGTACAGTCTTCATCCCATTTGACAGATGAGGAAACTGAGGCACTGAAAAGTTAAGTGACTTGCCCAAGGTCACACAATTGACAAGCAGTGGATCCGGGATTCACAACCTCTGACTCCCAAGCCCGGGCTCTTTCCACTGAGCCTCGCTGCTTCTCATGCTTTAAACATGGGGAGAGAAGTGGTCTGTCAGATATAAAAGGAAGGGAAGTTCCAGGCTAGAGGGAGGATGTGGGGAAGAGGTTAACAGTGAGATAGATGAGATTGGTTCACAGTGAGTAAACTGGTGCTACAGGAATGAAATGTGCAATCAGTCAGTCATTTGTATTTATTGAGCACTTACGGTGTGCACAGCACTGTACTAAGCACTTAGGAGAGAACTATATAACAACATAATAGACACTTGTCCTGCCCACAGTGATTTTACAATGTACAGGGGGGACACAGACATTAATATATGTGAATAAAATTACAGATAAGTGCAGTGGGACAAATGGGGGATGATAAAGGAAACAATTCAGGACGATATAGAAGGGAGTGGAAGAAAAGGAAAAGAGGGATTAGTCAGGGCAGGCTTCTTGGAGGAGATGTGCCTTCAATAAGGCTTTGAAGAGTAGGAGAGTAATTGTCTGTTGAATATTATGGGGGAGAGTGCTGGAGGTTAATAGGAATTCAGGCAGGTAAGATGGGGGCAAGATGATTGAGAGCTTCGAGGTGACGGTAAGGAGTTTCTGTTTGATGTAGAGTGAATGGGCAAGCATCAGAGTTTCTTGAGGAATGGAGAACCATGGACTGAATGTTTTTATAGAAAAATGATGCAGGAAGCAGAGTGAAGTATGGACTGGAAGGGGGAGAGACAAGATACTCTAAATTTGTTGTGTGCAGGGCACATGTCTACCATGTACTTTTGTACTTTTCCAAGCACTTAGATAGTGCTCTGCCCATAGTAATTGCACAGTAAATATGATTGATTAATTGATTGAGATAGGGAAGTCAGCAAAGGGGTAGATGCAAGGTGACCTAGTGGCTAGAGCACGACCCTGAGAGTTAGAATGACCTGGGTTCTACTTCTGGTTCCACCCTTTGTCTTCTGTATTATCTTAGGCAAGCCACTTAACTTCTCTCAGTTACCTTATCTGTAAAATTCATTCATTCATTCATTCATTCATTCAATAGTATTTATTGAGTGCTTACTATGTGCAGAACACTGTACTAAGCGCTTGGAATGTACAAATCGGTAACAGAGACAGTCCCTGCCCTTTGACGGGCTTACAGTCTAATCAGGGGATACAGACAAGAACAATAGCAATAAATAGGATCAAGGGAATGAACAGCTCATTAAAACAAGAGCAAATAAATAGAATCAAGGTGATGTACCTCTCATTAACAAAGTAAATAGGGTAATGAAGATATATACAGTTAAGTGGATGAGTACAGTGCTGAGGGGATGGGACGGGAGAGGGGGAGGAGCAGAGGGAAAGGGGGGAGAAGAGGGCTTAGCTGAGGAGAGGTGGGGGGTAGAGGGAGCAGAGGGAAAAGGGGAGCTCAGTCTGGGAAGGCCTCTTGGAGGTGAGCTTTAAGTAGGGTTTTAAAGAGGGGAAGAGAATTAGTTCGGCAGAGGTGAGGAGGGAGGGCATTCCAGGACCATGGGAGGACGGGGCCCAAGGGTCAACGGCAGGATAGGCGAGAACGGGGGACGATGAGGAGGTGGGCGGCAGAGGAGTGGAGCGTGCAGGGTGGGCAGTGGAAAGAGAGAAGGGAGGAGAGGTAGGAGGAGGCAAGGTGATTGAGAGCCTTGAAGCCTAGAGTGAGGAGTTTTTGTTTTTTGCGGAGGTTGATAGGCAACCACTGGAGGTTTTTAAGAAGGGGAGTGACATGCCCAGAGCGTTTCTGCAGGAAGATGAGCGGGGCAGCGGAGTGAAGAATAGACTGGAGCGGGGAGACAGAGGAGGAAGGGAGATCAGAGAGCAGGCTGACACAGTAATCTAGCCGGGATATTACGAGAGCCTGTAACAGTAAGATAGCCATTTGGGTGGAGATGAAAGGGTGGATCTTGGCGATATTATAAAAGTGAGACCGGCAGGTTTTGGTGATGGATCGAATGTGTGGGGTGAACGAGAGAGCCGAGTCAAAGATGACAACGAGGTTGCGGGCCTGTGAGACAGGAAGAATGGTTGTACCATTCACAGTGATAGGGAAGTCAGGAAGGGGACAGGGCTTGGGAGGGAAGATGAGGAGCTCAGTTTTGGCCATGTTGAGTTTTAGGTGGCGGGCAGACGTACAGGTAGAGACGTCTTGGAGGCAGGAGGCGATATGAGCCTGAAGGGAGGGGGAGAGGACAGGGGCAGAGATGTAGATCTGGGTTTCATCTGCATAGAGATGATATGGGGGTTAAGACATTACATCCCCAACTGCCCCTCCACCCCCCCAGCCTAGAAGCAGCCATCCTTTGGGGAGCCCCCACTCCCTCCTTCCCTGTGCTCTGACTAGAGGTAAATGATTTCCCCTGCCCCCTCTGCTTCCCTGGGCAACATTGCCCTTGTTCTCACTGTTACTTTAAGATGCTACCTGCACCTGCACCTACTCACCCCGTCCATGTTGCTTGTTTATCTACTCCCCCAGGAGTTTCCTGTCCTCTGTCCCCCATAACAGCTCCACCCTTCTCCACATCGGCCATCCACAAGGCTCCCTCCACTGCCTCAGAGACATTTGGGCCACGAGCCTCTGGGCTCTCCTTGCCGCTAGCATTTTGATTTTGATTTGATAGACCCATGGACAAGTCAACATTCGACCCTGGGCATCACTCGCTTATTACTAATATTATATTATATCATATATTAGTATATTATTACTATCACATGTTAATTGCAAACTGTTCTCAGTGCTTTCATTTACCTCACTGACTTCATCATGACCTTCCAACCCCCCTCCTCCCATCTGCCCTTCCCAATCCTCATCTTTCTCTTCCCCTCCCCCACCCAGTTCTTTCCCTCATTTTCCACTGCTTCCTCCCCTCCTCCCCACCCACTCCCTAGAATCCCACTTTACCAGCACCAACCTTTATTCCCCTCCCCTTGGGCTCTTCCCTACCGAACCCCTTCTTCCCATCCCCTTCCTTTCCCTCTTGATGATGATGTTGGTATTTGTTAAGCGCTTATTATGTGCAGAGCACTGTTCTAAGCGCTGGGGTATACACAGGGGAATCAGGTTGTCCCACGTGGGGCTCACAGTCTTAATCCCCATTTTACAGATGAGGTAACTGAGGCCCAGAGAAGTTAAGTGACTTGCCCACAGTCACACAGCTGACAAGTGGCAGATCTGGGATTCGAACTCATGACCTCTTACTCCAAAGCCCGTGCTCTTTCCACTGAGCCATGCTGCTTCTCTTGCCCGCCAATGTCCCATCCCAGTTCTTCTGTCCCATCGCCACCCTTCATTCTCCTCTCCCCATCCAGGTCCCTGCCATCTCATTCTCATCTAAGCCCTTCCCTCCCCCATGCTCCCCTCCCCCCGCTCCCCTCCCCCTCTCTCCTCCTCTTCCACAGCTGTTGCCAAGTGTGGCCTATGGAACCCCCATTCCATTATAGGTAAGCTCCCTTTCATTCTTGACCTATTCCTTTCCCGTTCTCTCCTCCTCCACGCCCTTATGGAGATATGGCTCACCCCTGAGGACACGGTCTTTTATGCTGCTCTCTCCATTGGTGGCCTCTACTTCTCCCACTGTCCAAGATACACCAGGAAAAGAGGAGGCATCGGCTTCCTTCTCGCACCCCAATGCTACTGCTGCACTATTCCCCCTCCCCCTTCCCTCTTCTTCCCCTTCTTTGAAGCCGATATCATTTGCCTCTACCACCCCCTTCAGATTGTCGTAGCTGTCATCTACCACCCCTTTGGTCCCACCTCCAACTTCTTTAACCAACCTGACCCCTTTCTCATCTTCCTTCTCTCCTCCCTGCCCACTCTGATCCTCGGAGACTTCAACATCCACATGGATGTACCCAGTGACTCCTCTCCTGCCTGCCTACTATCGCTCCTCGACTCTGCCAACCTCCTGCTCCACCAAACCTCCTCTCTCACACTCCCTCCCCTTGCAAATCTGTATTACTACCCCACAGAGACCTGTGCTGTCTTGACTCATCCATCTCTCCCAAAGCATCACACCCCACCTTGCCTCCCTATCCTCTCTACCCATTCTCGATGGTCAGATTACTGCTGTCAACTCCATCATCTCTACTCAACTCATCTCGCTCTCTCCTCTTTCCCTCTGTTGCTGTTGCTCCACTAACCCGCAGCCCTAGATCTCTGCCTCTGTCCTCCTCCTTTGCTCTTATGCTCGAGCTGCTGAACACTGCTGGAGAAAGTCTAAGCACCAAGCCAATCTTACTCATTTCAAATTTATCCTTTCCTGCCTTAACTCTGCCCTCTCCTTTGCCAGGCAAAACTGTTTTTCTTCCCTCATTGACACGTGTGTCCATCACCCCCAACAATTGTTCCGGGCTTTGAACTCTTTCCTCAAGCCCCCTGTTCCTCCCCCTCCCCCATCACTCACCCCCAACGATCTGGCTACCTACTTCATTAAGAAAATTAACACCATCAGGTCTGAGCTCCCCAAAGTCACCCCTCCCCCTTCTCCATTCCCCTCCCCACTGGGTCCCAACCCTCTCCCCTACTTTCCACTCCTTCCCAGCAGTATCCTCAGCGGATATCTCCTCCCTCCTCACAGGTGCCACCCCCTCCACCTGTGCTTTGGACTCCATTCCCGCTCACCTTATAAAAACTATCACCCCCTTCCCTCCTCCCCTCCTTAACTTCTATCTTTAACCACTCAGTCTCCAACGGCTTCTTCCCCTCTGCCTTTAAACATGCCCATGTCACCTCCATCCTTAAAAAAACCCTCCTTCCCCTTCCAGGATCATCCTATCTCCTTTCTACCCTTCCTTTCCAAACTCCTAGAACAAGTCATCTGTACTCGCCTTGAATTCCTCAACTCCAACTCTCTCCTGGACCCCCTCCAATCTTCTGACCCTTCCATTCCACCAAAACTGCCCTCTGAAAGGTCACCCATGACTTCCTTCTTGCCAAATCCAATGGCTCCTACTCTATCCTAATCCTCCTCAACCTCTCAGCTGCCTTTGACACTGTCAACCATCCCCTTCTCTTCCACACTTTATCTCACTTTGGCTTCATGAACTCCGTCCTCTCCTGGTTCTCCTCTTATCTCTCTGGCCGTTTATTCTCAGGCTCCTTCGCAGACTCCTCCTCCCCCTCCCATCCATTAACCATACGGGTTCCTCAAGGGTCAGTTCTTGGCCCTCTTCTATTCTCCATCTATACGCACTCCCTTGGTGAACTCATTCGCTTCCACGGCTTCAACTCTCTTCTCTATGCAGATGACACCCAAATCTGCATCCCCTCCCCTGTTCTCTCTCCCTCCCTCCAGGCTCATATCCCCTCCTGCCTCCAGGATGTCTCCACCTGGATGTCTGTCTGCCACCTAAAACTCAAAATGTCTAAAACTGAGCTCCTTATCTTCCCTCCCAAAGCCTGTCCTCTCCTTGACTCCCCTGTCACTGCGGATGGCATGACCATCCTTCCCATCTCACAACCCCGCAACCTTGGTGTCATCCTTGACTTTGCTCTCTCATTCACCCCACACATCCAATCCGTCACCAACATCCAATCCATCACCAACACCTGCCGGTCTCACCTTCACAATATCACTAAGATCTGCCCTTTCCTCTCCATCCAAATGGCTATTGTGCTGGTGTAATCTCTCTTAATATCCCGACTGGATTATTGTGTTAGTCTCCACTCTGATCTCCCTTCCTCCTATCTCTCCCCACTCCAGTCTATTCTTCATTCTGCTGTCCGGATCATCTTCCTACAGAAATGCTCTGGGCATGTCACTCCCCTCCTCAAAAACCTCCAGTGGTTGCCTATCAACCTTCGCATGAAATAAAAACTCCTCACTCTTGGCTTCAAAGCGTCCATCACCTTGACTTGTCCTACCTCACCTTCCTTCTCTCTTTCTTCTGCCCACCCCATATACTCCACTCCTGTGCCACTCACCTCCTCATGGTCCCCTGTTCACGCCTGTTCCGCTGTAGACCCCTGGCTTAAGTCCTACCACTGTCCTGGAATGCCCTCCCTCCTCACATCCGCCAAACTCTCTTCCTGTCTTCAAAACTCTACTGAGAGCTCAACTCCTTCAGGAGGGCTTCCCAGACTGAGCCCACCGCATGCTCCCTCCTTTCCCTCCTCCCCCACCATCTTCTCTTCCCCCTTTCCCTCTCCTCAGTACTGTGCTCATTTGTATATATCATTTATTATCCTATTTATTTTGTTAATGAGGTGTATATCTCCTTGATTCTATTTATCTTGATGTTGTTGTTTTGTTCGGTTTTGCTGTTCTGTCTGTCTCCCCCATTTAGGCTGTGAGCCCATCATTGGGCAGGGATTGTGTCTATCTGTTGCTGAACTGTATATTCCCAGCGCTTGGTACAGTGCTCTGCACATTATAAGAGCTCAATAAATATTATTGAATGAATGAATGACAGGGAGTCCCATGTGGCCCATGGACTGTCTCCCATCTGATTACTGCATATCTACCGTCTGTACTTAGCACAGTGCCAGGGCACATAATAAGCTTTTAAAAATACCATAAAAATACCAAATACCATAATAAAAGATGCAGTAGTCAAGATGGGTTATGCTAAGTTCTTGGATCAGTATAGCAGCAGTTTGAATGGGGAGGAAAGGACAAATGATAGCGATGTGAAGGTAGAAAGTGAAAAATTGAAAGATGGAATTGTGAGTTGTATGAAAGAAATGAGTCAAGGTTTGAGAGATTGGGAGGATAGTGTCATTGTCTACAATAATGGGAAAGATTGGAAGGAGAGGGTTGTAGAAAGTTACGGAGTTATGTTTTGAATGTCTAGTATGAGGTTTTGGTGAGATATCCAAGTAGAGATATCTTGAAAGCTGGAGGAAAAGTGGATCTGCACAGAAGGAGAGAGGTCAGGATTAGAGAGGAAAATTTGGAAATCCCCTGAATAAAGATGATAGTTGATGCCATGGGAGCAAATGAGTTCTCCAAGTAAGTTGATGTGGGTGGAGAATAGAAGGGGCCCCGCCACCTCCTTCCCATCCAAACCCTCCTCTCCCCCAGCCCGTCCCTCCCCCCTTGCACCCACAGCTACTTTCAAGTGTGGCCTCTGGAACCCCTGCTCTATTACAGGTAAGCTACCTTTCGCCCATGACCTTTTCCTCTCCCGCTCTCTCCTCCTCCTCGCCCTTTCGGAAACATGGCTCTCTCCCGAATACACGGTCTCCGCCGCCGCTCTCTCCAGCGGAGGCGTCTCCTTCTCCCACTCCCCCAGACTCACCAGTAAGGGAGGAGGCGTCGGCTTCCTCCTCTCGCCCCGTTGCCGCTTCCGCACTATCCCTCCTCCCCCCCCTCTCCTTCCCCTCCTTCGAAGCCCATATCATTCGCCTCTACCACCCCCTCCAGATACTTGTCGCTGTCATCTACCGCCCTCCCGGTCCCACCTCCGACTTCTTAACCACCTTGACCCCTTTCTCACCTTCCTTCTCTCCTTCTCTCTGCCCACTCTGATCCTTGGAGACTTCAACATCCATATGGATGTGCCCGACAACTCCTCTGCCGCCCGCCTGCTATCCCTCCTCGACTCTGCCGACCTCCTCCTCCACCATACCGCGCCCACTCACCGACTCGGTCACACCCTCGATCTTGTCATCTCCTACCGCTGCACTATCTCCTCCCTCACCAACTCTGAAATCCCTCTCTCTGACCATAACCTTCTCACCTGCCTGATCTCTCACACTCCCTCCCCCTGCAAATCTTCGCTACTGCCCCACAGAGACCTCCGCTCTCTCGATCCCATCCGTCTTTCCAAAAGTATCTCTCCTCACCTTGCCGCCCTGTCCTCTCTTCCCACTCTCAATGATCAGGTCTCCGCTCTCAACTCCACCCACTCTACTCATCTCGACTCTCTCGCCCCCCTTTCCCTCCGCCGCTCTCGCTCCACTAACCCACAGCCCTGGATCACCTCCTCCATCCGCCTCCTACGCTCCTATGCTCGAGCTGCCGAGCGCTGCTGGCTAAAGTCCAAGCACTATGTGCCTGATACATAGTAAGGGCTTAAAAAATACCATAATTATTATTATTAAAACTCATAATCAAAAGGAATGGATTATCATCAACAACATGCCCAAAATATTTTGGAAAGACAGACATGCAAATGTATTATCAAGTCAGAAGGAACAGCTGAACCTATGACCTGAGAATCTAACCTGAGCACTTGTGCAATGGAAATTATTAATGTGTTTATGGTTTCTACAACCCGCTTTCCCTCCGCCGCTCTTGCTCCACTAACCCACAGCCCTGGATCACCTCTTCCGTCCGCCTCCTACGCTCCTATGCTCGAGCTGCCGAGCGCTGCTGGCGAAAGTCCAAGCACCAAGCCGACCTCACACACTTCAAATTTATCCTTTCCTGCCTTAACTCTGCCCTCTCCTCCGCCAGGCAAAACTTCTTCTCCTCCCTCATCGACACCCATGCCCGTCACCCCCGCCGATTGTTCCGGACCTTTAACTCTCTCCTTAGGCCCCCTGTTCCTTCTCCTCCCCCATCTCTCACCCCCAATGATCTGGCCACCTATTTCCTCACGAAAATCAACACAATCAGGTCTGAGCTCCCCAAAGTCACCCCTCCGCCTCTCCCCTCCCCCCACCAACCCTCTCCCCTACTTTCCCATCCTTCCCTGCAGTATCCTCAGAGGAGATCTCCTCCCTCCTCGCAAGTGCCACCCCCTCCACCTGCGCCTCGGACCCCATTCCCTCTCACCTTATTAAAACCATCGCCCCTGCCCTCCTCCCTTCCTTAACTTCTGTTTTTAACCACTCAATCTCCAATGGCTCCTTCCCCGCTGCCTTCAAACATGCCCACGTCTCCCCCATCCTAAAAAAACCCGCTCTTGACCCCACTTCCCCCTCCAGTTATTGCCCTATCTCCCTACTACCCTTCCTTTCCAAAATCCTAGAACGAGTCGTCTACAATCGATGCTTAGAATTCCTTAACTCCTATTCTCTCCTAGACCCCCTCCAATCTGGCTTCCATCCACTGCACTCTACCGAGACTACTCTCTCTAAGGTCACCCATGACCTCCTTCTTGCCAAATCCAATGGCTCCTACTCCATTCTAATCCTCCTTGACCTCTCTGCTGCCTTTGACACTGTCGACCAACCCCTCCTCTTCCATACCTTATCTCACCTTGGCTTCACGGACTCCGTCCTCTCCTGGTTCTCCTCTTACCTCTCTGGCCGGTCATTCTCGGTCTCCTTCGCTGGAGCTTCTTCCCCCTCCAATCCTTTAACTGTTGGAGTTCCTCAAGGGTCAGTTCTCGGCCCTCTTCTGTTCTCCATTTACACTCACTCCCTCGGTGAACTCATTCGCTCTTATGGCTTTGACTACCATCTCTACGCAGATGACACGCAGATCTACATCTCCGCCCCGTCCTCTCCCCCTCCCTTCAGGCTCGCATCTCCTCCTGCCTCCGGGACGTCTCCACCTGGATGTCGGCCCGCCACCTAAAACTCAACATGAGCAAGACTGAGCTCCTCATCTTCCCTCCCAAACCCGGTCCTCTCCCAGACTTCTCTATCATCGTGGATGGCACAACCATCCTTCCCGTCTCTCAGGCCCGCAATCTCGGTGTCATCCTTGACTCGTCTCTCTCGTTCACCCCACATATCCTATCCGTTACCAAGACCTGCCGGTTTCACCTATACAATATCGTCAAGATCCTCCCTTTCCTCTCCACCCAAATGGCTACCTTACTGCTACAGGCTCTCGTTATATCCCAGCTAGACTACTGTGTCAGCCTTCTCTCTGACCTCCCTTCCTCCTCTCTCGCCCCGCTCCAGTCTATTCTTCACTCCGCTGCCCGGCTCATCTTCCTGCAGAAACGTTCTGGGCATGTCACTCCCCTTCTTAATAATAATGTTGGTATTTGTTAAGCGCTTACTATGTGCCAAGCACTGTTCTAAGCGCTGGGGTAGACACAGGGGAATCAGGTTGTCCCACTTGGGGCTCACAATCTTAATCCCCATTTTACAGATGAGGTAACTGAGGCACCGAGAAGTTAAGTGACTTGCCCAAAGTCACCCAGCTGACAAGTGGCCGAGCAGGGATTCGAACCCATGACCCCTGACTCCAAAGCCCGTGCTCTTTCCACTGAGCCACGCTGCTTCTCTACAGTCAAGAGCCCCTTGACTCTTCTTAAACAACTCCAGTGGTTGCCTATCAACCTCCGCTCCAAACAAAAACTCCTCACTCTAGGTTTCAAGGCTCTACATCACCTTGCCTCTTCCTACCTCTCCTCCCTTCTGTCTTTCTACCACCCACCCCGCACGCTCCGCTCCTCTGCCGCCCACCTCCTCACTGTCCCTCGGTCTCTCCTATCCTGCCGTCGACCCCTGGGCCACGTCCTCCCACTGTCCTGGAACGCCCTCCCTCCTCACCTCCTCCAAACTGATTCTCTTCCCCTCTTCAAAACCCTACTTAAAACTCACCTTCTCTGAGAGGCCTTCCCAGACTGAGCTCCCTTCTCCCTCTACTCCCTCTACCACCCCCCCTTCACCTCTCCGCAGCTAAACCCTCTTTTCCCCCTTTCCCTCTGCTCCTCCACCTCTCCCTTCCCCTCCCCACAGCACTGTACTTGTCCGCTCAACTGTATATATTTCCATTACCCTATTTATTTTGTTAATGAATTGTACATCGCCTTGATTCTATTTAGTTGCCATTGTTTTTACGAGATGTTCTTCCCCTTGACTGTATTTATTGCCATTGTTCTTGTCTGTCCATCTCCCCCGATTAGACTGTAAGCCCGTCAAATGGCAGGGACTTTCCCTATCTGTTGCTGACCTGTTCATCCCAAGCGCTTAGTACAGTGCTCTGCACATACTAAGCGCTCAATAAATACTATTGAATGAATGAATGAATGAAAAGGGGGCCCAGAACTATGTCTTTTTTATTTTAACCGGTGTTTGTTAAGCACCTAACTGTATGTCAGGCTATATACTAAGTACCAAGTACACGGAAGGGCTTCCAGTCTTAATCTCCACTTTACAGATGATGTACCTCTGGCCCAGGGAAGTTAAGTAACTTGCTTAAGGCCATCAAGTGGACAAGTGTCAGAGCCAGGATTAAATGGTGAAGCTAGAATTAAGACCTAGAGAGACCTCCCCATGTAGGGGGTGGGAGATAGAGGAGACTTTTCCATCACTGTGGACGGCACTACCATCCTTCCCATCTCACAAGCCCGCAACCTTGGTGTCATCCTTGACTGTGCTTTCTCATTCACCCCACACTTCCAATCTGTCACCAAAAGCTGCTGGTCTCACTTTCACAACATTAGCAAGATCTGCCCTTTCCTCTCCACCCAAACTGCTACATTGCTGATACAATCTCTCATAATACCCCAGCTTGATTATTGCATCAGCCTCGTCTCTGATCTCCTGTCCTTCTGTCTCTCACTGCTCCAGTCTATACTTCATTCTGCTACCCAGATTATCTTTCTGGACATGTCACTCCCCTTCTCAAAAACCTCTAGTGGTTGCTTATCATCCTTCGCATGAAAGAAAAACTCCTCACTCTTGGCTTTAAAGCTCTCCATCACCTGGCTCCCTTCTACCTCACCTCCCTTCTCTCCTTCTACAGCTCACCCTGTACCCTCCACTCCTCTGCCACTCACCTCCTCACAGTACCTTGTTCTCGTCTGTCCTATTGTCGTCCCCGGCCCACATCCTACCACTGACCTGGAATGCCTTCCATCCTCACATCCACCAAACTAACTCTTTTCCTCTCTTCAAAGCCCTACTGAGAGCTCACCTCCTCCAGGAGGCCTTTCCCTCTTCCCCGTCCCCTCCACATTCCCCCTACTCCATCCCTCTGCTCTACCCTCTTCCCCTCCCCAGAGAACTTGTGTATAATTGTATATATTATTTATTACTCTATTTATTTTATTAATGATATGTACATATCTAAGATTCTATTTATCTTAATGGTATTGATGCCTGACTACCTGTTTGGTTGTCTATCTCCCCCTTTTCATAATAGTAATAATAATGTTGGTATTTGTTAAGCGCTGACTATGTGCCGAGCACTATTCTAAGTGCTGGGGTAGATACAGGGTAATCATGTTGTCCCATGGTAGGCTGACAGTCTTCATCCCCATTTTACAGATGATGTAACTGAGGCACAGAGAATCTAAGTGACTTGCCCACCGTCACACAGCTGACAAGTGACAGAGTTGGGATTCGAACCCGTGAGCTCTGACTCCCAAGCCCAGGGTCTTTCCACTGAGCCATGCTGCTGTGAGCCCTTTGTTGGGCAGGAATTGTCTATATCTGTTGCCGAATTGTATATGCAAGTGCTTAGTTCAGAGCTCTGCACACAGTAAGCACTCAGTAAATATGATTGAATTGAATGAGTGTATGTCTGTCTGTCTGTATAAATAAATAATAGATATATACATAATTGAGAAGCAGTGTGGCTCAGTGGAAAGAACTCGGGTTTAGGAGTCAGAGGTCATGAGTTCGAATTCCAACTCTGCCACTGGTCACCTGTGTGACTGTGGGCAAGTCACTTAACCTCTCTGTGCCTCAGTTACCTCATCTGTAAAATGGGGATTAAGATTTTGAGCCTCCCATGGGACGTGATTACCCTGTATCTACCCCAGTGCTTAGAACAGTGCTCTGCACATAGTAAGCACTTAACTGTCTCTATGTGTTACTGATTTGTACATTCCAAGCGCTTAGTATAGTGCTCTGCAAATAGTAAGCGCTCAATAAGTACTATTGAATGAATGAACAAATACCAACATTATTATTATTATTATTATAATTGCTGTGGGAATGGGAGGGAGGATGAATGATGGGAGCAAGTTAGTGAAAGACAGAAGGTAATGGAAGAAGAGAGGATGTCTTAGTCAGGTAAGGCTTCTTGGAGGAGATGAGCCTTCAAATAAGGCTTTAGAATTGGGAAAAGTAATTATCTGTCTGATTTGAGGAGGGAGGGCATTCTGGGCCAGTGGTAGGATGTGGGTGAGAGGTTGACAGCGAGATAGATGAGACTTGCCCACAGTCACACAGCTGACAAGTGGCAGAGCCAGGATTCAAACCCATGACCTCTGACTCCAAAGCCCGCGCTCTTTCCACTGAGCCACACTGCTTCTCTAAACTTATAGTCATGTTCCTTATTGGGGCAGTGGAAAGGAAATGTGTCTGTTACACTATTATACTGTAAGTGCATAGTACAGTGCTCTGCACACAGTAACCACTCAGTAAATGCAGTTGAATGAATACACTCGCAAGTGATTAGCACAGTGCTGTTCACACAGTAAGCACTCAATAAGGTACAGTGAGAAGGTTAGCATTAGAGGAAAGAAGTATATCCCGACTGGATTATTGCAGAAGAGTGGTGAGGTGATGTAGGTGGGGGCAAAGTGATTGAGTGCCTTAAAGCCAATGGAGAGGAGTTTTTGTGTGTTGTGGAGTTAGATGGGCCACCACTGGAGTTTCTTGAATAGAGAAACATAGTCTAAATGTTTTTGTAGAAGAATGAACCAGGCAGCAGAGTGAAGTGCTGGGGCAGAGGGGCAGGGTCAGAAGGGCAGGGACAGAGGGGCAGGGTCAGAGGGGCAGGAGGAGATCCAGGAAAATAATGCATAAATAAAAGTCTTAATAGTGTTTCAGTGTTTCAACCTGGACAAGAAGAAAGTTGATGGACTGGACTGAAGGCAATGGTTTTATAAGACCCATTCCAGGATTTTAAATAAGAATGGGAACAGGGAGTTGGAGACTTTTTTAGAATGGTGAGGTGTGGACATATTTGAAAGCATAGGGAAGGGAGCCAGCAGATACCAAAATGTAGAAAAGGAAGGATGGAGACATACTTTTAGGAGATGAAAGAAAAGGGTCAGAGATTCAAGTATAGAAGATAATTGTAAAGACCTAGTGGGAGCCCACCCTTTGCAAAACAACTGGGAAACAGGGGAAAGGCGAAGAGGTAGTTAAAAATGTAAAGATACATAAAGGAATGTGAGCAGTTGAAGAACCTTAGTCTTACTGCTTCAAAATTGAAAATGTGCATATAATGGAATGGTTATAGTTCTTCTTTCTTTCTTCTCTTGTCTTATAATGTGGGTATTTGTTAAGCGCTACTATGTGCAGAGCACTGTTCTAAGCACTGGGTTAGACACAGGGGAATCAGGTTGTCCCAATTGGGGCTCACAGTCTTCATCCCCATTTTACAGATGAGGTAACTGAGGCACAGAGAAGTGAATAATGTTGGTATTTGTTAAGCGCTTACTATGTGCCGAGCACTGTTCTAAGCACTGGGGTAGACATAGGGGAATCAGGTTGTCCCATGTGGGGCTCACAGTCTTGATCCCCATTTTACAGATGAGGGAACTGAGGCACAGAGAAGTTAAGTGACTTGCCCACAGTCACACAGCTGACAAATGGCAGAGCTGGGATTCGAACTCGTGAGCCCTGACTCCAAAGCCCATGCTCTTTCCACTGAGCCACGCTGAAGTGACTCAGTGAAGTGAAGTGAAGTGAAGTGACTTGCCCACAGTCACAAAGCTGACAAGTGGCAGAGCCAGGATTCAAACCCATGACCTCTGACTCCAAAGCCCGCGCTCTTTCCACTGAGCCACACTGCTTCTCTAAACTTATAGTCATGTTCCTTATTGGGGCAGTGGAAAGGAAATATGTCTGTTACTCTGTTGTACTGTAAGTGCATAGTACAGTGCTCTGCACACAGTAACCACTCAGTAAATGCAGTTGAATGAATACACTCACAAGTGATTAGCACAGTGCTATTCACACAGTAAGCACTCAATAAATATGACTGATTGACTGACTTACTGCAGGAGTGGGAAGCATTGTGGCCTAGTGGATAAAACGTACACCTGGGAGCCAGAGCACCTGGGTTCTAATCCTTCCTGCACCACTTAGTAAACTTAATACAGGACTGTGCTGTGTGATTTTGGGCAAGTCACATAATTTCTCTGTGCCTCATTTTCCTCAACTGCAAAATGGGGACTCAGTACCTGTTCTCTCTCCTCCTTAGACTATGAGCCCCATAAGAGGCAGGGATCTAACCAATCTGACTACCCCAGTGCTTAGAATAGTATTTGCCACATAGTAAGTGCTTATCAAATACCACAAAAAAGAGTGAATAGGTGGGAGTGTTGCAGTTCATTGCAGCAGAGTAAAATATGGATTGGAGTGGGGACAAACAGGAGGCAAGGGGGTCAGCAAGGAAGCTGATATAGTAATCAAGAGGGGCTCTGACAAGTGATTACCCAAAGATCACAGCAACCTGCCTGTGTATTATTTACATATGTTTATTCCTGTATTGTGCTCTACCAGGTGTTTAGTACAGTGCTCTGCACATATTAAGTATTTAATAAATACAATTAATCACAGTAAGTATTCAAAAAACACGATTGATTGATTAGGTTAATGATCAATTCTGTTAGAAATTCTGATAAATAGTGCCAATGCAAAACTTGGAGAAATACGATGACTAACATTTAGGAATGCACCTTCTAGTTTCCTTTACTTTTCCAACTTTCTCTATAGAAATTTGGTCATTGATTAATTATCTAAATCTGTATTTGTCTGCTGGTATTTGCTAGTCCCTACTGGTAGTCTATTGTATAATTTTCAGTGTTAATGAATACCACTTTCTAACTGGTTGCTGTATGAGGTTTGTTTAAAAAAGGAGCCCTTTAAAGTCCAGTAAATGCCCCTATATATTCATTTATGGGATTTTGTAAAAAAACAATTTTGTGTTAACTATATTGGTCAGTAAGATCCAGACCATAAAATATGTGTGACATCACACTTGCTAAAGTGATATGCAATCTTACAGTACCATTTTTCAGTCCCCTTTTTGTTGAAGTCAGATAAATAAGTGTTTCTGCATGGGATTCGGACCTCCTCATCTCAACTGATGTAGAATAAAGTTCTCCCAATTGTGTGAGAACTCTTAATGTTGCAAGAAGTCATTAGACCAGGTAGCTGAAAGTAATTATAACGGATTTAAAAATGTGTAGTACCATGTTACTAGATGGGACTAAACAGCTTAAAACTACACAACCCAGAATGAAAAAGATAAATGGACATCCTTTGACCCTTCCATCTTTCCCAGCAGAATCCTAACTTAAAATGGGATTCCCAAATCTACATTTCCAGTCCTGAATTCTCTTCTTCCCTGCAATCTCGCAATGCCTCCTGCCTTCAGGTCATATCTATTTGGATGTCCTGCTATTCCCTCAAATTAGACATGTTCAAAACTGAACTCCTTATCTTTCCATTCAAACACTGTCCTCCACCTGTCTTTCCCACCACTGTAAACAACACCTCTTTCCTCCCTACCTCAAAAAAACCTGAACTTGATGTTATCTTTGACTCATCTCTCTCATTTCATCCACGTATTAAATGTCACCAAATCCCATCAATTGAACTGTTACTCATTGCTAAAATAAGCCCTTTTCTCTCTAGCCAAAGTACTAAATCTATCTCACCTTGACTATGCATCTATTAATTCATTCATTTCTAAGAAAGAAGGCCTCTTGGAGTTGTGCCTTCAATAAGGCTAGGAAGCAGAGGAGAGTAATTGTCAGTTGGATATGAAGAGGGAAGTGTTCCAGGCCAGAGAAAGGATGTAGATGAGAGGTCAGTGGCAAGAAAGATAAGACTGAGGAAAAGTGAGAAGGTTAGCATTAATGGAATGAACTGTGCAGACTGGATTTTAGTAGGAGAGTAGTGAGGTGAGGTAGAAGGGAGTAAGGTTTCTGTTTGATGCAGAAGTGGATGGTTGCCCATTTATTGAAGAGTGGGGAAACATGTCATGATCATTTTTGGGGAGAAATAATCCAGGCAGCAGAGTTGAATATGGACTGGAGTGGGGAGAGACAGGAAGTTTGGAGGTCAGTAAGGAGGAGAGATAGGATAAATAATTGGACTCATTCATTCATTCAATCGCATTTATTGAGCACTTACTGAGTGCAGAGCACTGTACTAAGCACTTGGAAAGTACAATTTGGCAACAGGTAGTGACAATTTACCCAACAGTGGGCTCAAATCTAGAAGGGGGAGACAGATAACAAAACAAGTAGTCTGGCATCAATATCATCAAGATTAATAGAATTATAGATATATACACATCATTAATCAAATAAATAGAACAATAAATATGTACATTTAGAGGGTAGAGCAGAAGGAGGTAGGAGGGGCAATTGGGAGGGGAGGAGGAGCTGAGAAGGGGGCTAAGTCTAGGAAGGCCTTCAGGAGGAGGTGAGCTCTCAGTGGGACTTTGAAAGGGGGCAAAGAACTAGTTTGGTAGATGTGAGGAGGAAAGGCATTCCAATCCAGAGGTAGGACGTGGGCCCGGGCTCAACAGCAAGACAGGCAAGAACGAGGCCCAGTGAGGTTAGTGGTGGGAGAGGAGTGTAGTTTGTGGGTTGGACTGTAGAAGGAGAGAAGGGAGATAGGAGAGGGCAAGGTGATAGACAGCTTTGAAGCCAATAGGGAAGAGTTTTTGATTCATGAAGCAACCATCGGAGATTTTTGAGGAGGATGATGACATGCCCAGAGCATTTCCATAGAAAGATAATCTGGGCAATAGAATGAAGTATAGCCTGAAGCAGGGAGAGACAGGAGGTTGGGAGATCAGATTAATGTGTTAGCAGTTTGGATAGAAAGGAAAAGGTGGATTTTAATGATGTTGTGAAGGATATAATGATGGATTTAATGATGGATTAATATGTGGGTTGAAAGAGAGAGAGAAGTCAATGATAATGCCAAGGTTATGGCCTTGTGAGAAAGGAAGAATGGTGCTGCAGGATGATGGTGGTGTATACAGTGATGGGAAAGTCAGGGATAGGAAAGGGTTTGGAAGGGAAAATAAAGAATTCTTTTTCAGACATGTTATTTTTGAGGTAACAGGAGTACATCCAAGTCATCCTCTTGAAGGCAGGGGGAAATGCAAGACTGCAGAGAGGGAGAGAGATCAGGGCTGGAGGTGTAGATTTTGTATCATCTGGCAGTCGAAGCTGTGTGAGAGATTGAGTTCTGGGAGTGGGTGTAGATGGAGAACAGAAGGGGACCCAGAATTGAGCCTTGAGGGCCACCTACAGTTAGAGGGTAGGAGACAGAGGAGCAGTCCACAAAAGAGACTGAAAATGAGCAGCCAGAGAGGAAGAGAACCAAGAGAGGACAGTATCAGTGAAGCCAAGGCTGGGTAATATTTCCAGAATATGGGGTGGTCGACAGTGTTGAAGGCAACTGAGAAGTAAAGGAGGATTAGGATGGAGGAGAGGCCATTGGATTTGGCAAGAAGATCAATGTGACCTTAGAAGGCGATTTCTGTGTAGTAAAGCCTCTACCCTACCTTTCCCACTCAACAAATTTGACATAAACTGCAACTCATCATCTCTAGCCACTGCACAATTTCTACTCTCACCAACTGTAAATTTCCTCTAACTGACCAGTCTCCTCACTTGCCCTCTCTCCCCCATCTTCCTCTTTGTAAATCTGTCCTGGTCCCCTACAGAGACTTCCAATCTTTTGACCCCATCCAATTTTCGCAACTTATCATGCCCCATTTAGGTAAGACTTTTGGAGGGGATCAGGAGAGAACTGCAGGAGAGGAAGTAGAGGCAGGAGGTGTAGTAACTCATTCAAGGAGTTTGGAGAGAAAAGGCAGAAGGAAGATGGGGTGATAACTGAAGAGAGCAGGGAAGGAGACAGGTCAGGGCTGGAGATGATTTGGAAATCATCTGAATGAAGATAGTGTCATCTGCATCAAAAACCTCAAGAAGAAAGTGAGAAAATTGAGATTTTTTTTCAAATTTTGGTACCAAAGAATAAAATCAGTAATTAATTTTAATGGATGCCAGTTCATCCAGTCCAGTCAAAATATTTAAGTAATGATAATTCAGTGGTGAGGAAAACTTAGTCTCAAGTCAACACTGGTTCAGTTGGCTAATTTCATTAAAAACTTTCATTCTTTGCTTTCATTTCATGTTTTAAGAGAACTTGATTTACTGAATTTTAATTTATAAGTATGATTTATTGATTGAGGAAGGATCATGCTATAATCTGATTTTGCTTTCCTCTTCCTAATTTTAGGATGCAAAAAAGGAAAATAGTAAAGCCCCAAAACCACTTAAAATAACTAAAGACCATCAGGTAAGGTCTAAGAAAAACTCTGAAAGTAAAGGTGTCTCCAGAGACCTTGAACAGGAACAAAAACCTTCAGTTGATTTGTCCAGCAAACATATTGAGAGGAAACTGCTCAAGGAAAAAAAGATGCCTCCTAAACTGGAGTCAAAACTGACTGTCAGAGAAATCCTATTCAAGAACCAGTATCCAAGTCTACCACCAGAGCCCAAGTCTTTCAATAAAGGACCTTTCCAGATGGAATCATCAAAGCCTAGTTCCAGAAAGCAAAAAAGTAGTTCCAAAGAAAAAAACAATGACCAAAGGATCTCTCTCCACATTACTTCTAGTTTATATCCAGAGAATAAGTTAGTTAATAAAAAGATGAATACAAAAGTGGAGAAAGGAAAATATAAAAATGAAGCTAAAGAGAGTAAAAAACCCATGGAACCAGAATTCAATTCCGAAGATGAGTCATCTTTCAAGTCAGAGGTAAGAGTTTTTTTCTCTCCATGTTCATGTGATCATTAACATTTCTAGCCACTTGCAAAGAACTTGAATGGCTAGATTTGTCAGATCTTCCTGAAATTCTGGGGAAGGATCGAAAAGGATGCAATCAAATGCGAAGAGGAGAGGAGCCAAATGGAAACCATTCTTGTTAAAACCCAAAATACCAAGTTCCTTTTCCATTTCTGGGGGTAAGATTTCCATCCTTAATTTGATATCAGTACAGTAATACTCTCTTAAATGCAGTATAATTTTTCATATGTAAAAGATTAGGCCGAGGCAGTTATTTTTAACAGAATTTAATAAAATGTTTCTTGTATTTCAGTAGTGTGTAGTACAGTAGTATGTCCTTTATCATAATTCTGTGTGGTATTTGTTAAGTGCTTACAGTGTGTCAGCCACTGTACTAAGTGTTGGGGTAGACACAAACTAATTAGGTTGGACAGAATCCCTGTCCCATATAAGCCTCTCAGTCTTAATCCCCACAGTCTTAATCTTTTTCTTAATATGGAGGAGCAGGAAATAGAACCCAAGTCCTTCTGACTCCAAGACCTGTGATTTATCCACCACGGACAGTACTTCTTCTTGCTGTTTAACATTCTCGATCAGTTAGTCAATTAGTTGAACACTTGCCATATGCCTAGTGTTCCACTAAGCTCTTGGGAGGGTATAAGAAGAAGAAGAAGCAGTGTGGTTCAGTGGAAAGAGCACGGGCTTGGGAGTCAGAGGTCTTGAGTTGAGTTGAGGTCTTGACCAGCTCTGCCACTTGTCAGCTGTGTGACTCTGGGCAAGTCACTTAACTTCTCTGTGATTCAGTTACCTCATATGTCAAATGGGGATTAACTAAGCCTCACGTGGGACAACCTGATTACCCTGTATCTACCCCAGCACTTAGAACAGTGCTCTGCACATAGTAAGTGCTTAACAAATACCAAAATTATTATTATTATTATTATTGTAATAGAACAAAATTGGTAGACACATTCCTTGCCTACAAGTGGGCTTTGGAGCCTAGACAGGAAGACGGACATAGATATAAATAAATTACAAATATGTCATAAGTGCTGTAGAGCTGACAGTAAGGTGACTAAAGAGTGCAAATCCAAGTCCAAGGGTATTGTAGAAGGGAGAGAGAGTAGAGGAAATGAAGGCTTAGTTTTGGGAAAGCTTCTTGGAGATGTGGTTTTAATAAGACTTGAAGGTCAGAGAGTGATAATTCTGTCAAATCTATTCTAATTAAATAGTGTTATTTCTGCCCATCACTTGTGTAATTTTTTACAAAAGTTTTCCCATACACCCTAGCATGGCTATTTCAATATAAAGGAACAGTTTTATGCCAACTGTCCCATCTTTTCCTGCAGTATCTCAAGAGTAAATCTATTGTTTCCTCTCAAAATCCACCCCTACTTTCAGCATGTCATCTCCTTCCATTGCACCTTATCGAAGTGCTTGCCCCATCTCTTCTTCCGTCCTTAACCACGATCTTCAATTGTTCGCTCTCCAGTGGCTTTTTCCCCACTGTTTTTAAACATGCTATGTTTCTCATCCTTAAAAAATCCTCCCTTGACCCCACAGATCCTTCCATTTAACCTCTTTCTTCCCCCACTTCTACATCCACTTCCTCCACTTTCTCTTCTACAATTCTATCCTTAACCCCCTTTTATTCTAGCTTCTGTCTCTTCACTTCACAGAAACTGTGCTCTCAAAGAACGTCAATGATCTCCTTCTTGCCAGATGTAGTGGACCCTATTCCATCTTGATTCTCCTCAACTTTCAGCTGCCTTCAACACTCTTGACCACCTCCTTCTCCTGGGAATGTTGTCCAACCTTACTTTCACTACTTCTCTTTCTTCTCCTATCTCTCTAGCTGCTCCTCTGTCTCATTTGCAAGCTTCTCCTCTGCCTCCCATCCCCTAACTGTGGGAGTCTCTTAAGGCTTAGGATTTGGGTCCCCTTCTAAATCCATCTACTCCCAGTCACTTGGAGAACTCATTCATTCCCATGACTTCACTATTATCTCTGTGCACATATTCCCAAATCTACATATCCAGCCCTGACTTCTCTCCTCTGCAGTCTCTCATTTCCTTCTGCCTTCAGGGCATCTCTACTAAGATGTCCCATTGACACCTCAAACTTAACATGTCCAAAACAGAACTCCTTGTCTTCCCTCCCAAACCCTGTCCTCCTGCTGCCTTTCCTATCACTGTAGACAGCACCACCATCCTTCCAATCTCACAAATCTTGTAACCCTGGTATATCCCTGGCTTCTCTCTCTCTCATTCAGCCCACATATTCAGTCTGAGACCAAGTCCTCTTGGTCAGGAGCAAGATGATTGAGTGCTTTAAAGCTGGTTGTATGGCTTCACTGACAGTGGTCCTGTCCTAGTTCTCTTCCTGTCTCTCTGTCTGCACCTTCTCATTCTGTTTAGTCAGCTCTTTCTCTGCCTCCCACCCTCAGTCAGTGGGGTCCCTCAAAACTCAGTTTTGTTCCTTCTATTCTGCATCCATACCCTTTCCCTTGGAGAAGTCATTCACTTCCATGTAGTTTCTATTATTATATCTTTGCAGAAGATTCCCAGATTTTCATTGCCAGCCCTGATTTTTCAGCTCTCCAGCCTAGCATTTACTCCTGCCTCAGGACATCTCTGCTGCCTGTGCTGGAGAGACAGTGGGAGGACAAAGTTGGGAATATAAGGAGTTCATTCATTCAATTGCAGAGCACTGTACTAAACGCTTAGACTGTACAATTCGGCAACAGATAGAGACAATCCCTGCCCAACAACGGGCTCACAATTTTAAAGGGGGAGACAGACAACACAACAAAACAAGTAGGCATCAATACCATCAAGATGAATAGAATCATAGGTATACACATGTCATTAATAAAATAGAGTAATAAATAATACATACAGATAGGCATAAGGGCTCTGGAGAGGGGAAGGGGAAGAGCAGAGGGAGGGAATAGGGGGAATGGGGATGGGAGGAGGGGCAGAGGGAACGGGAGGGCTCAGTCTGGGAAGGCCTCCTGGAGGAGATGAGCTATCAGTAGGGCTTTGAAGAGGGGAAGAGAGTTGGGCAGTTGTGGGGAGGAAGGGTATTTCAGGTCAGTGGTAGGACATGGGCCAAGGGTCGACAGTGGGACAGGCAAGAACAAGGCACCATGAGGAGGTTAGCGGGAGAGAAGCAGAGTGTACGGAGTGGGCTGTAGAAAGAAAGAAAGGAGGTGAGGTAGGAGGAGGCCAGTTGATGAAGTTCAGTTTTGGACATGTTAAGTTTGAGATGCCAGCAGGATATCCAAGTAAAAGTGTCCGAAAGGATATCCAAGTCAAAACGTCCAAAATGATATCAAAGTAAGAATGTCCAAAAGGCAGGAAAAAATGTGAGTCTGCTAAGAGGAAGAGAGGTCTGAGATTGATATATAGATTTGACAATCATTTCCATAGAAATTTATTTTGAAGCCATAGGGACAAATGAGCTCTTGAAGGGGATCTGGAACTGAACCTTGAGGGACCTCCACAGTTAGGTTTTGGGAGGTGATCTTCATTTACAGTATTCTTCTTTACATAGCTCCCAAACTCCTCCCCAAAATTTTATTTTGTTTTGTTTTAGTCTTTTATGATATTTATTATTGATGTTTATTGTGCCAGGCACTGTACTAAGTCCGGGAATAGTTACAAGCTAATCAGGTTGGACATAGTCCCTGTCCAACATAGGGCATCCGTATTATATGGATGAGGAGCTGAGGCACAGAGAAGTTAATGACATGCACAAGCTCACACGGCAAACAAGTAGCAGAACCAGCATTAGAACCTAAGTCCTCTGTCTCCCAGCCCCATTTCTTTTTACTAAGCTACACTGCTTCCTTTACATATGCCCAAAGGTCATTAATCCAAGTGCACAGATGACAAGAAGGGAGAGAGAAAAGGGGAAAAGGAGGGTTAGTCGGGGAAGGTCTCTTTGAGAGATTTTTGTTGTTTTAAAAATTTGTTAAATGCTTACTAAGCACTGTACTAAGCACTGGGGTAGATACAAGGTAATCCCACATGGGGCTCACAGTCCTAATCCCTATTTTTCATAGGAGATAACTAAGGCTCACAGAAGTTAAGTGACTTGCCTAAGGTCATACAGCAGACAAGTGGCAGAGCCGGGAATAGAATCCCAATTGCCCTTAAGACTCCTAGGGTTGAGCTTTATCCACTAGGTCATGCTGTTTCCCATAGATGGAACCATAATAATGCTTTGAAAGTGAGAAGGGTGGTGGTGTAGCATATATGGAAGGGGAGGGAGTTCAAGGCTACAGGTAGGATTTGGGAAAGGGGTTGGCAGTGAGATACCTAGTTCAGAGCACAACTGGTACTAGCAGAGTGGAAAGTTCAGGCCTAGTTATAGTGGGAGATCAGTAAAGTGAGTTGGAAGGGATGAGCTGATTTAGTACTTTTAAGAAGAGATTCTGTTTCTAGGAGCTACTAAACAATATTTTATATATTTTTTTGTTCTTCCTTCAATGGAAAGATTAAGGTTTTCTTTTCTCTTTTATCTTTCCCTTTTATGTGGACAAAAGTCTCTCAAATCCAGTCCTTTCAACCCCAGCTACACTTTGGACTACAGTTCAGATTTTGATTTTCAGGCATCACAGAAGTACAGCGAAGGTGTGTTGGAAGAAGGAAGTATTGTTTCTACAAAGTATTGGGATTTTTGGAATAGGCCTTCATTTTCGCCTTCTCCTTACTGGTTAGAATTGAAGAATTAATTTTCTGCTCTGCTTCTCTTCTCTCATTCTGACATTATAAGGCCAAAATGCAATTAATTCTAGTAGTATGGTTATAAATTTAATATTTATTTATTGCTCAATATCATTATCAATACCTGTTATTGTTGTTATATGACATTTTTCATGTGGATCATAGAGCAATAATTGTTCATCTGCAGAAATCTGAGGATTAGTGAATCTTCTTTCCTGTTTGTGTTCTAATAGAATTTAATGAAAAAATTCATGAATTTCAGAACCTTACCACTCCTCTAACCTTTGTTATTCCCTTCAAAAAATAACCTGCCCTGAAGTGTGTGTGAAACCCAGAATTGCTTTATTACTTGGTTAACTTGATGAACAAATTTTTCATTTTCTTTTAGTGGAATTGTAAAATTACAAATGTGGGCACCCTATTCCCTATTTTGTCCAGTATATTTCATTTCTTTTTTTCATGGTATTTTTAAGCACTTATTGTGGGCCAACTGCTGTACCAAGATCTGGGTTAGATTTAAGATATTCAGGTAACACCCAATCCATGTCACACATGGGGCTCATAGTCTTAATCCCCATTTTACAAGTAACAGATGCATAGAGAAGGTAAGTGATTTACCCAACTTCACACAGCAAACAAGTGACAGAGCTGAATTTAGAATCTGACTCCCAAGCCCGTGCTTTATCCACAAGGTCACACTACTTCTCTTGGTGATTATTCCATTAAGTTCTGATAAGGAAGGCTTTTGTGACATAGTTTAATGTCTTCATTTGTTTTGCCTATAATAGGGCAGTGAACAAAATTAAAGCATTAAATACAAATACCCTGTAAATTTTTTGGAATGCTGTAGTTTATAGAAAAATTTGTTAATCAGTTTGTTCATTTAGAATGTGGAAATCAAAGATGCTTGGCTGTTGCTGATATATTTTTGTATTCAAAAAAATTTATATGTAAACTTAAAGATTTCTAAAGCAGTGTTTCACATATAGCTACCAGTGCAAACACCTAAATGGAACATTCTTCATTATGAAGCAAAATCAATCAATCAATTGATCATATTTATTAACCCTTTACTATGTGCAGAGAACTGAATTTAGCACTTGGAAGAGGAAGAGTAGAGCAGAGTTGGTAGATTCATTCTCTGCCCACAATGAACATAGAATCTAGAAGGGTAGACAAGTGCTGTTCTCATTCTGACTTCTCATTCTCATTTATATTCACGATATAAATATAAATAAATAAATATAAATTATGGATATGAATATAGGTATTGTGGGACTGACGGAAGGCTGAAAAAATGTGAAATCCAAGAGCACGAGTGATGCAGAAGGGAGTGGGAGAAGAGGAACTGAGGTTTTAGTCACAGAAGGCCTTTTGGAGGAGATTGCCTTCAGTATGCCTTTGAAGTGAGGAGAGTGATCATCTGTCAGATATGAAGAGGGAAGGCTTTCTTGGCTAGAGTGGGACATGGATGAGAGGACATCGACAAGATAGACTAGATATAGATACAGTGAATAGAGTGTCATTAGAGGACCGAATCATTTGAGATGGGTTATATCAGTGTGGTAAAGAAGAAGGAGTCAAGGCAATTGAAGCCGATGGTAGGAGTTTCTGTTTGATGCGGAAAAAAGCAGCATGAAAAATTGTGAATAACAAAAAGAAGAGAAGCAGCATATGCCTCAGTTACCTCATATGTAAAATGGGAATTAAGACTGTGCCTTCGTTTATAGAAAAATGATCTGGACAGCATAGTGAAGTATGACCTGGAGAGAGGAGAGGCAGGAGGCTGGGAGGTCAGCAAGGAGGCTGATACAGTAACCTACGTAGGGTAAGATAAGTGATTGTATTATCCATTCAATCATATTAATGTGGTAGCAGTTTCGAGAGGAAAGGGTGGATTTTAGCAATATTGTGATGGTGGGGCAGACAGGTTTTAATGACAGATTGAATACGTGGGTTGAATGAGAGAGATGAGTCAAGGATAACTCCAAGGTTAAGGGTTTGTGGGCAGGAAGGACATTGGTAATAATAATAATGTTGGTATTTGTTATGCACTTTCTATGTGCAGAGCACTGTTCTAAGCGCTGGGGTAGATACAGGGTAACCAGGTTGTCCCAAATGAGGCTCACAGTCTTAATTCCCATTTTGCAGATGAGGTAACTGAGGCACAGAGAAGTTAAGTGACTTGCCCACAGTCATATAGGTGCCAAGTGGCTGAGCCGGGATTCGAACCTATGACCTCTGACTCCCAAGCCCCCGCGGGCTCTTTACACTGAGCCATGCAGTGTCTTTTAAAGTGATAGGATAGTCAGGAAGAGAAGAGGGTATGGGTGGGAAGATAAGGAGTTAAATTTTGGGCATGTTAAGCTTAAGTGATGGGAAGACATCCAAGAAGAGATGTCTTGAAGGCAGGAGGTGCTGCAAGGCCGGAGAGAGGGAGAAAAGTTTAGGGGAGGAGATGTAAATTTGGGTATCATCTGCATAGAGGTGATAGTTGAAGCCATGGGAGTGAATGTAGATGGAAAATAGAAGGGGATTCAGATCTGAACCATGGAAGACTATAATACAACTTGGGAGAGTATAATACAACAAAGTGGGTAGACATGATCAATGTCCATATGGAGTTTACAGCCTACTAGGAGAAAGATATTTGCAGCCTATTAGGAGAAAGATATTAAAATAATTTACAGATACTGGAAGCTTGGAGTGCAAGGATCTGTGCTAAGGAGCTGATGTAAGTAATAAAATTCTTAAGGGTTATACTGGCAAGTGCATAGGCAATGCAGCAGAGTGAGAGGGTAGTCGGGGAAGACCTATTAAAGGAGAAATGATATTAATCTTATTTTGAAGATGGGAGGGTGGTGGTCTGGCATATATGGAGGCAGAAGGAGTTCCAGGCCAGACAGAGGATATGAGCAGTGGGTCAGCAGCAAGAAAGATGAGAATGAGGAACAGTGAGTGGTCTGGTTTTATAAGAGCAAAGTGCATAGGTTGTTCTGTAATAGATCATTGAGGTGAGATAGGAGGGGGAAAGCTGATTTATTGCTTTCAAGCCAATGGTAAAGAATTTCTTCCACTGGAAGTTCTTGAGGAGTGGGGAAACATGGATTGAACATCTGTTTTTTTAGAAAAATTATCCAGGCAGCAGAGTGAAGTAAAAACTGGAGTGGAGAGAGACAGGAGTCAGGGAGATCAGTGAGTCAGTCAGTCGATCAATTGTATTTATTTGAGCCCTTACTGTGTGCAGAGCATTCATTCATTCAATAGTATTTATTGAGCGCTTACTATGTGCAGAGCACTGTACTAAGCGCTTGGGATGAACAAGTCGGCAACAGATAGAGACAGTCCCTGCCGTTTGACGGGCTTACAGTCTAATCGGGGGTGATGGACAGACAAGAACAATGGCAATAAATAGAGTCAAGGGGAAGAACATCTCGTAAAAACAATGGCAACTAAATAGAATCGAGGCGATGTACAATTCATTAACAAAATAAATAGGGTAACGAAAATATATATACAGAGCACTATACTCACCACTGGAGAGGGTACAGTATAACAATGCAACAAATGTATTCCCTGTCCACAGTGAACTTTTAGTCTAGAGAGGGAGGCAGGCATAATTCTAAACAAAAAAATTTCAGCTATATACATTAGTGCTGTGGGGCAGAGAAGGGGAATGAATAAAGGAAGCAAGTTAGTGTGATACAAGATGGTGAGGGAGAAGAGTATTCATTCATTCATTCAATAGTATTTATTGAGCGCTTACTATGAGTAGAAGAGGGCTTAGTCAAAGAAGGCCTCTTGAAGGAGATGTGCCTTCAGTAAAGCTTTAAAAGCAGGGCAGAGTTATTGTCTGTTGGATATAAGGAGGGAAGGCGTTCCAGGCCAGAGACAGGACATGGGCAAGAGCTTGGCAGCAAGATAAATAAGATCAAGATACAGCAAGAAGGGTAGTATTAGAGGAGTAAAGTGTATGGGCTGGGTTGAAGTAGAAGAGTTGTGAGGTGAAGTAGAAGGGTGTAAGGAAATTGAGTGCTTTACAGTCAATGGTGAGAACTTTCTGTTCGACGCAGAGTTGGAAGGGCAACTACTGGAGTGTCTTGAGGGAGGAGAAATATGGCCCAAACATTTTTGAAGAATTTTGATCTGTGCAGCAGAGTTAAGTATGGACTGGATTGGAGACAAATGGGAGGTAGGGAGGTCAGCAAGGAGGCTGTTACATCAGGTAGGATAGGATTAGTGATTGGATTAATATGATAGGAATTTGGATGGAGAGGAAATGTGGATTTTTGTGATGATGTGAAGTTGGAACAGACAGGATTTAGTGATTGACTGAGTATGTGGGTTAAATGATAGGGAGAGTCAAAGAGAACACCAAGGTAACAGAACTGTGAGACAGGTAGGATGGTGGTGCCATCTACAGTGATGGGCAAGTCATGGGGAGGACAGGATTTGAGTGGGAAGATAAGAAGTTCTGTTTTAGATGATAAGTTTGAGGTAAGTGGAGGGGACCCAAGTAGAGATGACTTAAAGGCAGAAGGAAATGTGAGACTACAGAGAAGGAGAGGGTTCTTCTCTGTCCTGTCCTGTCCTCTCCCCTTCCCTTCAGGCTCGCATCTCCTCCTGCCTCCAGGATGTCTCCACCTGGATGTCGGCCCGCCACCTAAAACTCAACATGAGCAAGACTGAGCTCCTCATCTTCCCTCCCAAACCCGGTCCTCTCCAAGACTTCCCTATCACCGTGGATGGCACGACCATCCTTCCCGTCTCTCAGGCCCGCAATCTCGGTGTCATCCTTGACTCGTCTCTCTCGTTCACCCCACACATCCTATCCGTTACCAAGACCTGCCGGTTTCACCTTTACAATATTGCCAAGATCCGCCCTTTCCTCTCCACCCAAATGGCTACCTTACTGCTACGGGCTCTCGTTATATCCCGGCTAGACTACTGTGTCAGCCTTCTCTCTGATCTCCCTTCCTCCTCTCTCGCCCCGCTCCAGTCTATTCTTCACTCCGCTGCCCGGCTCATCTTCCTGCAAAAACGATCTGGGCATGTCACTCCCCTTCTTAAACAACTCCAGTGGTTGCCTATCAACCTCCGCTCAAAACAAAAACTCCTCACTCTAGGCTTCAAGGCTCTCCATCACCTTGCCCCTTCCTACCTCTCCTCCCTTCTCTCTTTCTACCGCCCACCCCGCACACTCCGCTCCTCTGCTGCCCACCTCCTCACCGTCCCTCGGTCTCGCCTATCCCGCTGTCGACCCCTGGGCCACGTCCTCCCGCGGTCCCGGAACGCCCTCCCTCCTTACCTCCGCCAAACTGATTCTCTTCCCCTCTTCAAAACCCTACTTAAAACTCACCTCCTCTAAGAGGCCTTCCCAGACTGAGCTCTTCTCCCTCTACTCCCTCTACCACCCCCCCTTCACCTCTCCGCAGCTTAACCCTCTTTTCCCGCCATTTCCCTCTCCTCCTCCTCTCCCTTCCCATCCCCTCAGCACTGTACTCGTTTGCTCAACTGTATATATTTATTACCCTATTTATTTTGTTAATGAAATGTACATCGCCTTGATTCCATTTAGTTGCCATTGTTTTTACGAGATGTTCATCGCCTTGACTCTATTTATTGCCATTGTTCTTGTCTGTCTGTCTCCCCCGATTAGACTGTAAGCCCGTCAAACAGCAGGGACTGTCTCTATCTGTTGCTGACTTGTTCATTCCAAGCGCTTAGTACAGTGCTCTGCACATAGTAAGCGCTCAATAAATACTATTGAATGAATGAATGAATGGTTCAGGGCAGTGAAAAGCTGAGGAGGAGCAGAAGATTAGTAAGGAGGTTAATCAAGCCAGAATAGGATAAGTGCTTGGATCAGTGTAGTAGCTGTGATGCTTAAAATCAGGGATGATTCCAAGTTGAGTTGTACTAACCCAGAAATTTGATTTATTTTTCCACGTTAAAAAATACATAAAAATCTGACAGCAAGGCTGATTACTTAGGTGATTTGAAGTAATGAAACCATGTTACTCATTGCCAGTGGCAGTACGTCCAGGAGATTTTTCAAGGGCCAGTGCTGCTTCTTTGAGGAGTCTGTCCTGGATTTCTTTCTTGAATTAGCTTACTTGAGACTACACCCACTTGCACTGCTAGATTTAGAACAATCCTTCTCTGCAGTCTCACATTTTTCCTCCTGTCTTCAGGACAGCTCTACCTGGGTCTCCTTTTGGCACCTCAAATTTAACAGTTCCAAAGCAGAATTCCACAACTTCCCATCTTCCCCCTATGTTTTTTGTCACTATAGAGAGTATATTCATCCTTTCTAACTTACAAGTTCTTAATCTAAGCATTATCTCATCTCTCTAGTTAGACACATATCTCAATCTAGATTGTAAACTCATTTTTGGCAGGGAACATATCTACCAGCTATTACATTGTAATAGTGCTTAGTATCTAGTGCTCAGTACCTAATAGATAGTCCATGGGCCTGGGAGTCAGAAGGATCTGGGTTCTAATCCCGCATCTGCCACATCTGCTATGTGACCTTGGGCAAGCAACTTAAATTCTCTGAGCCTCAACTCCCTCATCTGTTAAACGGGGATTAAGACTGTGATCCCCTATGTGGGGCCAGGACTATGTCCAACCTGATTAGCTTGTATCTACTCCAGCGCTTAGAAGAGTGCTTATCACATAGTAAGGATTGGGTAGGAATTGTCTAGGAGGCACAGTGAGAAGATTAGCATATAAGGGGCAAAATGTGTGAGCTGGCTTATAGGAGAGAAGCAAGGTGAGGTAGGGGTGGTCAAGGTGGTGTACAAAAAAGCCAATAGTGAGGAGTTTTTGTTTGATGCAGAGGTAGATGGGCAACTACCAGAGTTTTTTTAACCCTGATCTCACCTTTACAATATCGCCAAGATCCACCCTTTCCTCTGCATCCATCAGCTATCATACTGGTACAAGCTCACATAATATCCCTGCTGGATTATCGTGTCAGCCTTCTCTCTGATCTCCCTTCCTCCTGTCTCTCCCCACTCCAGTCTATTCTTCATTCTGCTGCCCAGATCATCTTCCTGCAGAAACACTCCGGACATGTCACTCCCCTCCTTAAAAACCTCCAGTGGTTGCCTGTCAACCTCTGCACGAAACAAAAACTCCTCACTCTGGGCTTCAAGGCTCTCCATCACCTTGCCCTCTCCTACCTCACCTCCCTTCTCTCTTTCTTCTGCCCACCTTGCACACTCCGCTCCTCTGATGCTCACCTCCTCACCGTCCCCTTCATGTGGAAGCAGCGGGGAAGCAGCATGGAAGCACGGGGACGGGGAAGCAGCGTAGCTGGGGAAGCAGCGTGGCTCAGTGGACTGTAGACTGTGAGCCCGTTAGTGGGCAGGGATTGTCTCTATCTGTTGCCGAATTGTACATTCCAAGTGCTTAGTACAGTGCTGTGCACATAGTAAGCGCTCAATAAATACGAATGAATGAATGAATGAATGAATGAATGAATGAATGAATGAATGAATGAATGAATGAGTGGCTTGACACATCTTGAATGTTTTTATAGAAAAATTATTGAGGCAGCAGAGTGTAGTAGTGACTAGAGTGGGGAAAGGAAGCTGTGAGGTCAACAAGGAGCCTTCTGTGTGACCTCCCAGCCTCCTGTCTCTCCCCACTTCAGTCCTTACTTAACTCTGCCCAGATCGTTTTTCTGAAAAATGATTTAGTTTCATGGCTCCCCACTCATTAAGAACATCAGTAGTTTTCAACCCACTTCCTACTAAGCTCAACCAGTATACTTCATTCATTCATTCAGTTATATTTATGGAGGGCTTACTGTGTGCATTTGGGAGAGAGTACAATATTACAACAAACAGACACATTTCTGCCCACAACAAGCTCACAGTCTAGAAGGGGAAACAGGCATTAAGATAGATAGATAGATAGATAGATAGATAGATAGATAGATAGATAGATAGATAGATAGATAGATAGATAGATAAGTTACCGATAAATACATTAGTGCTGAAGGCATGGGAGGGAGGATGAATAGAGGAGCAAGTAAGAGCAGCACAGAAGGGAGTGGAAAAAAGGGTGAGGGAGGCCTTAGTCAGGGAAGGCCTCTAGGAGGAACTGTGCCTTCAATAAAGTTTTGATGTGGGGAACAGCAATTATCTGTCTGATATGAGGAGGGAGGGCATTCCAGGATAGAGGTAGGATGTGAGCGAGAGGTTGGCGGTGAGATATATGAGACTGAGATACAGTGAGAAGCTTAGCATTACAGGAAGAAAATGTGTGGGCCAGGTTGTACTAGGAGAAGGTTGTATAAGGTGAAGTAGGAGGGAGCAAGGTGATTTAGTGCTTTAAAGCCAATCATGAGGAGTTTTTATTTGACGCAGAGATGGATGGGCAACCACCAGAGTTTCCCGAGGAGTGGAGAAACATGATCTGAATGTTTCTGAAGAAAAATGATTCAGGTACCAGAATGGAATATGGATTGGAGTGCAGAGAGACAGGAGGCAGAGAGATAAGCAAGGAAACTGGGCATGTCTGAAGGCAGTGAGGAAGAAGCATTGGAGTATGAACAGTTGAAGATAGTTGTTAGGGAGGGAATGAGGAAAGGGGTGAGAGTTAATGTGGTAGAAGTTTGGATGGAGAGTAAGGGGCAGATTTTGAAGATGTTGACCATTAATTCATTCAATAGTATTTATTGAGTGCTTACTGTGTGCAGAGCACTGTACTAAGTGCTTGGGATGCACAAATTGGTAACAGAGACAGTCCCTGCCCTTTGACGGGCTTACAGTCTAATCGGAGGAGACAGACAGACAAAAACAATAGCAATAAATAGAATCAAGGGGATGAACATCTCATTAAAACAATAGCAAATAAACAGAATCAAGGTTATGTACATTTCATTAGCAAAATAATAGAATCAAGGTGATGTACATCTCATTAACAAAGTAAATAGGGTAATGAAAATATATACAGTTGAGCAGATGACTGCAGTGCTGAGGGGATGGGAAGGGAGAGGGGGAAGAGCAGAGGGAAATGGCGGGAAAAGAGGGTATAGCTGTGGAGAGGTGAAGGGGGCGGGTAGAGGGGGAGCAGAGGGAAAAAGGGGAGCTCAGTCTGCGAAGGCATCTTGGAGGAGGTGAGCTCTAAGTAGGGTTTTGAAGAGGGGAAGAGAGTTTGGCAGAAGTGAGGAGGGAGGGCATTCCAGAACTGCGGGAGGATGTGGCCCAGGGGTCAGCGGCGGGATAGGCAAGAACGGGGGACGATGAGGAGGTGGGCAGCAGAGGAGCGGAGCGTGCAGGATGGGCAGTAGAGAGAAGGGAGGAGAGGTAGGGGGCAAGGTGATGGAGAGCCTGGAAGCCTAGAGTGAGAAGTTTTTGTTTGGTGCGGAGGTTGATAGGCAAACACTGGAGGTTTTTAAGAAGGGGAGTGACATGCCCAGAGCGTTTCTGCAGGAAGATGAGCTGGGCAGTGGAGTGAAGAATAGACTGGAGCGGGGAGAAAAAGGAGGAAGGGAGATTAGAGAGAAGGCTGACACGATAATCCAGCGGGATATTATGAAAGCCTGTAACGGTAAGATAGCCGTTTGGGTGGAGAGGAAAGGGCAGATCTTGGCGCTATTATAAAGGTGAGACCGGCAGGTTTTGGTGACGGATTGAATGTGTAGGGTGAACGAGAGAGCCGAGTCAAAGATGACACCGAGGTTGCGGGTCTGAGAGACTGGAAGGATGGTCTAACCATCCACAGTGATAGGGAAGTCAGGAAGAGGACAGGGCTTGGGAGGGAAGATGAGGAGCTCAGTTTTGGCCATGTTGAGTTTTAGGTGTCGGGCAGACTTCCAGGTAGAGATATTGTGAAAGTACAACTGTCAGGATTTAGTGATAGCTTGAATATGTGGGTGGAACAAGACAGAGGGGTCAAGATAATGCCAAGGTTATGGGCTTGTTAATTCATTCATTTATATTTATTGAGAGCTTACTGTGTGCAGGCCACTGTACTAAGTGCTTGGAAAATACAATTCAGGATTAGGAGAGAAAATACCTGCCCACAAAGGGCTCACAGTCTAGAGAGAAAGAGACAGATATCAGTACAAGTAAGCAGGCATCAATATAAATAAATAGAATTACAGATATATACATATATACATAAGTGCTGTGGGGCGGGAAGATGGGGAAAGAGCAAAGGGAGCAAAGTTGTGGTGGGAGGAAGGGAGTAGGAGCTCAGGAAAAGTGGGACTTAGTCTGGGAAGGCCTTTTGGAGGAGGTACACCGGCAGCAGGGCTTTGAAGCGGGGAAGAATGATTGTCTGGCAAATTTGAGGAGGGAGGGCGTGCCAGACCGGAAGTAGATCGTGAGCCAGGGGTTGGCAGCGAGACAGGCAAGATGGAGGCACAGTGAGAAGCTTAGTACTAGAGGAGCATAGTGTGAGGACTGGGATGTAGAAGGAGGAAGGGGAGGTGAGGTATGGGAGAACAAGGTGATGGAGAGCTCTAAAGCCAATGTTAAGGAATTTTTGTGAATAAGGAAGTTGATAGACATCATTTGGAGATTTTTGAGAAGGGACGTGACATTCCCTGAACTTTTCTGCAGAAAGATAATCTGGGCAGCGGAATGAAGTGTGGACTGAAGTGGGGAGAGGCAGGAGGTTCGAAATCAGAAAGCAGGCTTATGTAGTAATCCAAGAGGGATTGAGTGATAGTACTAGCAAACTAGCAGTTTGGATAGAAAGTAAAGGGTAGATTGGCGATGTTGTGAAGGTGAGACTGCCAGGATTTGGTGATGGATTAAATATTGGGTTGAATGAGAGAGCAGTCAAAGATGACACCCAGGTTGTGGGCTTGTACGACAGGAATGACGGTTGTGCAGTCTACAGTGACAGGAAAGTTCAGAAGACTGGGCCTGGGAGAGAAGATAAGGAGCTCTGTCTTGGAGATGTAGAGTCTGAGGAGACGAGAGGACATCCAAGTAGAGATGTCCTGAAGGCCGGAAGAGATGTGAGCCTGGAGGGAGGGAGAGAGACAGGGAAGAGATGCAGATTTAGGTGTCATCCCCATAGAGATGGAAGTTGAAGCCATGGGAGCAAATGTGTTCACCAAGGTGGAGGATAGAAGGAGACCAAGAACTAATTCTTAAGGGACACCTATGGTTAGGAGATGGGAGGGTGAGGAGGAGACTGAGAATGAACGGCCAGAGAGATAAGAGGAGAACCAGAAGTGGACGGAGTCAGTGAAGCCAAGGTTGGATATGTTGAGGAGAAGGGGTTGGTCCACAATGTCAAATGCAACTGAGAGGTTGAGGAGGATTAGGATGGAGTAGGAGTCATTGGGTTTGGCAAGAAGGAGGTTATTGGTGACCTTTGAGAGGGCTATTTCACTGGATTGAAGGGGACAGAAACCAGATTGGAGGAGGTCCAGGATAGAGTTGAAGGAGAGGAATTTGAGGCAGTGAGGGTAGATGACTCGCTCCAGGGGTTTGGAGAGGAAGGGTAATATTAATAATAATAATAATGATAATGTTGGTATTTGTAAAGTTCTTACTATATACCAAGCACTGTTCTAAGCCCTGGAGTAGATACAAGGTCATCAGGTTATCCCACGTAGGGCTCACAGTCTTCATCCCATTTTACAGATGAGGTAGCTGAGGCCCAGAAAAGTTAAGTGACTTGCCCAAGGTCACACAGCTGACAAGCGGCGGAACCATTACCTCTGACTCCCAAGCCTGGGCTCTTTCCACTAAGCCATGCTCCTTCTCATAGGAAGGAGATGGGACTGGGATTGGGGCTGTGGGGTCAAGGGAGAGGTTTTTTTAGGATGGAGACATGTTTGAAGGCAGTGGGGAAGAAGCCATTGGAGAGTGAGAGTTGAAGATGAAGTTAAGGACAGTAGGAGAAAAGGGGTGAGAGTTTTTATAAGTTGCGAAGGAGTGGGATCTGATGTACACATGGCCAGGGGTACTTGAGGGAGGCAGGAAATTTCCTCTGGAAATAATGCTGGGAAGGATGGGAAGGTTGAAAAGGGGGCCTAGAGGAATGGAGATGGAGGAGGGGGAGGGAGGATTTTGGGGAGTCACACCTGATGGTGTTAATTTTCTTAATGAAGTAGATGGCCAGATTGTTGGGGAGTGAGGCATGGGGGGCTAGGAGAGACAAGGTGCCTGAGGAGAGAGTTAAATATCTGGAACAACTGGCAAGGGTGATGGGCATGGGTGTCAGTGAGGGAATGATAATAATAAGAATAATAATAATAATAGTAGTTTTGCCAGGCAGAGGAGAGGGCAGAGTTAATGCAAGAAATGCCAAACTTGAAGTGGACAAGGTCGGCCAGATGTCAAGATTTCTACCAGCAGCGTTCAGCTAGTCGAACATAAGAACAAAGGAGACTTGTGAGACAGATATTTCACACATCTAGCACCAGCTTGAGCCCAGATCACATCTCCCGCATGGCTGAGCCCTTGTCAGCATCCTTTCTCTGACCTAGAGTTTCCTTTTCCTCCATTTTTGACAGACCACCACTCTTCCCATTTAAAGCCCTATTAAAATCGCATCTTCTCCAAGAGACCTTCCTGATTAGGCCCACTTTGCCCCTATTCCCTCTCCTTTCCTCTCCCTTCTGCATTGCTTAGGCCCTCAAATCTGTACCATAAAGGACTTGATGTTTACCCCACCTTCAGCCCCACTGCTGTTTTGTACTTATCTGCAGTTTAATTAATGTATATATACTAATGTCTTTTCTCCTCTAGACTGTCACCTCCTGGTGGGCAGGAAATGCATTTACTAACTCTGTTGTACTATACTCTCCCCAAGTGCTTAGTATAGTATTCTGTACTTATTGAACACTCGGTCAATTAATGGTATTTACTAATCTCTTGTTGTATACAGAACACAAGTATTAAGATCTTGGGAGAGTTCAATATAACAGAGTTGGTAGACACATTCTTTGTCAATCAATCAGTCACTTAGTGGTATTTATTAAAAAATTAGTCAGTATTATTTATTACTTACTGTGGTGCAAAGGGCAGGGGAATGGTAGAGTTGGTAGAGATGATCCCTGCCCTTTGCACCACAGTAAGTAATAAATACCACTGAGGGGAATGGGGATGGGAGGAGGGGCAGAGGAAAAGGGAGGGCTCAGTCTGGGAAGGTCTGCTCTCAGTACGACTTTGAAGAGGGGAAGAGAGTTAGTTTGGAGGATGTGAGGAGGGAGGGCATTCCAGGTCAGTGGTAGGACATGGGCGAGGGGTTGACAGTGGGACAGGCGAGAACGAGGCACCATTGAGGAGGTGAGCTGCAGAGAAGCGGACTGTATGGGGTGGGCTGTAGGACGAGAGAAGGGAGGTGAGGTAGGAGGGAGCAAGGTGCTGGAGAGTTTTGAAGTCAAGTGAGGAGTTTTTGTTTCCTGCAAAAGTTAACAGGCAACCACTGGAGGTTTTTGAGGAGGGGAGTAACATGTCCAGAGCGTTTCTGTAGGAAGATGATCCGGGCAGAGGAATGAAGAATAGACTGGAGTGGGGAGAGACAGGAGGAAGGGAGATCAGAGAGAAGGCTAATGCAATAATCCAGTTGGGATGTCTTGGTTACCCTTCAACAAGCTGTCCTCAAAAACAGCTGATGCTAGGAGTGATCTTCTCTATAAATAGCATTCAAGTTATCTTCCTCAACATGGTGCTTAGCCAATTTAGCTAATTCTGCATTAAATTGCTTAATCATGCAATTTTTCTCTTGCACCCTCACATGAATTCCAAGTGGAAATTCATTTGGACGAAATGTCTTCTGACTGAATACCAGGTATTTGGGTAAAGTTTTTTCGATTTGTAATTATAAGCATGGTGTGCACTGTAGTTTTTCTGCTCCTGTTCTTTTATTAAGTTTGTTAAATGAACCTTTTCTTTGGACTGTAGTATTCTGTGGCACACTGAAAAATAGGGGATCATGTTCTGATTTGTAGCAGTAGGAATTGATGTTCTTGTCAACTTCTTCTGGCCCACTGATATTCTTTCTGAAGGCTAAGATTATTCACTACATAAATTCACTTACACTTCAATTACACTTTCACTTACATATATTCACTACATAAATCCACTTACAGAAGCAGTGTGGCTCAGTGGAAAGAGCCCAGGCTTGGGAGTCAGAGGTAATGGTTCCGCCGCTTGTCAACTGTGTGACTGTGGGCAAGTCACAACTTCTTTGTGCCTCAGTTACCTCATCTGTAAAATGGGGATTAAGACTGAGCCTCACATAGGAGAACCTGATTACCCTGTATCTTCCCCAGCGCTTAGAACAGTGCTTTGCACATAGTAAGCGCTTAACAAATACCAACATTATTATTATTATTATTATTATTATTAATTGGACTTATCCTGCCTCTATTGACTTTAAAATCTATTTCAGTGATGTTTCTTTTCTGGCAAAGCATTTTGAGTACTTTAGCTGATATCCACTCTTTCAAAATTCAATTATATATCCAAAAACAATTGTCAATTGCAGGATATTTTTTATTTTTTGAACATGAAAACTTGTCCTGCTGCTTTTATGTAATAAAAAATGAGTATGCAACAGAGTTGATGCAAACTTTCCCTGTCCATGACTAGCTAACAATCTAGAGAGGGACACTGACATTAATATAAATTATGAATATGGACATGGGGTAAATATCAAGAAATCAATAGTATGGTAAATATCAATCAGTCAACAGTATTTACTGACTGACTAATAAGCCATATAGGCCACTCTGCCACTCTCTCCACCTTCAAAGCCTAAATGAGGTTCCATCTCCTCCAAAAGCCTTCCCTTATTTTCCCTTTCTTTTCCCCAATTCCCCTCCCTTTGGTGTTGCAATGTCTGTGTATTTGGATAGGTAACCTTTGGGCTCTTGGCATTCTCTCACCCCAGCCCCACAGTACTTATGTAAATATCTGTAAATTATTTTTATTAATGTCAATCTCCTTCTTAAAAACCTCCAGTGGTTGCCTATCAACCTCCACACAAAACAAAAACTTCTCACTCTAGGCTTCAAGGCTCTCCATCACCTTGCCCCTTCCTACCTCTCCTCCCTTCTCTCTTTCTACCGCCCACCCCGCACGCTCTGCTCCTCTGCTGCCCACTTCCTCACCGTCCCTCGGTGTCGCCTATCCCGCTGTCGACCCCTGGGCCATCCTGGAATGTCCTGCCTCCTCACCTCTGCCAAACAAGTTCTCTTCCCCTCTTCAAATCCCTATTTAAAGCTCACCTCTTCCAAGAGGCCTTCCCAGACTGAGCTCCCTTTTTCCCTCTGCTCCCTCTACCTCCCTTCACCTCTCCACAGCTAAACCCTCTTCTCCCCCCTTTCCCTCTGCTCCTCCCCCTCTCCCGTCCCATCCCTTCATTCATTCATTCAATAGTATTTATTGAGCGCTTACTATATGCAAAGCACTGTACTAAGCGCTTGGAATGTACAAATTGGCAACAGATACAGTCCCTGCCCTTTGACAGGTTTACAGTCTAATCGGGGGGGACAGGCAGACAAGAACAGTGGCAATAAATAGAGGCAAAAGAAAGAACATCTCATAAAAACAATGGCAAATAAATAGAATCAAGGTGAAGTACATCTCATTAAACAAAATAAAATAAATAGGGTGGTGAAGATACATACAGTTGAGCAGACGAGTACAGTGCTGAGGGGGTGGGACGGGAGGGGGGAGGAGGAGAGAAGCGGGGAGAAGAGGGTTTAGCTGCGGAGAGATGAAGGGGAGGGTAGAGGGAGCAGAGGGAAAAAGGGGGGAGCTCAGTCTGGGAAGGCCTCTTGGAGGAGGTGAGCTTTAAATAGGGATTTGAAGAGGGGAAGAGAATTAGATTGACGGAGGTGAGGAGGGAGGGCATTCCAGGACCGTGGGAGGATGTAGCCCAGGTGTCGACAGCGGGATAGGCGAGACCGAAGGACGGTGAAGAGGTGGGCGGCAGAGCAGCGGAGCGTGCGGGGTGGGCGGTAGAAAGAGAGAAGGGAGGAGAGGGAGGAAGGGGCAATGTGATGGAGAGCCTTGAAGCCTAGAGTGAGGAGTTTTTGTTTTGAGCAGAGGTTGATAGGGTTTAAGAAGGGGAGTGACATGCCCAGAACGTTTCTGCAGGAAGATGAGCCGGGCAGTGGAGTGAAAAATAGACTGGAGCGGGGCGAGAGAGGAGGAAGGGAGATCAGAGAGAAGGCTGACACAGTAGTCTAGCCAGGATATAGGGAGAGACTGTAGTGGTAAGGTAGCTGATTGGGTGGAGAGGAAAGGGCAGATCTTGGCGATATTATAAAGGTGAGACCGGCAGGTCTTGGTAACGGATTGGATGTGTGGAGTGAATTAGAGAGACGAGGCAAAGATGACACCGAGATTGCGGGCCTCAGAGACGGGAAGGATGGTCGTACCATCCACGGTTATAGGGAAGTCTGGGAGACGACCGGGCTTGGGAGGGAAGATGAGGAGCTCAGTCTTGCTCATGTTGAGTTTTAGGTGGCGGGCAGACGTCCAGGTGGAAACATCCTGGAGGCAGGAGGAGATGCGAGCCTGAAGGGAGGGGGAGACGGGGCAGAGATGTAGATCTGCGTGTCATCTGCGTAGAGATGGTAGTCAAAGCCGTGAGTGCGAATGAGTTCACCAAAGGAGTGAGTGTAAATGGAAAACAGAGAGGGCCAATAACTGACCCCCGAGGAACTCCAACAGTACAAGATGGGAAGGGGAGGAGGCGCCTGCAAAGGAGACCAAGAATGACCGGCCAGAGAGATAAGAGGAGAACCAGGAGAGGACGGAGTCCGTGAAGCCAAGGTGAGATAAGGTGTGGAGCAGGAGGGGATGGTCGACAGTGTCAGAGGCAGCTGAGAGGTCAAGCAGGATTAGAATGGAGTAGGAGCCATTGGATTTGGCAAGAAGGAAGTCATGGGTGACCTTAGAGAGAGCAGTCTCAGTAGAGTGGAGGGGACGGATACCAGATTGGAGGGGGTCCAGAAGAGAATGGGAGTTAAGGAATTCTAAGTAGCGAGTGTAGACGACTCATTCTAGGATTTTGGAAAGGAAGGGTAGTAGGGAGATAGGGCGATAACTGGAAGAGGAAGTGGGGTCGAGAGAGGGTTTTTTTAGGATGGGGGAGACATGGGCATGTTTGAAGGCAGAGGGGAAGGAGCCATTGGAGATTGAGTGGTTAAAGATAGAAGTTAAGGAAGAGAGGAGGGCAGGGGCGATGATTTTTATAAGATGAGCGGGAATGGGGTCTGAGGCGCAGGTGGAGGGGGTGGCACTTGCGAGGATGGAGGAGATCTCCTCTGAGAACACTGCAGGGAAGGATGGGAAAGTAGGGGAGAGGGCTGGTTGGGGGGAGGAGAGAGGAGGAGGGGTGACTTTGGGGAGCTCAGACCTGATTGTGTAGATTTTTAGTAATGTTGGTATTTGTTAAATGCTTACTATGTGCACAGCACTGTTCTAAGCGCTGGGGTAGATACAGGGTGATCAGGTTGTCCCACGTGGGGCTCACAGTTTTATTCCCCATTTTACAGATGAGGTAAATTAGGCACAGAGAAGTTAAGTGACTTGCCCACAGTCACACAGCTGACAAGTGGCAGAACCGGGATTCGAACCCATCACCTCTCACTCCCAAGCCCAGGCTCTTTTCACTGAACCACACTGCTTCTCTGTGTGATGAAGTAGGTGGCCAGATCCTTGGGGGTGAGAGATGGGGGAGGGGGAGGAACAGGGGGCCTAAGGAGAGAGTTAAAGGTCCGGAACAGTTGGCCGGGGTGACGGGCATGGGTGTCAATGAAGGAGGAGAAGAAGTTTTGCCTGGCGGAGGAGAGGGCAGAGGTAAGGCAGAAAAGGATAAATTTAAAATGTATCCCTTCAGCACTATACTCGTCCACTCAACTGATATATCTTCATCACCCTATTTATTTTGCTTAATGAGATGTACCTCACCTTGATTCTATTTATTTGCTATTGTTTTAATGAGATGTTCTTCTCTTTGACTCTACTGCCTTTGTTTTTGTCTGTCTGTCTCCCCCGATTAGACTGTAAACCCGTCAGAGGGCAGGGACTGTATCTGTTGCCGATTTGTACATTCCAAGCGCTTAGTACAGAGCTCTGCACATAGTAAGCACTCAATAAATATAAATACTATTGATTAAATGAATGAATGTACCTCAGTTACCTCATCTGTAAAATGGGAATTGAGACAGTGAGCCCTTTGTGGAATAGGGACTGTGTCCAACCTGATTGACATGCCCATCCCAAAGCTTAGTACAGTACTTGGCACATAGCAATTGCTTAACAAATACCACAATTATTATTATTATTACTTGTCTACTGTGAGACCTTAAGCAAGTCACTTAACTTCTCTATGCCTCAGTTCCACCACACATAAAATAGGGATTCAACACCTGTTCTCCATCCTATTTAGACTGTGATCTCCAAGCGGGACAAGGGACTGAATTAAACCTTATTATTTTGTATCTACCCCAAGGATTAGAACAGTTGACACATAGTGAGTACTTAAAAAATACCATTGTCATGATCATAATAATCATTACTGTTGTTATTATTAGTAGTATTATTATAATAAGATTGCAAGATTGAGTGATTCCCATACTCTATGAGGATAGAAAATGGATGGGAATTGGGAGAATTAGAAGAAAGTGGGCTCTCATCAGAAGTTTAAATAATGCACCTTTTTTTTCTTCTCTTTCCCCATTCTGTCTAAATTTAGGAGCATTAAGTTCCATGGTTGGAGATCTGCAGGCAGAGGGATCAGATGATGATTCTTCTTGTGGGGAAGATGCTGTTGTCAAAGCCAATCCTGTGAATGATTCCAGGTGATAAATTTAGATAGAGACTATTAAACATCAAATTCTACAGTTAGGAACTTCAAAATACCTTGGTGGGCAGTGTGTAAACTGCTGTGTTTTTGTTTTCAATCACATAGTACTCTTCCTTAATTTTGGTGTTAGCTTCCATCTAATGGAGGCTGGTTTCAATCAGACTTTATATCTATGAAGATGATACAAGAAAGATAGGGACACAGTGCTGTATAGTGAGTAAAGCCCAAGTTTGGGAGCCAGAGGACGTGGGTTCTAATCCCAGCTCTACCACTTATCTGCTGAATGACCTTGGCCATGTCACTTCACTGCCTTGGTCATGGGTTCAAATCCCTGCTCTGCCACTTGTCAGCTGTGTGTCTGTGGGCAAGTCACATAATTTTTCTGTGCGTCAGTTACCTCATCTGTAAAATGGGAATTAAGACTGTGAGCCTCACATGGGACAACCTGATTACCCTGTATCTATCCCAGCGATTAGAACAGTGCTCTGCACATAGTAAGGGCTTAACAAATACCAACATTATTATTATTATTCCTTGTGCCTCAGTTTTCTCAACTGCAAAATGGGGATTCAATACCTCTTCTACTTTCTAGTTAGACTGTGAACCCCATTTGGGACAGGACTGTATCTTGCATGATTAACTTGTATCTTCCCTAACTCTTAGAACACTTAAGTATTTAGCAGAGATCATAAAAAAAGAAGTTGAATATATCTGTAAAGTAAGAGACAAATGTGGCAATAAGAATTTTTTAGAAGTAGCAAGTAGAAATAGTAGTCGGAAGAAATGCAGCCTATGAGCCTGGAAGCCAGAGGGGCTGGGTTGTAATCCTCACTCTGCCACTCCACTACTATGTGAGCTTGGGCAAGTCATTTAATTTATCTGTGCTTCAGTTTTCTAAATTGCAAAATGGAGGTTCAAAGCACATTCTCTTCCTACTTTGCAGTGAGTTCCATGTGAGACACAGACTGCATTAGGCCTAATTAGCATGTACTAATTAGCTAATTAGCATTAGCTCTGTGCTTAACAAATAGTAAACACATAAATATCATATGATAAAGAAAGGGGTCTAATGCACAAGAAAATCAATCATGGAGTTTACCTAGGATTTTCTGTGTTCGGATCACTGTACTAAGCACTTGAGAGAGTTACAATACAACAGAATTGGTAATCACATTCCTTTCATTCAGCAAGCTTTTATAATAAGAGAGGGATACAAACATTATTATACTCCCATAGCGTGGCGTAATGGAAAGAGCACAGGCTTGGGAGTCAGAGGTTGGAGGTTAAAATGCTGACTCTGCCGCTTGACAGCTGTGTGATTTTGGGCAAGTCACTTAACTTCTTTGTGCGTCAGTTACCTCATCTGTAAAATGGGTGTTAAGACTGTGAGCCCCACATGGATCAACATGATTACCTTGTATCTACCTCGGTGCTTAGAACAATGCTTGACACATAGTAAGCGCTCAACTAATACCATCATCATTAATATAAATAAATAACTCATGGTTAAGTAGATAAATATTGTGAGGCTGAGGGAGAAGTGAATAAAGGGAGCAAATCAGGGTTACTCAGAAGGGAGTAGGAGAAGACCACCTTGACCCCTTTCTCACCTTCCTTCTCTCCTCCCTGCCCACTCATCCACTGAGACTTCAACATCCACATGGATGTACCCAGTGACCCCTCTGCCGCCTACCTGCTATCACTCCTGGATTCTTTCAAACTCCTGCTCCACCACACCTCGCCCAATCACCAATTTGGTCACATCACACCACCAATCTCATCATCTCTCACCACTGCACTATCTCCACCTTCACCAACTCTCTCTGACCATAACATTCTCACCTGCCTCCTCTCTCATAATTCCTCCCCCTGCAAATCTGTATTACTCCCTCACAAAGACCTCTGCTCTCTTGACCCTATCCGTCTCTCCCAAAGCATCTCACCCTACCTTGCCTCCATATCCTCTCTTCCCACTCTCGATGATCGGTTTACTGCCCTCAACTCCACCCTCTCTACTCAACTCGTTCACTCCCCTTTCCATCCGCCGCTCTTGCTCCACTAACCCACAGCCCTGGACCTTTGTCTCTATCTGCGTCCTTCACTCTTATGCTCGAGCTGCTGAGCACTGCTAGCGAAGGTCTAAGCACCAAGCCAACCTTACTCACTTCAAATTTATCTTTTCCTGCCTTAATTCAGCCCTCTCCTCTACCAGGCGAAACTACTTTTCTTCCCTCATTGATGCCCATGTATATATATATATATGTTGGTATTTGTTAAGCGCTTACTATGTGCAGAGCACTGTTCTAAGCGCTGGGGTAAACATAGGGGAATCAGGTTGTCCCATGTGGGGCTCACAGTCTTAATCCCCATTTTACAGATGAGGGCACTGAGGCACAGAGAAGTTAAGTGACTTGCCCACAGTCACACAGCTGACACGTGGCAGAGCTGGGATTTGAACTCATGAGCCCTGACTCCAAAGCCCATGCTCTTTCCACTGCGCCATGCTGCTTCATGCCATGCCCATCACCCCTGTCAATTGTTCCTGACTTTTAACTCTCTCCTCAGGCCCCTTGTTCCTCCCCATCCCCCATCACTCACCCCCAACGATCTGGCCACCTACTTCATTACAAAAATTAACACAGTCAGGTCTGAGATCCCCAAAGTCACCCTCCCTCTTCTCCATCCCCCCGCTCTCAACCCTCTTCCCTACTTTTCCATCGTTCCCTGCAGTCTCCTCAGAGGAGACTCCTCCCTCCTCACAAGTGCTACCCCCTCCACCTGTGCTTCAGACCCCATTCCTGGCTCACCTTATAAAAACTATCACCCCTTCCCTCCTCCCCTCCTTAACTTCCACCTTTAACCACTCATTCTCCAATGGCTTCTTCCCCTTAGCCTTCAAACATGCCCATATCTCCCCCATCCTAAAAAAGCCGTCTCTCGACCCCACTTCCCCTTCCAGTTATCATACTTTCTCCCTCCTTCCTTTCCAAACTCCTAGATTGAGTCATCTATACTCGCTACCTTGAATTCCTCAACTCCAAGTTTCTCCTGGACCCCCTCCAGTGTGGTTTCCATCCCCTCCACTCCACCAAAACTGCCTTCTCAAAGGTCACCCATGACCTCCTTCTTGACAAATCCAATGGCTCCTACTCTATCCTAATCCTCCTTGACATCTCAGCTGCCTTTGACACTGTTGACCATCCCCTTCTCCTCCACACTTTATCTCACCTTGGCTTCACGGACTCCATCCTCTCCTGGTTCTCCTCTTATCTCTCTGGCCGTTCATTCTCCGACTCCTTCGTAGACTCCTCCTCCCCCTCCCATCCACTAACTGTATGGGTTCCTCAAGGTTCAGTTCTTGGCCCTCTTCTGTTCTCCATCTTTACTGTCTCGCTTGGTGAACTCATTCACTCCCGTGGCTTCAACTATCAACTCTATGCAGATGACACCCATATCTATATCTCCTCCCCTGTTCTCTCTTCCTCCAGTCTTGAATCTCCCTCTCCTTCCCTCTCTTCTCTTTCCCCTTCCCCTCCCCTCAGTACTGTGCACATTTGTATATATTATTTCTTACCTTATTTATTTTGTTAATGCGGTGTATATCTCCTTGATTCTATTCATCAATTTGCATAAATTATTTATTACCCTATTTATTCTGTTAATACGGTGTATATCTCCTTGATTCTATTCATCTTGATAATGTTGTCTTGTTTTGTTTTGTTCTGTTTTGCTCTGCTGTCTATCTCCCCCAATTAGTCAGTCTGTCATTGGGCAAGGATTGACTCTATCTGTTGCTGAACTGTATATTCCAAGCGTTTAGTACAGTGCTCTGCACATAGTAAGCACTCAGTAAATACTATTGAATGAATGAACGAAAAGAAGAAGAAATGATGGCTTAGTCAGAGCAGGTCTCCTGAAGGAGAAAAGCAGCGTGCCTCAGTGGAAAGAGCATGGGCTTGGGAGTCAGAGATCATGGGTTCAAATCCTGGTTCTGCCACTTGTCAGCTGTGTGACTGTAGGCAAGTCACTTAACTTCTATGTGCCTCAGTTCCCTCATCAGTAAAATGGTGACTCTGAGCCTCATGTGGGACAACCTGATTATCCTGTATCTACCCCAGCGCTTAGAACAGTGCTCTGCACATAGTAAGTGCTTAACAAATACCAACATTATTATGTACCTTCACTAAGGCTTTGAAGTTTGGGAGAGTCAATCTGTCATCCAGGCCGTCAGTAGTATTTATTGAGCACTTACTATGTGCAGACCACTGTGCTGAAAGCTTGGGAGGGTACAGAATAACAATATAACAGAAACTTCCCCAGCTCACAACGAGCTTACAGTCTAGAGAGGGAGACAGGCATTAATATAAATAAGTAAATTACAGATATGTACATAAGTGCTGTGGGACTGGGAGGGAAGATAAATAAAGGGAACAAGACAGGGCCATGCCAAAGGGAGTTGAAGAAGAAGAAAAGAGTGCTTAGTCAGGGAGGACCTTTTGGAAGAGGTGTGTCTTCAGTGAGGCTCTGAAGGAATGGGGAGAGTTACTGCCTGTCGGTTATGAGGAGGGAAGAGCATTCCAGGCCAGAGGCAGGACATGGGCAAGAAGTTGGCAGCAAAATAGATGAGATCAAGGTTCAGGAAGAAATGCAGACTGGATTGTAGTAGAAGAGTAACAAAGTGAAGTAGGAGGGTGTATGGTGATTAACTGGTTTAAAGCCAATGGTGAAGAGTTTCTGTTTGACACAGAGGTTTTCGAGGAATGAAGAAACGTGGTCTGCACTTTTTGTAGAAAAACGATCTGGTAGCAGAGTGAAGTGTGGACTGGAGTGAGAAGAGACAGGAGGGAGGGAGGTTAGCAAGGAAGTTCATAGAGGGAAGCAGCGTGGCTCAGTGGAAAGAGCACGGGCTTTGGAGTCAGGGCTCATGAGTTCGAATCTCAGCTCTGCCACTTGTCGCCTGTGTGACTGTGGGCAAGTCACTTCACTTCTCTGCGCCTCAGTTCCCTCATCTGTAAAAGGGGGATTAAGACTGTGCGCCCCACGTGGGACAACCTGATTCCCCTATGTCTACCCCAGTGCTTAGAACAGTGCTCGGCACATAGTAAGCGCTTAACAAATCCCAACATTATTATTATTATAGAGAATTCCAGGCAGGATAGATAAGTGCTTGGATTAATGTGGGTGTAATTTGGATGGAGAGGAAAGGGCAGATATGAGCCATGATATGAAGGTTGAACCGACAGGATTAGGAACAGATTGAATATGTGGGTTGAATGAAAGAGATGAGTCAAAGATAACACGAAAGTTATGGGCTTGGGAGATGGAAAGGATGGAGGTGCTGTCTTCAGGGATGGGAAAATCAAGGGAGGACAAGTTTTGAATGGGAAGATAAGGAGTTCTGTTTGTGACATGTCGGCAGGACTTCCAAGGAGAGATGTCTTAAAGGCAGGAGGAAATGTGAGAGTGCAGAGAGGGAGCGAGATCAGGGCTGAAGATGAAGATTTGGGAATCCGCTGTATAGATGTGGTAGTTGAACCCATGGAAGCAATGACTTCTCCCAGGGACCGTCCACTCCTCTCTCTGAATTCCTGAAGATTTCATAATTTTAGTGGCCAAAAAGATATGGACGCCCTAAAAAGGTTACCCTTGCCTGCTCAATACTTACCTATTCCTATTCCCCTAATTCTCCTCTTTCTGAGTTGGCTTTCAAGAGAAAGTCTCTTACCTGAAATAGTCGTTAGGATCAGAAACTGAGTCAGTTAAGAGCTATATTATCATTGAGGATTTTAAAAGGCAGAACTATAGCAAGAGGTGGTAAATTTGAATTGCTTAGTTCAGTGTTCTGCGTTACATTACATTACATTACATTTAATGCAGTACATAAACACTTTATTGAAGCAATCAGTAAACATCACTGATTAGTTGATTCAACTCACAGAGGACTGCATGTTGTCTGGATTTTTCCCAACAGTATTCAACCACTTGAATGCAGAACTGTACAAAGTATTGTATGAGTGAATGAGTCACTGCTGGAAATTGGTAGTGAAAAATGTCAGAGGAAGACTTGGCAAGGGAATTCAATTTAGTAGACAAGAAAGTGCTCAAGGCAAGGACCCTTGTTTCCTGGGTGGCCATGGGGGCTTATTAAGGAAACCAGAGGAGTTAAGAGAATACCAAATAGAAACTCTTCACCACTGGTCTTAAGACTCCTGAAGAGCAGCATGGCTTAGTGGAAAGAGCACAGGCTTGGGAGGAAGAGTTCGAATCTCGACTCTGCTCCTTGTCAGCTGTGTGACTTTGGGCAAGTCACTTCACTTCTCTTTGCTTCAGTTACCTCATCTGTAAAATGGGGATTAAGATTGTGAGTCCCACATGGGACAACCTAATTACCTTTTATCTACCTCAGTGCTTAGAACAGTACTTGGTTCTTAAAGAGTGCTTAACAAATACCATCACTGCTATTATTATTAAGGCACTCAAATCAGCTCGCACCTTCCTACAACTACCTATGGCCTATTCCTATAGCTTCAACTACCATCTCTATGTAGATAATTCCCAAATTATCATTTCTAGCCCTAACCTCTCTCCTTCCCTGCAGTCTCACATTTCCTTCTTCCTTCAGGATATCTATACTTGAATGTCCTGCTGATACTCAAACTTAACATGTCCAAAACTGAACTTCTTATTTTCCCCTCCAAACCCTTGTTCTCCCTTTGTCTTTTCCCATCACTGAAATTAATTAACTAATGTACTTTTTAAGCACTTACTTTATGCCAAGCATTCTTCTAAGCTCCGGGTAGATATAAGTTTATCTGGTTAGATACTGTCCATATCCTATATGGGGCTCACATTCTTAATCCACCCATTTTATAGATGAGGTAACTGAGGCCCAGAGAAATGAAGTGATTTGCCCAAGATCACACAGCAGATATGTGGCACAGCCAGTATTAGAACCCAAGTTCTTCTAACTTCCAGGTCCATATCACTATCTTCCCTCACAAAACGTAATCATGGCATTGTTCTGAACTCATCTCTCTATCTCAACCGATATATTCAATCTATCAAAAAATCCTATCTGTTCTACTCTCACAACACTGTTAAAATCCAAACTTTCTTCCCGTCCAACTGCTATCACATAAATCCAAGCAGATATTTGATTACTGAATCATCCTTCTTGCTTTTCTGTGCCTTCTGTCTCTCCCCATTCCAGTCTATACTTCAGTCTGCTGCCAGCATCATTTTTCTACAAAAGTTTTTAGTCCATTTTTCCCCACTCCTCGGGAACCTCCAGTGGTTGTCCATCCACTTCCACATCAAATGGAAACTTCTTATCATTGGCTTTAAAGCACTCAATCACTTTGCCCCATCCTACCTAACATCACTGTTCTCCTACTACAGTCCTGCTTCACAGATCTTTTTTTAAAAACAGTTTAGTCCACTGGCAACTCCAACTCTCAAAAACTCTTCTTAGGTTGTCTACCAACTCTGTTGTATTGTACTCTCTCAAGCACTAAGTTCAGTACTCTGCACACATTAAGTATTCAATAATTTCTACTGATGATGCTTGATGAACCTTGAATATATGCTCACTTATATCTGGCTATACTCTGTCAGCCAATCAGTGCAATTTATTAATGTTTATAAGGTGTATAGCATTGTACCAAGCACTTGTGAGAATACAGTGCAGTGCAGTGGAGTTGCTAGACATGATCCTTGCTTTCAAAGAGTTTACCGATTAGTTTTCCAATTAGTTGGAAAGCAGTCACTAAAATGAAATCCAGAGAGAAGAAATAGCAGAGTGTAAGGATATGTACTCAAGGGCAGTGTGACTGAATCAAGGAGTGAAAATCTAAGTGCTTAGTTGACATGGACCCAAATGCATGGGTGATGCAGTAGGGAAGGAGAGTAGAGTAGGAAAGTGAGAGGTTAGTCAGGAAAGGCTTCATGGAATAAATATGTTTACAGGAGGGCCTTGAAATTGGGAAATGAGGTGGTTTAGTGAATATGAGAATGGAGGGGGTTCCAAAGGCCAAAGCAAGGAATCAATGTCAAAAAAGACAAGATCAAGGCACTGTAGAGTAGGTTGGTTTTAGAGTTAAGAATGGGCTTTATTGGCACAGAAGAGAGGTTCTAATCCCAACTCCACTTCTTGTCAACTGTGTGACTTTGGGCAAGTCAATTAACTTCTCTGTGCCTCAGTTACCTCATCTGGAAAATGGTGATTAAGACTGTGAGCCCCACGTGGGACCTGATTACCCCGTATCTAGCCAGCACTTAGAACAGTGCTCGGCACATAGTAAGTGCTCAACAAATACCAACATTATTATTATTATTATTATCATTATTATTATTTGCTGCGAAGAACAGAGCTGATTGAGTGACTTGAAATCAGTAGTAATGAGTTTCTGCTGATGCAACTGTAGTTGAGTAACTATTGGAGATTTTTGAGGAATGGGTAGATATTTGTAGAACAGTATTTTGGAAAAAAATTAATGTACCAGTTAGTGGAAAGAGCCCGGACTTCGGAGTCAGAGGTCATGGGTTCGACTCCCGGCTCTGCCTCTTGTCAGCTGTGTGACTGGGGGCAAGTCACTTCACTTCTCTGTGCCTCAGTTACCTCATCTGTAAAATGGGGATTAAGACTGTGAGCCCTACGTGGCACAACCTGATTCCCCCGTGTCTACCTCAGCGCTGAGAACAGTGCTCTGCACATAGTAAGCGCTTAACAAATACCAACATTATTATTAGAGAAGCAGCATGGCTCAGTGGAAAGAGCACGGGCTTGGGAGTCAGAGGTCATAAGTTCGAATCCCGCTCTGCCACTTGTCAGCTGTGTGACTGTGGGCAAGTCATACCAACATTATTATTAGAGAAGCAGCATGGCTCAGTGGAAAGAGCACGGGCTTGGGAGTCAGAGGTCATGAGTTCGAATCCCGCTCTGCCACTTGTCAGCTGTGTGACTGTGGGCAAGTCACTTAACTTCTCTGGGCCTCAGTTACCTCATCTGTAAAATGGGGATTAACTGTAAGCCTCACGTGGGACAACCTGATTACCCTGTATCTACCCCAGCGCTTAGAACAGTGCTCGGCACATTATTAAACATTATTATTATTTTAATTAATTAATATTAACTAATTATATTCTATTATTATTTTTTAAATTAATTAATATTAACTAATTATATTTTATTATTAATTTTTAATTAATTATATTAATTAATATTAACTAATTAATATTATTAATATTTAAATTAATTAATTAATTTAACATTATTAAATTAAGAACTAGAGAGGAAAAAGGCTAGAGGTAGGGAAGTCAGTGAAGAGGGAGATAGAAGCAGAATATGACAAATGCTGGGGTCAGTGTGGTAATACTTAAAGGATCACTCCCTAAAAACCTCCATTGGTTGCTGAACTATTTCTCCATCAGGTGGAAACTTACCATTGGCTTTAAGACAGTCAATCAGCTTGCCCCCTCTATTTTACCTTTCTTCTGTTCCATTACCTCCCAGCCTGCACCCTTTACTCCTCTAACACAGCTTACTCTCTGTACCTTGATTTTGTTTACGCTGCCTCCAGCCCCTTGCCCATATCCCTCTTTGGACCTGGAGCTCACACCTCCTTCACATCTGACAGTCCACCACTCTCCCCTTCTTCAAATCTATTGAAAATGTATCTCTTCAAAGAGGTCTTCATCACATCATCATCATCATCATCAGTGGCATTATTGTGAGCTACTATATGCAGAGCACAGTACTAAGCACTTGGGACCATATGATACTTACTTCCTCACTCTATTTGCCCTCCCTTTGGCATTACTTATCTACTTGGGTCTGTACCTCTTAGGTACTTCTATATCCACCCCTCCCCCAGCCCCACAGGCCTATGTACTCTACTACCCTATTTGTATTTAAATATATTCGCCCCTGTAGACAGTGAGCTCCTTGAGATTAGTGATCTGGTTTATCAATTCTGCTGTATTCTCCCAAGTGGTTAGTGTGGGACTGTACACACAGTTTGTTCTCAGTAAATCCCATTAATTGATTGATTGATTATGTAACAGTGATGGAGTTTTCACTGAGCCCTTCACACTCTTGCACTCCTTATTCTTGATTCTGTAGTCAGAAGATAGCAAGGAGTAGAAAATCTGCAGTAATGTATTTACATAAAAAAGCTGTAAGTTTGCAAAATGGTTTCTCAGTGGTTACCCACAATTGGCTACCTCAAATTTGAAATGAAAAAAGCACCCCATACCAGAAAAAGTCATGACTGTACTTATCAGAGCACTAATTCTGTATCTTTGCCTTTCAGGTTAAGTATCAGTGACAGTGACAGTTTGGGCTCTTGTCTGCCAAATCAAGAACACGCTCCCACTTATAAACTGCTTCCTGCTAGCCAGGTATTTGCTGACTGGGTTAACAATAAGATCACTTTTTCTTTGCATAGAAAAACTTTCATAAATGGTTTTGTAGTTTAAGGCATCAAAAAAGTGCAAAAGTGTACTAATAATTACTAATAATAATAATTGTGGTTCATTCATTCAGTGGTATTTATTGAGCATTTATGTGTGCAAAGCACTGTACTAATCACTTGTGGTATTTGTGGTATTTATTAAGCACTTCCTAGGTGTCAAGCCCTATTCTTGGGGAAGCAACATGGCTCAGTGGAAAGACCCTGAGCTTGGGAGTCAGAGGTCATGGGTTCGAATCCCAACTCTGCCACTTGTCAGCTGTGTGACTGTGGGCAAGTCACTTAACTTCTCTGTGCCTCAGTTACCTCATTTGTAAAATGGGGATGAAGACTGTGAGCCTCATGTGGGACAATCTGATTACCCTGTATCTACCCCAGCGCTTACAACAGTGCCTTGCACATAGTAAGCGCTTAACAAATACCAACATTATTATACTAAGTTTTCTTGTAGACAATTATTCTTCCCTTCTCCTAAGTCTTATTGAAGGCATATCTCCTTCAGGAGGCCTTCCCTCATTAAGCCCAACGTTCTTTCTCCTACTCCCTTCCACATTGCCTTGACTTCCTCCTTTTATTCATCCCCTCATCCCAGTCCCACAGCATTTATGTACATATGTGTAATTTTATTAATTTAATGTCTGGATCCCCATCTAGAATGTAAGCTCATTGTGGGTAGGGAATGTGTCTGTTATATTATACTCTCCCAAGTGCTTAGTCCAGTGCTATGCAAACAGTAAACAGTAAATACAGTTGACTGACTGACTGTAGATACAACATAATCAGGTCAAACACAGTTCCACTGTCACCCATGTGACACAGCAACTGGCTTTTTATGGCTTATAATTTAAGGGAGAGGTTTAATAGGCAGCTATTCCCTGTTTTACAGATGAGGAAACTTAGGGACAGAGAAGTGCCAAAGATCACACAACAGGCAAGTGACAGAACGGGTATTGGAATCCAGGACCTCTTATTCCTAGGCCCATACTCTTTCTATTAAGCTATGCTACTTCCCGGCAACAGAAAATTTAGACGTCTTCCCCAAAAAGCCTCTATATCACTTTTATTCTTGTCCTAAACAAAGCGTTCTGTAATTCTTCCAGGAATTTAAGAGGAAGAGTCCAGAACCATGTAATATACCTGAAAAAGTCCTCAAGAAAGGAACATATGACAAGGTGAGGAGGGTTGGCTTTAGATTTGTGCTGTTGAAAAGAAAGCTACTGTATCATTGGCAATTTATGAGACCGGCTGATCCCAGATTACAGTCACCCCTGCCATTCTCTCACCTTTCCAACCTTCCCCCCACCCTCTCATCAGCAGAGGGTAAAGAGGTTAGCTACAGTGCTGTTTTCAAATATTCTGCCTTCACCGCATACACCTTTTACCTTCTCATCTTTGCAGCCGTTTTGTCTAACCTTAACGCAAAGAATATTTAGCACAATCAATCAGTTAATCGTATTTATTCAGTGCTTACTCTATGCAGAACACTGTACTAAGCACTTGGAAGAGTACAAAATCACAGAGTTGGTAGAAACAGTCCATGCTCCTAACAAGCTTACAGTCTAGAGGAGGAGACAGACATTAATATAAATAAGAAAATTACAGATAAATACATAAGTGCTGTGAGACTTGTCAGTGGCAGTGAATAAAAGGAATAAATCAGGGTGACATGGAAGGGAGCGGGAGAAGAGGAAATGAGGGCTTAACTAGCAAAGGCCTCTTGGAGGAGATGTGCCTTCAATAAGGCTTTAAAGCAGGGAGAGTCATTAGTTTGTTGGATTTGAGGAGGAAAAGTGTTCCAGCCAGAAGCAGAACATGGACAAATGATCGGCAATGAGTTAGATGAGATTGAGGTATAGGGAGTAAATTAGCATTAGAGTAGTAAAGTGTGAGGGCTGGGCTGTAGTAATAGGAGAGCAGCAAGGTGAGATAGGAGGGGGCAAGGCAATTGAGTGCTTTAAAGCCAATGATAAGGAGTTTTCCTTCAAGGCAGAGTTGGATCGGCAAACATTGGAGGCTCCAGAGGACCTGGATTGAACATTTTTGTGGAAAATGCAGAGTGAAGAATGGACTAAAGTGTGGAGCGAGGGGAGGAAGGGAGGTCAGCAAGGAGACTGAAACAATTATCAAGGGATAAGTGCTTGTATTAATGTGTAGTAGTATGGATGGAAAGTAAAGGGCAGATTTAGCCATGTTTATTAATTCATTCACTCATTCACTCTACTGTATTTATTAAGTACTTATTGTGTGCAGAGCATTGTACTAAGTGCTTGGGAAGGTACAATACAACAATAAACAGTGACAGTCCCCGCCACAACTAGTTCACAATTAGAGCAAGGGAGGCAGATGTCAATTCAAATAAACAGACATTAATACAAATAAATAAAATTAAAGATATATAGGTAAGTGCTGTGGGGCTGGAATTTAGGGAGAAGAGCAAAGAGAATAAATCAGTAGGATGTAGATGGGAGTGGGAGATGAGAAATGGGACTTAGTGAGAGGAGGCCTCCTGGAGATGTACCTTCAATAAGGCTTTGAAGTTGGGGAAAGTAATTGTCTATTGGATTGAGAAGGGCAGGCTTTCCAGGCAGGATGTAGGCCAGGGGTCAGCTGTGAGACAGATGAGATTGAGGCACTGTAGAAGGTTAGCATCAAAGGAGCAAAGAATGCAGGCTGGGTTGTAGAAGGGAGGAGAGGTAGGAGGGGGTAAAGTAATGAGTTCTTTATAGCCAACAATAAGGAGTTTTTGTTTGATATGGAAGTGGAAGGGGAACCACTGGATATTTATGAGGAGTGGGGTGACATGTTCCTACTCTTTCTGTAGAAAGATGATCCAGGCAGCAGAATGAAGTGTGCACTGAAGTGGGGAGAGGCAGAAAGTTGGGAGGAAAGCAAGGAGGCTGATGCAGTAATCCAGGGGGCATAGGTTGAGTAATCATAGTAACATGGTTGCAGTTTGGATGGAGAGGAAAAGGCAGATTTTAGCAATGTTGTGAATGTGGGACCTAGAGGATTTGGTGACGGATTGAATGTGAGGGTTGAATGAGAGAGAGAAGTCAAGGGTAATACCAAGGTTACGGGCTTGTGATACAGGAAGGATAGTGGTGCTGTCTAAAGTGATAGTAAAATCAAGGAAAGGACAGGATTTGGGTGGGAAGAGAAGGAACTCTATTTTGGACATGTTAAGTTTGAGGTGACAGGAGGACATCCAAGTAGAGATGTCTTGAAGGAAGGAGGAGATACAAGCCTGGAAAGAGTGAGAGAGATCAGGGGAGATGTAGATTTGGGTAACATCTGCAAAGAGATGGTAGTTGAAGCCATGGGAGCGATTGAGTTCTCCAAGGGAAAGAGTGTAGATGGAGAATAGAAAGAGACAGAGAACTGAATGTCAAGCAACCCCCACAATTATGGGGTGGGAGGCAGAGGAGAAGCCCATGAAGGAAACTGAGAATGAACAGCCAGAGAGATAGGAGGAGAACGAGGAGAGGACAGAATCAGTGAAGCCAAGGTTGGTTAGCCTTGGCTTTCCAGGAGAAGGGGATGATCATAGTGTTGAAGGCAGCTGAGAAGTTGAGGAGGATTAGGATGGAGTAGAATCTGTTGGATTTGGCAAGAAGGAGATCACTGGTAACCTCTGAGAGGACGGTTTCTATGGAGTGAAGGGAATACAAGCCAGATTGGAGGAGGTCCTGGAGATAATTGGAGGAGCGGAATTTGAAACAGCGAGTATAAACGACCTCACTCAAGGAGTTTGGAAAGGTATGGTAGGAGGGATATAGGGCAATAACTGAGGTCAAAGGAAAGAGTTTTAGGATAAGGGAGACATGGGCATGTTTGAAGGCAGTGGGGAAAAAGCCACTGGAGAGTGAAGAGTTAAAGATGGCTGTTAGGGAAGAAGGGAAGGAGGGGGCCTAAGTATAGGTGTGAAGGAATGGGGTTCAACATGCATGCGAAGGGGGTGGTATTGAGAGAAGGCAGAGATCTCCTCTGGAGATACTGCTGGGCAGAATGGTAAAGTTGAAGCGGGGGGCAAGAAGGGGGAAGGACTGAGGAGGGGCATTTATGAATGTTTTGAATGTTGAACCAACAAGATTTAGTGATAGACTGAATATGTGGGTTGAATAAGAGAGAGAAGCCAAGGGTGCAACCAAGGTTTCAGGTGTGTGAAAGGAAGGATGATGGTACTATTTACAGTGATGGGAAAGTCAAGGAGAAGACAGAGTTTGTATGGGAAGATAGGATTTCTGTTTTTGACATGTTAAGTTTGAGGTGACTGGAGAACATCCAAGTAGAGATATCTTGAAGGCAGGAAGAAATGAGAGACTGCAGAAAGGAGAGAGAGAGCTCTCCGTCACCTTGCCCCTTCTTACCTCACTTCCTTTATACATCCCAGCACACACACTTCACTCCTGTGCTGCTGCCTTTCTCATTGTGCCTCGATCTTGCCTGTCTCGCCACCATCCCATGGCCCTCGTCCTACCTCTGGCCTGGAATGAATGTTCTCCCTCCTCAAATCCACCAAACAATCTCACTTCTCCCCTTTAAAACCCTACTAAAGGTGCACCCCCTCCAAGAGGCCTTCTCAGCTCTCCCTCCATTCCGCATCACCTCGCGTTCCCTTTGCTCTTTCTCCAACCCCACAGCACATATATATATATATATATATTTATATTTTATTTATATTGATGAATGTATACTTGTTTTGATATCTGTCTCCGCCCCGCTAGATTTAAGTCCGTTGTGGGCAGGGATTGTCTCTCTTTACTGCTGTATTGAACTTCCCAAGGTACAGTGCTCTGCACATAGTAAGCTGTTAATAATTATGAGTGAATGAATGAGATAGAGTGAGAGAAAGAAAGAGAGAGAGAACAGGGCTGGAGATGTAAATTTGGGAATCATTTGTATAGAAGTGGTAGTTGAAGACATTAAAATGTATGAGTTCTCCAAGGGAGTAGGTGAGGCTGGGGAAGAGAAGGCGACCCAGAACTGAGTCTTGAAGGACTCTGACAGTAAGGGGGTGGGAGGCAGAGATGGAACCCGCAAAAGAGACTGCTTGGGGAAATAATGTAACCTTCCCTCTACAATCAAATTGATTCCCTCACTATCACCCTCTCTATTGAACTCAATTCAGTCACTCCCCTATCCCTTTACCCCTCTCACACCACTAACCCATAGCCCTGGATCACCTCGTCTGCTTTCTTCACTACTGTGCACGAGCCACAAAGCACTTATGGTAGAAATCCAAATATTAGGTCAGTCTTGCCTGATTTATCTCTGCCCTCTCCTTATCCCGACATTATTGCTCCATCTTAATTGACTCACAGGCCCATTCCCTTCACCAGGTGTTTCAGATGTTTAACTTTTTCCTCAAACCCTCTGCCCTCCTGTCTCACCCATCTCTTGTCCCCAGTAACCTGGGCACAAATTTTACTGAGAAATTGAAATCACCAGAAGACCAGATGAGATCTTCCTAAAGTCTTTTTTGTGGTGGGGAAGTGTGTGTTGGGGGTGGGGTCGGGGCATGGGAGGTGGTGGTCTTTGTTAAACTCTTACTATATGCCAGACACTGTTCTAAACACTGGGATAGATACAAGCTAATCAGATGGCCATGCTGCTTCTCTTCCTTGCTAATCTCCAATTTCTCCCTCGCCTTCCAACACACTCATCCTTGAACTTCATCCAGCTTTATCAGCAGTATCTCAAGAGGAGATTTCCTGCCTTCTCTCAAAATCCACCTCATCCCCCTTGCCATCAACCCCAACCCTTTGCACCTTATCAAAATGCTTTCCCCTCCCTTCTTTCCTCCCTGACTGCCAACTTCAGAAGCAGCATGGCTTAATGGAAAGAGCACAGGCTTGGGAGTCAGTGTCATTGGTTCTAATCCCAGCTCCCAAGGTCTGCTCTGTGACCTTTGGCAAGTCCCTTAACTTCTCTGTGCCTTAGTGACCTCATCTGTAAAATGGGGATTAAAAATGTGAGCCCCACATGGGACAACCTGATTACCCTGTATCTACCCCAGTGCTTAGAACAGTGCTTGGCACAGAGTAAAGGCTTAACAAATATCATAATAATTAATAATAATAATTTATCTTCACCTGTTCACTATCCAGTGGCTCCTTCCTCAATGCTTTCCTTCCTACCATCCTCTCCAAATATCTTGAGCAAGTTGTCTACAACAGCTGTCTCCACTTTCACTCCTCCAGTTCTCTCCTTGACCCCCTTTAGTCTGGCTTCTGCCCCCTTCATTCCACTAAAACCACTCTCTCAGTGGTCACAAATGACTTCCTTTTTGTCCTAGGTCTTAATCCTCCTCAACCTGTCAGCTGCCTTCAACACTTGACCACCTCCTTCTTCTGGAAACATTATCCAATCTTGTCTTTTCGGACACTCTTCTCTGCTGGTTCTCCTGTCTCTCTGACAGTTCCTTCTTAGTCTCTTTCTCAGGCTCCTTTCCTACCTCCCACCATCTAACTGTGGGGATCCCTTAAGGCCAAGTTCTGGGGCCCCTTCCCTGTCCCCTGGAGAACTCATTCACTTCAACTACCATACAAGTACAACTATATTGATGATTCCCAAATCTACCTCTCCAGCCCTTAAAATCTAAAATGTGAGGTGAACATTCCTCTTCTTCTTCCTTCAACTGAGAGCCCAATATGGCACAGGGATAGGATCCATTCTGATTATCTTGTGTCTACCACAATACTTTGCACTGTATCTGGCACATAGTAAGCACTTAACAAGACTTACTAAAATATAAAAAATTGTGAAGGGAGTTGTTTGAGGGAGAAGGGAGGGTGGTAACCCTGCCTGATGTTCCTCCACTACATTTCCAAATCCACCCTCACCTCTTAACAGAACTCACTGCCCTAATCCAAGCACTTGTAATGTCCCTGATTGACTAACTACATTATTTTCCTTTCTGACTCCTTGCCTCTTGTGTCTCCCCACTTCAGTCCTTTCTTAACTTTCCTCAACTTGACCATTTTGGATTAGACACTGTTCTGAAGATAGTTTTGTTTATGTTTGGAATTTGATTCTAAAAGAATTCTATCAGTACATTTTATACTATTGCTGATTATGTTGTCCTTTATACATTGTATGATACCTTTGACTGTCAGTCTCATCAATCTCGCCTCTGATCACTTCCCCATTTTGTTTCCCTCACCTGGGGCTCCCTACACTTTATTATCTGACAGAATAAAATTACATCTCCAAGAGGACTTCTCTGATTGACCCCACATTGCCCCACCTTATTCATCCTCCCCTCTGCATCCTGGGTCTGCAACCTTAAGAACCAGTTACTCACCCCACCTCCAGCCCCACAGCAGTTATGTACATATCCTATACTCTGCTTGCTTCCGATGTCTGTAATTCGTGGCTTAGTGAGAAGCACCTAGCTCAGTGGATAGAACTTGGGAGTCAGAAAGATCTGGGTTCTAATCCCACCTCTGCTTTTTCACTTTAGGCAAGTCATTTAACTTCTCTGGATCTCAGTTACCTCGTCTGTAAAATGGGGATTAAGAGTGTAAACTCCATGTGGGACAGGGACTGTGTCCAAAGTGATTATCTTTGTATGATCCCCAGCACTTAGAACAATGCTTGGCATTCTAAATGCTTAACAATAATTATTATTATTATTATTGTTGTTTATTTTAATGCTTGTCTCCCTGACTAGATTGTAAACTTCTTGTGGGTAGGATTTATGCCACCAAGTCGCTTGTATCGATCTCTCCCAAATATCTTCTTATTATAGTGCTGTGCACACAGTAAGCACTCAATAAATACCCTTGATTGAATGATTAATTTATTTCAGTTCTATCCAACTGATTATTTCTCATTATTCCTACCATTTAGAAAAGAAATCCTCAGTCTGTCTCTGAAATCTCACTTTGGGCAATAATGGGATGGGGCTATATGGTTCCCCAAATAGTAAGCACCTCGGGCAGTTAAAGGAAGTAAATGAATAAGAGTGGAATACTACCAATCTTCCAAGACTCCCAAGATTACAAAGAGAATTGCCTTATCTACAAATGTGGCAAGAGTTTGAAAATTGTTCCTAACTATATTTAATCACATAAAAAAAGATTAGGCAAACTGTAATAGATCTTTTTCCCATCTTATCATTAATCATTTACTCAGGCTTACACTGATGAACTGGTGGAACTTCATAAGAGATTGATGGCCCTTCGGGAGCGCAACATACTTCAGCAGGTGAATGATCTTTTTAAATTCAATAATGTATTTAAGGCTCATTAAATGGAGGATTAGAGATGAGTGTGATATGTTGGAAATTCTTTTATTTTCCTTTAAAGGAGAAAAATTCTACTTTTCTCTATAAAGCCTTGAGCCCCATGTAGTAATAGTAGTGATAACTGTGGAATTTGTTAAGCGTTTACTATGTGCCAGACACTATTCTAAGCACTGGGTGGATAGAAGAAAATTGGGTTGGACAGTAACCCTGACCCACCTGGGACTCACGGTCTTAGTCCCCATTGTACAGATGAAGTCAGTGAAACCTAGAGAAGTTAAGTGATTTGACCAAGATCACACAGGAGACACATGGCTGAGCCAGTATTAGAACCCAAGTCCTTCTGATTCCCAAGCCCATGCTCAATCCACTAAGCCTTGCTGCTACTGTAATAGACTGTTCAACCTAAGTATCTTTTATTTACCCCTGCACTTAGTACAATGTCTGACACAAAGTGAGCACTTAATACCATTAGAAAAAAGATTGGTGCTGAGATTGGTGTTCTAAAGGCTGAAAGATCAAGTGTGACTGCAGAAATTATCACAGCTCAATGGCCATTCCAGGACTTTTTCTTTTACTGTTGCTAAGTGCCAGCTCAATTCCAATTTACTTCCAACACTGTTCACATTTTGACTGTTCCAAATTTAGTGTTAAACCTGACAATAATTTATGTCTTTTTTCATTTGTTCTATTCAGTATTTGTCTGAATTCATGACTGTTTGGGTATATTATTTTTGTTGTACTATTAAGCATTTACCTGGTGCTGCCACTATTCTAAGCACAGGATAGACAGAAGCTTAATAATAAAAATACATTCCTGTCCCACCAAGTGTTCACCATATAAATGAAGGAAGACATGCATATAGGAAATGGGAATAAAGTGCCAGAAACAAAGTGAAATTTAGAAATTCAATAGTTAATTAAATTTAAATTAATTAATAGGAAAGCTCTTTCAAAGGATCAATTTCAGAATTCTCACCACTTCCAAAAACAGTCTTGGGTAAGCTTCAGCCTCATTCCCTCAGTGTCCTTCAAATAAGGAGAGACAGCCCTTGCCAACAAACAATCTCTCACATATCCTAAAACTCCCAGTTTTATGGAAATTCCCAAAAGAAAATATTTCCTCATTAACTTGCTGTCTTAATGGATTTTCATCCTTTTATTTATGTCTCCTCCTTTGTCTTTTCAGATTGTTAATCTCATTGAAGAAACTGGCCATTTTAATGTGACCAACACAACTTTTGACTTTGATCTTTTTTCTCTGGATGAGACAACCATCCGAAAGCTGCAGGGCTATCTGGATACAGTAGCAATATGACACTTCAATGTAAAAGTGGGTTGTCTCTAAAATTGAAAATAAAATTTCCCAAAATACTGAACCAGATTCCAGAAGTTCCTTTTAAGTTTGCTTTTTCTGGAACCCAGCACTGCCACAAAAGGCATCTCAATACTTGAAAATACACAGCCAGTTACAAATACCAATATTTTGAGCCTGTACTTCCTACTGAATATTCAAGGGTATTTGGACATAGATACTGATCAAAATGAAAATGTACTCCGTAGTGCACAAAATTAAATATTTGTTCTTACTTTTAGAACTAATCATTGTAAAAATTACATTTTCAGGTAATAAGGTTATTCCAGAAAATGTAGAATTTGCAAGTAATCTATTAACTGATCCTGAGATTAGTGTGTCTTTGGAAACTAACTTTACTGCCATCCAGAAAATTATTTTTGCAGCAAATTTGATTTTGTCAACCTTCTGGCTGAGGTTCGTCAAGATCCTAGGTTGGTTGCTCTGGAATATATAGGGGTCTATTATCTACTGTGGGAGAAATGTGTACCAAGCACTTTAGAAAATACAGTAGTTAGTAGATGATCTCATCTCTCAAGACGCTTTCAATCAGTTCTGTGAAGAGCACAGATTCCACCACTTGTCTTCTGGGTCGCCTTGGGCAAGTCTCTTCACTTCTCTTTGCCTCAGTTCCCTCATCTGTAACGTGGGGATTAAAATGTGAGCCCTGGATGGGACTTTGTCCAACCCAATTTACTTGTATCTAAAGAAAAAATAGAAAAGAAAAAATGGATAAAGTAGATAAGTAGAAGGGAGAGAGATGATTTAATTCATTGTATCCAGTGGACAAGAGTTTCTGCTTGATACAGGCAGGGATGGGTAACCAGTGAAAACTTTTGAGGAGAGGGGAAATGCATGCAGTTTGTTAATGTTTTTCTAATGTTAGAAAGATGTTCCAGGTAGCAAAGTGAATTATGGATTAGAGAGGGGAGGAAACTGCAGGGAGAGAGGTAGGTTGGCAAGCAGACTGCTAAAGTAGTGAAACTGGCATATGTGATTATGAATTTTGTTGCTTAGCATGAAAGCCTTTGGATAGTAATGGTTTTCTCAGAACAACTCTATTGCCATTGTTGTTGTCTGTCTGTCTCCCCCGATTAGACTGTAAGCCCGTCAAACGGCAGGGACTGTCTCTATCTGTTGCCGACTTGTTTATTCCAAGTGCTTAGTACAGTGCTCTGCACATAGTAAGCGCTCAATAAATACTATTGAATGATTGAACAAATTTATTCTGCCAAAGATTGGAGGAGAAATGGCAAAAATGACTCCATACGTTTAGTGTTTGGTGGGTGTAAACAAAAATCAATCAATTAATCAAATGTATTTATTGAGCACTTTCTGTATACAGAACATTGTACTAAGCACTTGGGAGAGTGCCATTTAACAATGTTACAGACACGTTCCCTACCCATCACAAACTTAGAGTTGAGTCTAAATACAAAAACATACCATATATAAAAGACATCTACAGAATATTAAAAAACTTTTGAGTCCTGAGTATTGCATACTAATTATATTTGGAAGCCAAAATGCAGTTCTTCTACCTCCTTCTTCAAAGCATTTTAAGGCTAATTGTTTCATGGTTTGAACTTTTCCCTGTTTTATTGGAATTTAAACTGAAATATAAGCTTTTGCCAAATAAGCAATAACTTGCAAAATATGTGACTTGAAAAAACAGATCAGACTCACCTTGCAAAAAAATTCATTTCATTTCTATTCTTCAGCTTTATTTTATTCATTCATTCATTCATTCAGTCTTATTTAATGAACGCTAACTGTGTGCAGATTGCTGTACTAAACACTTGGAAAGTACAATTCAGCAACAGATAAAGACAATCCCTACCCTCCAATGAGCTCACAGTCTAGAAGGGGGAGACAGACAACAAAACAAAACAAGTAGACAGGCATCACTACCATCAAAATAAATAGAACTATAGATAAATGCAGATCATTAATAAATAGAGCAGTAAATATGTACAAATATATACAAGTGCTGTGGGGAGGGAGAGGGAGTAGAGCAGAGGGAGAGAGTAGGGACAGTGGGGAAAGGAGGAGGAGCAGAGGGAAAGGGAGGGCTCAATCTGGGAAGGCCTCCTGGAAGAGGTGAGCTCTCAATAGGGCTTTGAAGAGGGGAAGAGAATTAATGTGGTGGGGATGTGAGGAGGGAGGGCATTCCAGGTCAGTGGTAGGATGTGGGCCAGGGGTCGACAGCGGGATGGAGGAATGAGGCACAGTGAACAGGTTAGCGGCACAGGAGCAAAGTGTATGGACTGAGCTGAGCTGTAGGAGGAGAGAAGGGAGGTGAGGTAAGGTGAGGCAAGGTGATGGAGAGCTTTGAAACCAATAGGAGTTTTTGCTTCATGCAAAGGTTGATTTTTGAGGAGGGGAGTGTCATGCCCAAAGCCTTTCTGCAGAAAGATAATCTGGTGAAGTATAGACTGAAGCGGGGAGAGACAGGAGGATGGGAGATCAGAAAGGAGGCTGATGTCGTAGTCCAGTTGGAATATTATGAGAGATTGTACCAGTAAGGAAGGTAGTAGTTTGGGTGAAGAGGAAAGGAGAGATCATGGTGATGTTGTAAAGGTGAGACCAGCAGGTTTTGGTGATGGATTGGATGTGTGGAGTGAATGAGAGGATAGAGTCAAGGATGACACCGAGGTTGCGAGCTTGTGAGACGGGAAGGATGGTAGTGCGGCCCACAGTGACGGAAAAGTCAGGGAGAGGATAGGGTTTGGGAGGGAAGATAAGAGCTCAGTTTTAGACATGTTGCGTTTTAGGTGGTGAGAGGGCATTCAGATGGAGATGTCCTGAAGGCAGGAGGAGATACGAGCCTGGAAGGAGAAAGAACAGGGGAGGAGATGAAGATTTGGGTGTCATCTGTGTCGAGATGATAGTTGAAGCCGTGGGAGCGAATGAGTTCACCAAGGGAGTGAGTAGAGATGGAGAACAGAAGGGGACCAAGAACTGACGCTTGAGGAACCCCAACAGTTAGGGGATGGGAGGGGGAAGAGGAGTCTGCAAAGGAGACTGAGAATAACAGCCAGAGAGATAAGAGGAGAACCAGGAGAGGATGGAGTCTGTGATGCCAAGGTTAGATAAAGTGTTGAGTAGGAGGGGATGGGCAACAGTGTCAAAGGCAGCTGAGAGGTCGAGGAGGATTAGGATAGAATAGGAGCCATTGGATTTGGCAGTTCAATTGCCCTTTGAGAGAGCAGTTTCGGTGAAGTGAAGGGGATGGAAGCCAGACTGGAGGGGATACAGGAGGGACTTGGAGTTATTTCCTTTTTCAATCCACAAATAGGCAAGGAGCAGGGAAGCTTGGCTCCTTGAATTCTCTTAAAGTTCTTTATCATCCTGAATCACTCGTAATGGAAAATGAAATCCCTCATTTTCATTTGTCAATTTCTCTATAATCACATTGTTAATTTCATAATTATATAAGAATAAAGTCTAACAAGACCATAATCTTGGCGTTATCCTTGACTTGTCTCTCTCAGTCAAGCCATATATTCATTCCATCACAAAATGCTCTCAGTTCCACCTTCACAACATTGCTCAAAATCCCCCATTTCCTCTCCAACCAAACTGCTACCATGTTAATACAGTCACTCATCCTATTCCGCATGGATTACTGCATCATCCTCTTTGCTGACCTCCCAATCTTCTGTCCTCACTCCATTCCATACTTCACTTTGCTGCCTACCTCAGTTTTATAGATAAATATTCAGGACATGTTTTCACACTCCTCAAGCGTGACTGCTCATCCACCTCCTCTTCAAGCAATAACTCATCATTAATTTTAAAGTACTCAATCTCCTTGCCCCCTCATCTCTCACCTCACTACTCTCATATTACAATTGAGCCAGCACACTTTGCTCCTCTAATGCTAATCTTATCACAGGCTTCTATCTCATCTTTCTCAGCACTGACTGCTCATCTAAGTACTGCCTCTTGCCTCAAATCCGAAAGACAGTTACTCTCCCTGCCTTCAAAGTGTTATTGAAAGCACATCTCATCCAAGAGGACTTCCATTAGAATAAGCCCCCCTTTCCTCTCCTCCCACTCCCTTCTGTAATGCCCTGACTTACTTCCTTTGTTCATCCCCCTTCTCAGCACCACAGCACTTATGTACATGTCTATACTTTTTTTAAATTTATATTAATATCTGCCTCTCCCCAGCCAGACTGTGAGCTCTTTGTGGGCAGGAATGTGTCTGTTTATTGTTGTACTGTAATCTCCTAAGCACTTAGTACAGTGTTCTGCACACAGTAATTGCTCAATAAATATAATTGAATGAATGAATGGATGAAAAAATAAAGTTGTAAGTGTTGTCATGTTGTAAATCTTGTTTATTCAGTACTTTACTGAGCTCTTGGGACAAGAAATCATAGTTGGTGGAAAGGTTCCCAGAAGACAGCAGACTTTCAGTCTAGAGAATGACTTTAAAATAAATTGTGGACTTGTACAAGAAAGAAACAGCATGGCCTAGTGGATAGTTCATGGGCCTGGGAATCAGAAGGAACCTGGGTGCTAATCCTGCATCTGCCAGATGTCTGCTGTGTGACCTCAGTTACCTTATCTATAGAATGGGGATTAAGACTGTGAGCCCTATGTGAGTCAGGGACCATGTCCAACCTGATTAACTTTTTTTTATCCTATTACTTAGTACAATGACTGGCACATAGTAAGCACTTAACAAAAACTATAAAAAGAAAATGTACATATACACACAGAAACGTGGCCTATTGGAAAGAACATGGACCTGGGAGTCAGAGGACCTAAGTTCTAACCCCAGCTCTACCACGTCTGCTTGGTGATCTTGGGGAAGCCAGTACACTTCTCTGTGATTCAGAAACCTCAGTTAGGACTGTGAGCTGCAAGAAGGAGGGACCTTTTCCAACCAGATTATCTTGTATCTTTCCCAGCACTTAGTGCAATGCCTGGGATATGGTAAACACTTAACAAATACCATTAAAAGAAAGTGATGTGGAGCTGAGGATGGGGTAAATAAAAGATTCAAATCTTAGGTTAAGGGTAACTCAGAAGGGAAGGGAGAGAGAGTAGGGGAATTGAGGGCTTAGTCAGGGTAGGTCCTTTGTAGGAGGTATTATTTTAATAAGACTTTGAGGGGAGAATAGTAATCTGTTGGCTATGAAGAAGGGTGACCTTGCAGAATCAGAGGCAGAATGTGAGAAAGGAGTTGGTGGTGAGATAGAGATTGAGTTACATTGAGGAGGTTGGCATTAGAGGAGCAAATTGTGTAGGCTGTATTGTAGTAAGCAATCCACCTCTAAACTGACAGCTAGTTTGGGAGGTCATCAGGGAGGCTGGAGACTCAAGCATGGATGTCAACAAGTCAGGAAACGATGTGCTTGGATCAATGTGGTCACAGTTTAGAGGGAGAGGGAAAGACTGATTTTAGACATGTGAAGGTTGAACTAACTCTGGGTCCCCGTCTGTTCTCCATCTACACCCACTCCCTTGGAGAACTCATTTGATCCCACTGGCTTCGACTTCCATCTCTAGGCAAATGATTCCCTAATCTACATCTCCAGCCCTAATTTCTCTCCTTCTTTGTAATCTCACATATCTTCCAGCCTTCAGGACATCTCTATCTGGATGTTCTACCAGCACCTTAAATTTAGCATTTTCAAAGCAACTCCTTATTTTCTTTCCCAAAACCCTGTCCTCTTAATCTTTCCCATCTCTGCAGACAATACTACTGTCCTCCATATCTCAAAAGCCAGCAACCTTGATGTTTTCCTCTCCTTATCTCTCTCATTCAGCCCACATATTCAATCTACCACGCAATTGTTGGGTCTACTTTCACAACATTGCTAAAATCCAACTTTTCCTCTCAATCCAACCTCCTATGATTCTGATCCAAGCAGTTATCCTATCCCGCCTTGTCTAGTCTCATCAGCCTCCTTGCTGACCTCCCTGCTTCCTTGTTCTCCCCACTCCAGTTCATTCTCCTGCCCAGATTATTTTTTTTACAAAAATATTCAGTCTATATCTCCACTCCTCAAGAACATCCAGTGGTTGCCCATCCACCTCTGGATCAAACAGAAACTCCTTACCATTGGCTTTAATCTTCAATTAGCTCTCCCCCTCCTACATTACTTCACTGATCTACTATTGCCCAACCCATTCACTCCAGTCCTGTAGGATCAGTTTACTCACTGTGCCCTGAGCTCATCTGTCTAGTTGCTGACTCCTTTTCCACAACCTTCCCTAGCCTGTAACTCTTTCCCTCTCCAGACCATCACCTTCCTCACCTTCAAAGCAAAATTAAGGACACATCCCTTCTAAGAAGCCTTCCCTGATTAAGCCCTCATTTCCTTAACTCCCTCTTCCTTCTGACTTGTCTATGCAATTGGATCTATGACCTTTGGGGATTTGGTATTGACCCTACCCTCAGGCTAATGGCACTCATATGCCTATCTATAAATTATATATTATAAATCAATTTTTTGTATAAATGTCTGTCTTCTGCTCTGGACTTTAAGCTTGCTGTGGGCAATGCTAATTCTGTTGCATTGTATTCACCCAAGTTTTTTTTTTATTTAAGGAATTTGTGAACATGGTCCAGAAACTAAGTGCTGTGGTAGATACAAGGTAATCAGGTTGGACAAAGTCCCTATCCCACATGAGGTTCAAAGTCTTAATTGGTATTTCATAGTTGAGACTGAGGCACAGAGAAGTTAACTTTACTTGCCCAAAATCTCAGAGCAGACAAGTGCTTGAGACAGTGTTCCGACAGTAGGTGCTCAATAAATACCATTGTTGAGGATGCTGTAAATCCCCTCTCTGTTATCCTTTTAACTTTCATGTCCCGGTACTGATTTAGCCCAAGAAAGAAGGGGGATTCTGGGGAAGTTTGATTCCTCTGCCTCATGTCTTTTCAACTTAAATCTAGCAGAATGTTCCATGTGTATTCACCTGATGGAAGGAAATGGAAGAACTATGGGTGGATCTAGTTGTATATGGAAAGAAAAATCCTCTTTGGATTCAAATCCAGAATAAATCTGAGAAATAGTATGAAGTTGGGTACGAAGTGGTGACTGAAGATCCGGACATCCAAAAGACCTCAAAATGGTTTTAAAAATTGGAAGTATGGCTCAGGGTTAATAGAGGTGATGGTAACTACTAATGGGAGTGAGTGATAGAGGCAAATGACCTGTACTTAAAAAGAGGAGAAAAAGGGATAGGAGAGGTTGGATTGTGTAAACAATCAATTGACCAAGTCCATACTTCATTCAGCTGTCTAGATCATCTTTCTACAAAACTGATCAGGACATGACATTCCCCGGTCCTCAAAAATCTCAAGTGGTTGCCTATCCACTTCCATTTCAAACAAAAACTCCTCACATCTGACTTAAAGCACTCCATCACCATGCCCCTTCCTACCTCACTCACTTCTCTCCTACAATCCAGCCTGCACACTTTGCTCCTCCAGTGCTAACCTTATCACTGTGCCTCAATCTCGCCTGTCTCACCAACCTCTGGCCCGTGTTCTGCCTGGAACATCCCCCTCCTCAAATGCAGCAGACTCTGGAATTAAGTCTCCCTCACTTCAAAGTCTTACTGAAGCCACAGCTCCTCCAAGTGGCCTTCCCAGAAAAGTCCCACTTTTCCTCATTGCCCACTCCCTTTTGCATTACCCTAATTTTCTCTCTTTGCTCTTCCCCTGCACTTCCCAGTCCCAAAGTATTTATGTCTGGCTCACTTGCACTAGACTATGAGCTCACTGTGGACAGGGATTGTCACTCTTTGTTGTTGTATTATTCTTTCCAAAGCGCTTAGTAGAGTGCTCTGCATAAAATAAATGCTTAATAAATATAATTGAATGAATGAATGAATGAATTGAGGGCTTATTTAATATGCAGCACTGTACTACATGCTTGGGAGAGTACAATAATATAGTCAGTTCTGCCATAAGGTGGGTTTTCAGAACAATATATGGATAGAACAAATAGCAGAATGCAGGGACTTTCTTCCAACAACTGAATAAGGCAATGCAATTTCTGAGTAAACAGTTTAGTACAGTTTAGTTCAGAGAAGCAGCGTGGCTCGGTGGAAAGAACCTGGGCTTGGGAGCCAGAGGTCATGGGTTCGAATGCCGACTTTGCCCGTTGTCAGTTGTGTGACTGTGGGCAAGTCACTTAACTTCTCTGTGCCTCAGTTCCCTCATCTGTAAAATGGGGATGAAGACTGTGAGCCTCACATGGGAAAACCTCATTCCCCTGTATCTACCCCAGCACTTAGAACAGAGCTCTGCACGTAGTAAGCGCTTAACAAATACCAACCTAATTATTATTATTATCACATGAGCATAATGTGTCTTAAGGACCGGGTACTATTACATGGGATTCTTTAAGAACCTCTGCGAGAAGCAGCATGACCAAGTGAAAAGAGCATAGGCCTGGGATTCAGAAAGATTTGGGTTCTAATCCGGACTCTGCCACTTGTAACAAATACCTTTAAAATATAAAATAAAATAAACACTGTGTTATTGCAACACTGATGGTCCTGACAAAAAGTATGACTCTTTTGCCAAATTAAGTTCGCTCTTATTAAATGAAAAGCTATAGGATCTTGCCAACTTTTTATTAAATTGCAATCATCTTGCTTCAACGCATAAGCTGGAGCAATCAATTCACAAGCTAAAGGAAAAACAGTGAAAAACATTTTTTAAAGTAAAAATTATCCTAAAACCATACAAAAACTATTTAAAATGGGTTTTAGAAAGAATGACACTGTACTGAACATAAAGCATAGAAAAATCTCCTTACTTGCCATCTTCAGAGCTTTCCTTCCACTTATTTTGACTGGATTGGTTAGTGACTGAGAGAGAAAGACTCTGTCCTGAAGAAATTTGAATGAATTGCAAAAGGTGACCCTGGTCATTTGTGATGCCTCTGTGAATGCATAGTATCGCAGATATAAGGATTCTACAGTTGTAGACCAACTACACACCAAAATCCATTAGTCACTGTGGTGGTGATCCGGCAGTATTAAGTGAAGGATTCAAGCAGTCCCTGTTTCTGATTTGGAGTGGTCTGAAGCCAAAAGACTGACCACATACAGCAGCCCATGGAGACAGCAATGACCACAAACTGCAATACCTTGCCCTTTAGAAATACACATCCTGCATAATCCAGCAATGAGGCCTCCATGTCGGGCTGGATTTGCCCAAATGATATCTTTCTATGCAAAAGCAGCACTGGGTCACAAGAAAAAGTCAACTCTTCCTCTTTTCTCAGGGAATATTGAAGAGTGGGGATGAGGCCGCCATTGTGGGAGAGAGGGGAGGGCTCTCGTTCACCCCACACATCCGATCTGTCACCAAAATCTTCTGGTCTCACCTTTATAATATCGCCAAAATCCGCCCTTTCCTCTCCACCCAAACGGCTATCTTACTGTTACGGGCTCTCGTAATATCCGGCTAGATTACTGTGTCAGCCTGCTCTCTGATCTCCCTTCCTCCTCTCTCTTCCCACTCCAGTCTATTCTTCACTCCGCTGCCTGGCTCATCTTCCTGCAGAAACGCTCTGGGCATGTCACTCCCCTTCTTAAAAACCTCCAGTGGTTGCCTATCAACCTCCACACAAAACAAAAAATTCTCATTTTAGGCTTCGAGGCTCTCCATCACCTTGCTCCCTCCTACCTCTCCTCCCTTATCTCTTTCCACTGCCCACCCTGCACACTCTGCTCCTCTACCACCCACCTCCTCACCGCCCCCCATTCTCGCCTATCCCGCCATTGACCCCTGGGTCTCGTCCTCCCGTGGTCCTGGAATGCCCTCCCTCCTCACCTCCACCAAACTAATTCTCTTCCCCTCTTCAAAACCCTACTTAGAGCTCACCTCCTCCAAGTGGCCTTCCCAGACTGAGTTCCCCTTCTCCCTCTATTCCCTCTACCGCCCCCCTTCACCTCTCCATAGCTAAACCCTCTTTTCCCCCCATTTCCCTCTGCTCCTCCCCCTCTCCCTTCCCATCCCCTCAGCACTGTACTTGCCGCTCAACTGTATATATTTTCATTACCCTATTTATTTTGTTAATAAAATATACATTGCCTTGATTCTATTTATTTGCTATTGTTTTAATGAGATGTTCATCCCCTTGATCCTATTTATTGCTATTGTTCTTGTCTGTCCGTCTCCCCCAATTAGACTGCAAGCCGTCAAAGGGCAGGGACTGTCTCTGTCTGTTACCAATTTGTACATTCCAAGCACTTAGTACAGTGCTCTGCACATAGTAAGCACTCAATAAATATGAATGAATGAATGAATGAATGAATGAATGAATAGTATGGGGAAGAACCAGGTTTCAACAGTGTCAAGAATGAACACATATACATCCTTAATACCATCCTCTCCACTGAATTCAACTCTCTAAATCCCTCTTTCCATTATCTCTTATCCTTCAAGTCTGGATCATCTCAGTACACTTCCTCCGCTCCTGTGTTCAAGCAGCAGAGAGTTGGTGGCAGAAATCCAGACATCTGTCTGACCTCATCCATTGCAAAATTTTCCTCCTTTGCTTTAATTCTGTCCTCTCCTCTTCCAGACAACAATTCTTCCCCATCTTTAGGGACTCTCCCAAGCACGTAGTATAGCACCCTACACAAAGTAAGCATTCAATTAATACAAATCAATGAAGGAATGAATGAAGGACTCCCTTATCCACTGTCCACACCAGCTGTTTCAGACATTTAACTCCTTCCTCAAGGTCCTCTGACTCCCAACTTGCCCTATCTCCTGCCCAAATGCCATGCCATGTTATTTACAGATAAAATTGAAACCATCGGACTTGGATCTCTCTAAAATCTCCCCTATTCCTCTCCAGGCCCTCTCTCCTTCCCTTTCTTGGACTTTCATATCATTTCTTGCAGTATCTAAAGAAGTCTACTGCCATATCTTACAATCTACACCCTCCACCTGATCCTGAGAAGCAGCATGGCTTAGTGGAAAGAGCACAGACTTGGGAGTAAGAGATCATGGGTTCTATCTCAGCTCTGTATGACTTTGGGCAAGTCACTTAACTTCTTTGTGCCTCAGTTACCTCATCTGTAAAATGAGGATTAAGACTGTGAGCCCCACATGGACAACTGGTAAGCTTGTATCTACCCCAGCATTTAGAACAGTATTTGGCACATAATAAGTGCTTAACAAATACCATCATTATCATTATCCTCCACCTACACTTCCTGAGTCCCTTAATCAACCATGATATTTATTGAGAACTTATAGTGTGCAAAACACTACTGTAAATATTTAGAAGAGTACAGTACAACAGAGTTGGTAGATACACACATTTCCCACAGAAAGTTTATAGTCTAGAGGAGGAGAAGGCAAAAATTAATATAAATAAATCATTTCTGCATATGTTCCTAAATGTGGTGGGGCTGAGGGTGGAGTGAATACCAAATGTCCAAAAGATTTGGCTCCAAATGCAAAAGAGAGATGGAATTGGGTAAAGGAGGCTTAATTAGGGAAGACCTCTCAGAGAAAATGTGATCTTAAAAAGGCTTTGAAAATGAGGAGAGTGGTGGTCTGGAGCATATGCAAGGGATGAAAGTCCCAGACAAAGGGAGGACATGGATCGAGAGATAGACAAGATCAGGGCAGTAAGCACACTGGTGCTACAGAAGCTAAGTGCATCAGCTGTGTTGTAGTAGGAAATCAGTGAGGTGAGGTTAGGGTCGACCAGGCTAACTGAATGCTCTAAAGCCCATCATAAGGAGTTTCTGTTTCATGTGGAGTTGGATCGACAACCACTGGAGATTCTTGAGGAATGGAAAGGAGACTGTAACCTTGCTGTGGGCAGGGAATGGTACCTATCAACTTCTGTTATATTATACTCTCCCAAATGCTTAGTATAGTGCTTTGCACACAGTAGCACTCAACAAATATAATTGATTGATTGAATGGTTCTTTAGAAAAAGGGTTGGGCACCAGAGTGAAATATGGACTGCAGTGGGGAGAAACAGGAAGCAGGGAGATCAGTGAGAAAGTAGATGCAGTGGACAAGGTGGGATATGATAAGCATTTGGAATCAGTATAGTAGCAGTTTGAATGGACAGAAAAGGTGATTTTAGCCATTTGTGAAGGTAGACCAACAGGACTTTCTGACACATTGAATATGGGGTTTGAATGAGAGATGAGCTAAGGACAATGCCAAGGTTATAGGCTATTTTTAAAGGTACTTGGAAGTACTTATTATGTTTCAAAAACTGTTCTCTATGCTGGAGTAGATGCAAGTTAATTAGATTGGACATAGTCTCTGTCTTGCGTTGGTCTTAAAAGGAGGGAGAACAGGAGAAGTGAAGCACACAAATGTTAAGTAAACTGCCCAAGATCACAGAGGAAGCAGTTTGACAGGGCCAGGATTGGAACCCAGGTGTTCTGACTTGCAGGCCCACAGTCTTTTCATTAGGCCATGTTGCTTCTTGTGAGACAGATGAACAGTGGTACTGCTTACAGTGCTAGGAAACAGAGAGAGGACAGGGTTTGGGTGAGAAAATAAGGAGTACAGTTTTGGGCATGTTTAATTTGAGGTGACAGTGGGACATCCAAGTAGAAATAACCTGAAGGCAGAAGAAAATGCGAGGCTGTAGAGAAGATAAGAGCTGGAGATATAGATTAGGGAATCATCCACATAGAGATGATAGTTGAAGCCATGGGAGTGAACAAGTTCTCCAAGGGAGTAGGTGTAGATGAAGAGTTAAAGGGAACCTAGACCTGAGCTTTGAGGAACCCCCACTTCCAGATGGTGGGAGGCAGAGCAAGAGCCTGAATAAAAGGCTGAGAAGGAGCAGTCAGAGAGACATGAAGAAAACCAAGAAAGGACAGTGTCACTGAAGTCAAGGTGGGATAAAGTTTCAAGGAAATGAGGATGATGTAGGAGGAAGTTCTTATAAGCAGCTGAGTGGTCACAAAGGATTAGGATAGAGCAGAGGCTATCAGACTTAGTGAAAAGAAGGTCAGTGGTTACGTTAGAGGGGGCTGTTTTCACAGAGCAAAGTGAGTGGTAAACAGATTAGAGGGGTTCAAAGAAAAAATTGAAAAAGTAAATGGAAACAATGGGTGTAGACAACTAAAAAAGTTTGGAGGGAAATTCATCCATTCATTATTCAATCATATGTATTGAGTACTAACTGTGAACAAAGCACTGTACTAAGTATGTGGGAGACTACAGTACAACAACAAACAGATACAGTCCCTTCTCACATTGAGGTCACAGACTAGAGGGGGAGACAGACATTAAAATCAATAAATTAATAAATAGCCAATATATACATATGTCCTCTGGGGATGGGAGGGAGAATTAATAAAGGGGCCAGTCCAAATGACACAGAAGGGAGTGGGAGAAGAGGAGAGGAGGGCTTAGTCAGGGAAGTCTTCTTGGAGATATGCCCTCAAGGCTTTGAAGTGGGGAAGAGCTATTATCTATCTGATATGAGGAGTGAGGATTTTTGAGGCCAGAGTAGGATGTGTGCAAGAGGTCAGTGATGAGATAGATGAGATCAAGGTACAGGGAGAAAGTTAGCATTAGAAGGGAATTGGTAGAAGGGAGTTGGGGCAAATATATAAGAGCTTCTTAGGATCAAGGGAGGGGTTTTTTTTAGGGTACGTTACATAAGCATGTTTAAAAGCAGTGGGGAAGAAGCCATTGACACGCCAATGAGTGAAGATGTTGGTCAAGGAGGGAAGAAGGGAAAGGGCAAATGTTTTAATAAGATAAGAAGGGATTGGGTCTGAAGCATAGGTGGAGGGTGTGGATTTCAGCATGGCTGGGAAGCAGCGTGGCTCAGTGGAAAGAGCCCGAGCTTGGGAGTCAGAGATCATGGGTTCGAATGCTGGCTCTACCACTTGTCAGCTGTGTGACTGTGGGCAAGTCCCTTAACTTCTCTGTGCCTCAGTTACCTCATCTGTAAAATGGGGATAAAGACTGTGAGCCTCATGTGGGACCACCTGATTACCTTGTATCTACCCCAGTGCTTAGAACAGTACCTGGCACATAGTAAGCACTTACAAATACCAATATTATCATTATGTAGATTCAAAATAATCAGGCTGTCCCACGAGGGGCTCACAGTCTTAATCCCCATTTTACAGATGAGGTAACTGGGGCCCAAGGAAATAAGTTAATTGTCCAAGTTCACGCAACAGACAAGTGGCAGAGTGGGGATTAGAACTCACGACCTCTGACTCACAAGCCCATGCACTTTCCACTAAGCCATGCTGTTTACTGGCCTTTTGTGACCGCTGAGAGGCAAGTTTCTGTGGAGTGAAGGGAATGAAAACCAGACTGAGGAGGCCAAAGAGAGAATTGGAAGGGAGGAAGTGGAGGCAACTGTAGTAGACAACTTGCTGAAGGTGACTGGAAAAGAATGAAAGGGGGAAAATAGGGCAATTCCTGGATGGAACCATGGGGTCAAGGGAGGGATTTTTTTAGGAGAAGGGTGAGAACACTTTTGAAAGCACTGCGGAAGAAGTCACTGGAGAGTAAACAGTTGAAGATGGTGTAAGGGAGGAAAGAAGGAAGGGGACAAGTGTTTTGATAAGGTGCAAAGGGATGGAGTCAGTTTTGCAGATGGAGGTGGTGGATTGTGAGAGAAAGCAGGGGATCTATTTAGTTACTGCTTGGAAGAATGAGAGAGTTGAATAAGGGGCAGGAGGAGGTGAGGACTGGAGAGAAGCAGGGGAGGTTTTAGGGAGATGATATTAGCCATGCTGAGAAGCAGCTTGGCTCAGTGGAAAGAGCACAGGCTTGGGAGTCAGAGATTATGGGTTTGAATCCCGGCTCTGCTACTTGGTAGCTGTGTGACTCTGGGCAAGTCACTTAACTTCTCTGAGCCTCAGTTACCTCATCTGTAAAATGGGGATTAAGACTGTGAGCCTCACATGGGACAACCTGATTATCCTGTATCTGCCCCAGTGCTTAGAACAGTGCTCTGCACATAGTAAGCGCTTAACAATAACCAACATTATTATTATTATGATGATGATGATGCCTAATTTCAATTTTCTCAATAAAGTTGGTGGCCAGATCATTAGCAGAAAGAGATGGGGGAGATGGTGGGGCAGGGGGCTTGAAGAGGGAGTTCAATGTTTTACACTCACTCCCTTGGTGAACTCATCCGCTCTCACGGCTTTGACTACCATCTCTACGCAGATGACACGCAGATCTACATCTCCGCCCCTGTCCTCTCCCCCTCCCTTCAGGCTCGCATCTCCTCCTGCCTCCGGGACGTCTCCACCTGGATGTCGGCCCGCCACCTAAAACTCAACATGAGCAAGACTGAGCTCCTCATCTTCCCTCCCAAGCCCGGTCCGCTCCCAGACTTCTCCATCACCATGGATGGCACGACCATCCTTCCCGTCCCGCAGGCCCGCAATCTCGGTGTCTTCCTTGACTCGTCCCTCTCGTTCACCCCACACATCCTATCCGTTACCAAGACCTGCTGGTTTCACCTCTACAATATCGCCAAGATCCGCCCTTTCCTCTCCACCCAAACGGCTACCTTACTATTGCGGGCCCTTGTTATATCCCGGCTAGACTACTGTGTCAGCCTTCTCTCTGACCTCCCTTCCTCCTCTCTCGCCCCGCTCCGGTCTATTCTTCACTCCGCTGCCCGGCTCATCTTCCTGCAGAAACGATCTGGGCATGTCACTCCCCTTCTTAAACAACTCCAGTGGTTGCCTATCGACCTCCGCTCCAAACAAAAACTCCTCACTCTAGGCTTCAAGGCTCTCCATCACCTTGCCCCTTCCTACCTCTCCTCCCTTCTCTCTTTCTACCGCCCACCCCGCACGCTCCGCTCCTCTGCCGCCCACCTCCTCGCCGTCCCTCGGTCTCGCCTATCCCGCCGTCGACCCCTGGGTCACGTCCTCCCGCGGTCCTGGAACGCCCTCCCTCCTCACCTCCGCCAAACTGATTCTCTTTCCCTCTTCAAAACCTTACTTAAAAATCACCTCCTCCAAGAGGCCTTCCCAGACTGAGCTCCTCTTCCCCCTCTACTCCCTCTGCCATCCCCCCTTTACCTCTCCGCAGCTAAAGCCTCATTTTCCCCTTTTCCCTCTGCTCCTCCACCTCTCCCTTCCCATCCCCACAGCACTGTACTCATCCGCTCAACTGTATATATTTTCGTTACCCTATTTATTTTGTTAATGAATTGTACATCGCCTTGATTCTATTTAGTTGCCATTGTTTTTACGAGATGTTCTTCCCCTTGACGCTGTTTAGTGCCATTGTTCTTGTCTGTCCGTCTCCCCCGATTAGACTGTAAGCCCGTCAAACGGCAGGGACTGTCTCTGTTGCCGACTTGTTCATCCCAAGCGCTTAGTACAGTGCTCTGCACATAGTAAGCGCTCAATAAATACTATTGAATGAATGAATGAATAAATGACGAGGGCAATGGTTATGGGTGTAAGTAAGTCTGACCCCACCATATCCACTCAATCTCCTCCACTAATCAGCCCATAGTAATAATGATAATGATGGCATTTGTTAAGTGCTTACTACGTACCAAGCACTGTTCTAAGCACAGGTTAGATACAAGGGAATCAGGTTGTCCCAAGTGGGGCTCCTAGTCTTAGTCCCCATTTTACAGATGAGGTAACTGAGGCACAGAGAAGTTAAATGACTTGCCTCGTCACACAGCTGATAAGTGGCACAGCTGGGATTAGAATGTTTAGCCTCTGATTCCCAAGCCCATGCTCTTTCCACTAAGCCACTAAGCCACGATGCTTCTCAGGAGCCCAAACCTGACCTCCTCCCTTCCTTCTTCAATCATATTTATTGAGCACTTACTGTGTGTAAAGCACTGAACTAAGCACTTGGGGGAGTACATTATAACAACAAACAGACTCGTTCCTGATCACATTGAACTTCCAGCCTAGAGAAGGAGACATACATTAATATAAATAAATAAATTACATTTACAGATATATAATGATAATGGTATTTGTTAAGTGCTTACTATGTGTCAGACACTGTTCTAAGTGCTGGGGCAGAAACAAGGCAATCAGGTTGGACAAATTCCCTGTCCCACATTCCACATTCTCAAAGTCTCAATCCCCATTTTACAGATGAGGTAGCTGAAGCACAGAGTAGTTAAGTGGCTTGCACAAGGTCACACAGCAGACAAGAACCCACATCCTCTGACTCCTAAGCCCAGGCTCTTGCCACTAGGCCATGCTGCTTCCCATAATAATAATTAATAATAATTATGGTATTTGTTAAGCGCTTACTATTTGCCAAGCACTGTTCTAAGCTCTGAGGTAGTCACAAGGTATTCAGGTTGTCCCACGTAGGGCACAATTTTAATATCCATTTTACAGATGAGTTAACTGAAGCACGAAGAAGTTAAGTGGCTTGTCCAAGGTCACGCAGCCGACAAGTTGTGGATTAGAACCCATGTCCTTTGACTCCCAAGTCTACGCTTTTTCCACTAAGCCACATTGCTTTTCTATGCCACATATGTGTGGTGGGGATGGGAGGGAGGGCGAATGAAGGAGCAAGTAAGAGCAGCACAGAAGAGAGTGAGGGAAGAGGGGAGGAGGCCTTAGTCAGGGAAGGCTTCTTGGAAGAGTTGTGCCTTCAATAAAGATTTGAAGTGGAGGAGAGCATTGATCTGTCTGATAGAAACTATTTGTCTGATATGAGGAGGAAAGGTGTTTCAGACCAGAGGCAGAATGTGGGCAAGAAGTCAGTGGTGAAATAGACGAGATGGAGGTAAAGTGAGAAGGTGAGCATTAGAGAAACAAAGTCTGCAGGCTGGATTGAAGTAGGAAAGTAGTGAGGTTAGGTAGGAAGGGACAAGATGATTAAATGCTTTAAAGTCAATGGTGAGGAGTTTTTGTTTATGCAGAGGTAGATGGGCAACCACTGGAGTTCCTTGAGAAGTGGGAAAACATGGACTGAAAGTTTTGAAGGAAAATTAATTGGGCAGCAGAATGAAGTATGGACTGGAGTGGGGAGAGACAGGAGGCAGGGAGGTTAGTAAGGAGGCTGATACAATAATCAAGATGAGATATTGACTCTATTTATTGCCATTGTTCTTGTCCGTCCGTCTCCCCCGATTAGACTGTAAGCCCGTCAAATGGCAGGGACTGTCTCTATCTGTTGCCGACTTGTTCATCCCAAGTGCTTAGTACAGTGCTCTGCACATAGTAAGCGCTCAATAAATACTATTGAATGAATGAATGAATAGAATGTGTTTGCATTAATGTGGTAGTTGTTTGGACAGAGAGAAGAAGGGGCAGATTTTGGCGATGTTGTGGAGGTAGAACTGATAGAATTTAGTGATGGCTTGATATGGGTGGAATGAGAGAGAGGAGTCAAGGATAATCCCAAGGTTATGGATTTGTAAAACAGGAAGGATGGTAGTGCTATCCATGGTGATGCTCCAAAGTGAGCAGGAGAACGGGGTTGGGTGAGAAGATAAGAAGTTCAGTTTCAGCCATATTAAGTTTGAGATATCAGAAGGACATCCAAGTAGAGAAGTCTTGAGGCAGGAAGAAATGCAAGACTGCAGGGAGGGAGAGAGATCAGGGCTGGAGATGTAGATTTGAGTGTCATCAGCATAGAAGTGATATTTGAAGCCATGTGAGTGAATGAGTTTTCCAAGAGAGTGGGTGTAGATGGAGAAAAGAAGGGACTCAGAACTGAACCAGGAGAGACACCCACAGAGAGGGAATGGGAGGGAGAGGAGGAGCCCATGAAACAGACTGAGAATGAGCGGCCAGAGAGCTAGGATGAGAACCAGGAGATGACACTATCCGTGGAACCAAGGTTCAATAAAGCTTCCAGGAAAAGGTAATGGTTGATAGTGTCAAAGCTGAGAGATCAAGAAGGATTAAGATGGAGTAGGATGGCCAGGAGATCACTGGTGACCTCTGAGAGATGAACTTTGACCTCCCTTCTTAACAATCTCATCTCTCTTAATCCAACTTCTTCCCACCCCTGTGCTATTATCCCCTTCCTCTCCCATCCAACCCTGTTATCCTGTCCCAGTTCTGCCCAACATCCCCTTCTCGCATTCCAGGACCATCAACTCACTCTCATTCAAACCCTCCCCTCCTTTGTGCCTTCCCCTCTCCCCTTCTCCTTGGCCAGCCTCAATCAAATGTGATCTTTCACATCCTTAAGTTCATCCTTAACTTGTTCTTGACCCAATCACTGCTCCTCCTAACCATCACTGAAAACCTCGTTCTCCCCAAATGATACCGCCTCCTCTGCTGCTTTCTCCAGAGGGGTCTCATTTTCTCCCACTCCCCCAGACTCACTGGGGAAAGGAATCAGCTTCCTTCTCACTCCCCAGTGTCCCTTTCTCACCATCCCACCTCCCCCAACTCTCTCTTTCCTTTCCACTGAATTCCTTTTCATTCTCCACTACCATCCACTCCAGTTACCAGTCCTGGCCATCTACTTCCCTGCCACCCACCCACAACTCTCTACTGCTACTTTCAATCACTCCTCAATTCCACTGACCTCCTGCTACACCTCAACTCACCCACACATCATTTTGTACACACATTTGATCTCATCATTTCTATTCACTGAACAATCTCTACCCTCACCAACTCTGAAATTCCTCTATATAACCACATTCTCCTCACCTGACTTCTCTCCCCTGCACCTACTCTTAGCAAATCTGTCCATTTCCCCCATGGAGACCTCCAACCTTCTCACCCCATCCAATTTTCTCAAGTCATCATTTTCCATTTTGTCCCCAGACCCAAACTATTTTCCCTTGACATGAAATTGATGCCCTGTACACCTCAAACTCAACTGGCTTTCTCCTCTAAACCTTCCCCAATTTCTTAATACTAACCCACAGCCCTGGATCACCTCAACAATCCATCTCCTTTGTTTCTTTGCCAGAGCCACAGAGTGCTGTTGGCTGAAATCTAGATATCAGGCTGACCTCATCCACTTCAAGTTCGTCTTTTGCGCTTTAACTCTGCCCTCTCCTCTACTCAGCACAATTATTTCTCCAACCTCATTCTCGATCCATACCCATTGCCCTCACTAGGTGTTCCAGATGTGTAACTCCCTTCTCAACCCCTCTTTCCCCCGCCATTCCCATCTCTTGCCCCAATGACCTGGTCACCTATTTTATTGAGAAAATTAAAATTATCAGGGGTGATCTCCCTACAATCTCCCCAGCAATCTCTTGTTCCTCTTTCCTCTTGCCCCGTCTTTAACTCTCCCACCTTTCCTAGCAGTATCTCAAAAGATCATTTGCCTTCTCTCAAAATCTACCTGCTCCATCTACATTTCCCACCCCATCACTTCAAACTTTATCAAAGCATTTGGTCTCTCCCTTCTTTACTCCCCGACCACCACTTCTCTCCCCAACTACCACATTTGACTGCTCACTTTTCCTACTGTTTTCAAAATGCTCATCTCCCCTATCCTAAAAAAAACTCCCTTGAATCCTTGACTCTCTCTAGTTATCACCCTATTTCAATCCTATAATTCCTCTGCAAACTCCTTGAGCAAGTTGTCTACACCTGCTGTCTCAAATTCCTCTCCTCCAATTCTCTCCTTGACCCCTTCCAATCTGACTTCCATCTTTAGTCCACAGAAACTGCCCTCTCAAAGGCCACATATGATCTCCTTCTGCCAAATCCAATGAACTCTACTTCTTCTCTACTCTTCTCTTCTTCTTCTTTGACACTGTCAACCACTCCCTTCTCCTGGAAACATTACCCAACCTTGGCTTCACTGACAGTGTCCTTTCCTGGTTCTACTCATCTCTCTGGCTGCTTATTCTCAGTCTCTTTCATGGGTTCCTCCTCTGCCTTCCACCCCTTAATTGTGAAAGTCCCTCAAGATTCTTTCTGGGTCCCCTTCTATTCCCCTTCTACACTCACTCTCCTGGAGAATTTATTCATTCATTGTTCATTCATTCAGTGGTATTTATTGAGCACTTACTGTGTGCACAGTACTGTACTAAGCACTTGGGAAAGAACAATACAACAGTAAACAGTGACATTCCCTGCCCAGAACAAGTTCACAGTCTACAGGGAGACAGACATCAATACAAATACATAAAGGTATGTACATAAGTGCTATGGGCCTGGGATGGAGGAACAGCAAAGGGAGCAAGTCAAGGCAATGCAGAAGGGAGTGAGAAAAAGTGGCACTTAGTCTGGGAAGGCTTCTTGGAGTAGTTGGCCTTCAATAAGGCTTTGAAGCAGGGAAGAGTAATTGTCTGACGGATTTGAGGAGGAAGGGTGTTTCAGGCCAGAGGTAGGACATGGGCCTGGGGTTGGTGGGGAGCAGGTGAGATCAGGGCACAGTGAGAAAGTTAATAATAATAATAATGTTGGTATTTGTTAAGCGCTTACTATGTGCAGAGCACTGTTCTAAGCGCTGGGGTAGACATAGGGGAATCAGGTTGTCCCACGTGGGGCTCACAGTCTTAATCCCCATTTTACAGATGAGGGAACTGAGGCACAGAGAAGTGAAGTGACTTGCCCACAGTCACACAGCTGACAAGTGGCAGAGCTGGGATTCGAACTCATGAGCCCTGACTCCAAAGCCCGTGCTCTTTCCACTGCGCCACGCTGCCTGGGTTGTAGAAGGAGAGAAGCAAGGTGAGGTAGGAGGGACCAAGGTGATGGAGTGTTTTAAAGCCAGTGGTGAGGAGTATTTGAAGCAATGGCAGTTGAAGCCACTCCCATAGCTTCAGCTGCCAACTCTTTGTAGCTAATTCCCAAATCTATATCTCCAGTCCTGATCTCTCTCCTTCTTTTCAGTCTCCCATTTCCTCCTGCCTTCAAGACAAGTCCACTTGGATGTTCCTCCAACACCTCAATTTAACACTTCAGAAACAGAACTCCCTATTTTCCCAACCAAATCCTGTCCCCCCCTGATTTTCCCATAACTGTAGACAGAACCACTATCCTTTCTGTCTCACAAGTCTGTGACTTGGTATTATTTTTGTCTCATCTCTCTCATTTAACCCTCATATTCAATCTATCACTAAATCCTGTTGCTTCAACCTTCACATCAGTAAAATCCGCCCTTTTTTCTCCATCCAAAATGCTACCGCACCCCCGTCTTCCTCATCTCTCTCCCCACCCCCGGGTGACAAAGACCCTGTTCACACACTAGTACTTTTAATAATACCTGTATTCTCACCTACTCAGCCCGACCGGGGTTATTTTGGATATTTACTCCTTTTCACAGGAGTTTCCACTTCCATGTCCCCTATAACAATTCAGCATATCCAGGAGGACTCCTCCCTCCACCGATTTAGAAACAATTCAGCTAGAGTCCCTGATCTCTCCTCACCATTGGCCTTTTTGAACTGAATGTCCCGTGCACAATTCAACCATCTTAATAATGTTGGTATTTGTTAAGCGCTTACTATGTGCCGAGCACTGTTCTAAGCGCTGGGGTAGACATAGGGGAATCAGGTTGTCCCACGTGGGGCTCACGGTCTTAATCCCCATTTTACAGATGAGGGAACTGAGGCACAGAGAAGTTAAGTGACTCGCCCACAGTCACACAGCCGACAAGTGGCAGAGCTGGGATTCGAACTCATGAGCCCTGACTCCAAAGCCCATGTTCTTTCCACTGAGCCACGCTGCTTCTCTTATCTGGGCATCAACCGATTACGTTGTTATTGCTATAGCATATAAATTGCTAATAGTTCTAAATGCTGTCATTTACCTCGCCTACCGCTCCTCCGCCAGGCAAAGCTTCTTCTCCTCCCTCATCGACACCCATGCCCGTCACCCCCGCCGATTGTTCCGGACCTTTAACTCTCTCCTTAGGCCCCCTGTTCCTCCCCCTCCCCTATCTCTCACCCCTAATGATCTGGCCACCTATTTCCTCACGAAAATCAACACGATCAGGTCTGAGCTCCCCAAAGTCACCCCTCCGCCTCTCCCCTCCCCCCCACCAACCCTCTCACCTACTTTCCCATCCTTCCCTGCAGTATCCTCAGAGGAGATCTCCTCCCTCCTCGCAAGTGCCACCCCCTCCACCTGCGCCTCGGACCCCATTCCCTCTCACCTTCTTAAAACCATCGCCCCTGCCCTCCTCCCTTCCTTAACTTCTATTTTTAACCACTCAATCTCCAAGGGCTCCTTCCCCTCTGCCTTCAAACATGCCCACGTCTCCCCCATCCTAAAAAAACCCGCTCTTGACCCCACTTCCCCCTCCAGTTATCGTCCTATCTCCCTACTACCCTTCCTTTCCAGAATCTTAGAACAAGTCGTCTACAATCGATGCCTAGAATTCCTTAACTCCCATTCTCTCCTAGACCCCCTCCAATCTGGCTTCCGTCCCCTCCACTCTACCGAGACTGCTCTCTCTAAGGTCACCCATGACCTCTTTCTTGCCAAATCCAATGGCTCCTACTCCATTCTGATCCTCCTTGACCTCTCTGCTGCCTTTGACACTGTCGACCATCCCCTCCTACTCCATACCTTATCTCACCTTGGCTTCACGGACTCTGTCCTCTCCTGGTTCTCCTCTTACCTCTCTGGCCGATCATTCTCGGTCTCCTACGCTGGAGCCTCCTCCCCCTCCCATCCTTTAACTGTTGGAGTTCCTCAAGGGTCAGTTCTTGGCCCTCTTCTGTTCTCCATTTACACTCACTCCCTCGGTGAACTCATCCGCTCTCACGGCTTTGACTACCATCTCTACGCAGATGACACGCAGATCTACATCTCCGCCCCTGTCCTCTCCCCCTCCCTTCAGGCTCGCATCTCCTCCTGCCTCCGGGACGTCTCCACCTGGATGTCGGCCCGCCACCTAAAACTCAACATGAGCAAGACTGAGCTCCTCATCTTCCCTCCCAAGCCCGGTCCGCTCCCAGACTTCTCCATCACCGTGGATGGCACGACCATCCTTCCCGTCCCGCAGGCCCGCAATCTCGGTGTCATCCTTGACTCGTCCCTCTCGTTCACCCCACACATCCTATCCGTTACCAAGACCTGCCGGTTTCACCTCTACAATATCGCCAAGATCCGCCCTTTCCTCTCCACCCAAACGGCTACCTTACTATTACGGGCTCTCGTTATATCCTGGCTAGACTACTGTGTCAGCCTTCTCTCTGACCTCCCTTCCTCCTCTCTCGCCCCGCTCCGGTCTATTCTTCACTCCGCTGCCCGGCTCATCTTCCTGCAGAAACGATCTGGGCATGTCACTCCCCTTCTTAAACAACTCCAGTGGTTGCCTATCGACCTCCGCTCCAAACAAAAACTCCTCACTCTAGGCTTCGAGGCTCTCCATCACCTTGCCCCTTCCTACCTCTCCTCCCTTCTCTCTTTCTACCGCCCACCCCGCACGCTCCGCTCCTCTGCCGCCCACCTCCTCGCCGTCCCTCGGTCTCGCCTATCCCGCCGTCGACCCCTGGGTCACGTCCTCCCGCGGTCCTGGAACGCCCTCCCTCCTCACCTCCGCCAAACTGATTCTCTTTCCCTCTTCAAAACGCTACTTAAAAATCACCTCCTCCAAGAGGCCTTCCCAGACTGAGCTCCTCTTCCCCCTCTACTCCCTCTGCCATCCCCCCTTTACCTCTCCGCAGCTAAAGCCTCATTTTCCCCTTTTCCCTCTGCTCCTCCACCTCTCCCTTCCCATCCCCACAGCACTGTACTCGTCCGCTCAACTGTATATATTTTCGTTACCCTATTTATTTTGTTAATGAATTGTACATCGCCTTGATTCTATTTAGTTGCCATTGTTTTTACGAGATGTTCTTCCCCTTGACGCTGTTTAGTGCCATTGTTCTTGTCTGTCCGTCTCCCCCGATTAGACTGTAAGCCCGTCAAACGGCAGGGACTGTCTCTATCTGTTGCCGACTTGTTCATCCCAAGCGCATAGTACAGTGCTCTGCACATAGTAAGCGCTCAATAAATACTATTGAATGAATGAATGAACTATGATCTTTCAATCTTCCCGCTCGTGACTGTCCCATTCCATACCTCACCTCCTCCAGCTCCACTTCCACCCAGGTCCTTCCTTCCCCTTGCTCCGCCCCTTCCCTCTTCTCCGCCCCTTCCCTGGAATTCCTCTGTACCAGCGCCACCGCTCATCCCCCCTTCCCCTGAGCAGGCCCCGGCCAAACCCCTCCCATCCAGGCCCTAACCACCCTTCCTTCCCGCCCCTGCCCCATCGCTCTCCCAGCGCCACCCCTCACCCCCCTCTTCCAGTCTCAGGTCCCGCCAGTTCACTCCCAACCAAACCCCCGGCCCCGGCGTCCTTTCTCCTCTCTCCCCTCCAGCTACAGCTGCCGCCAAGTGTAGCCTATGGAAAACCAGCCCCATTACTGTTGAGTTCTCCTTCATGACAATAATAATAATCGTATTTGTTAAGCGTTTACTATGGGCCGGACACTGTTCTAGGTGCTGGGTTGGATACAAGGACTGTGAGGTTGTCCCACAAGGAGCTTACAGATGGAGCAACTGAGGCATAGAGATAAATGACTTTGCCCAAGGTCACACAGCTGACAGGTGGCGGAGCCAGGATTGGAACCCACGACCTCTGACTCCCAAGCCCCTGCTCTTACCACTAAACCACGCTTCCTTATCTCGCTCCTCCTCCTTGCCATCACTGATGGCTCACTCTGATGGCTCAAGTCTTCCCTGATGCTCTCTCTAGGGGAGACCTCTTCTTCCTCCAGGCTCTCTGGAAAGGAGGAGGTGTTGGCTTTCTTCTTGTGCCCCATTGCTGCTTTCGCACCATCGCTCCTCCACCTTCCCTTTCCTTCCCCTCCTTTGAAGCCCGTATCATCTGCCTGTACAACCCCCACCAGATTCTTATAGCCACCCAGGTCCCACCTCCAACTTCTTTAACTGTTTTTACCCCTTTCTAACTTTCCTCCTCTCTTTTTCCATGGCCCCTTTGATCCTTGGATACTTCAACATCCACGTAGATGTACCCAGTGACTCCTCTGCCACCCACCTTCTATCACTCCTCAACTCTGCCATCCTGCTGCTCCATTTTACCTCCCTCACTCACCTACTTGGACACAGACTCGATCTCATCCTCTCTAACTGCTGCACAATCATCACTTTCACAAATTCTGAATTCCCTCTCCCTGAACACAACCTTCTCAACTGCCTCCTCTCCCACATTCCTCCTCCCCATAAATCTGTACTATTCCCCCATGGAGACCTTCACTCTCTTGACCCCATCCATCTCTCTCAGCGCACCACACCCTAATAGCCTTCCAACCCACTCTACCCACTCTTGATACCAAATAGATGCTCTCAACTCTACACTCTCTACTCGAGTTGACTCTCTCGCTCCCCTATCTGTTCATCACTGTTGCACCACTAACCCACAGGCCCAGATCACCTGCACTGTCTGCTTCTTTCTCTTTTATGCTCGAGCCACTAAGCACTGCTTGTGAAAATCTAAACATCAGGCTGACCTTGTTCACTTCCATTTTCCCTTTCTTGCTTTAACTCTGCCCTCTCCTCTGCCCCGCAAAACTATTACTCTTACCTTATTGACATCCATGCCCATCACCCTTGGCAGTTGTCCTGGACATTTAACTCCCTCCTCAAGATCCCTGTCCCTCCCCTGATCCTCATCTCTGACCCGCAATGATCTGGCCATGTACTTCATTAGGGCAATTAATACTATCATGTGGGAGCTCCTGAAAATCACCACTCCCCATCCTCCATCCCCCCTCCTCTCAGCCCCCTCTTCTACTTTCCCATCCTTCCCAGCAGAATCTTCAGAGGAGATCTCCTCTCTCCTCTCAAGTGCCATCCCCGACCGTCCCTCGGTCTCGCCTATCCCGCCGTCGACCCCTGGGTCACGTCCTCCCGCGGTCCTGGAACGCCCTCCCTCCTCACCTCCGCCAAACCGATTCTCTTTCCCTCTTCAAAACCCTACTTAAAAATCACCTCCTCCAAGAGGCGTTCCCAGACTGAGCTCCTCTTCTCCCTCTACTCCCTCTGCCATCCCCCCTTTACCTCTCCGCAGCTAAAGCCTCATTTTCCCCTTTTCCCTCTGCTCCTCCACCTCTCCCTTCCCATCCCCACAGCACTGTACTCATCCGCTCAACTGTATATATTTTCGTTACCCTATTTATTTTGTTAATGAATTGTACATCACCTTGATTCTATTTAGTTGCCATTGTTTTTACGAGATGTTCTTCCCCTTGACGCTGTTTAGTGCCATTGTTCTTGTCTGTCCGTCTCCCCCGATTAGACTGTAAGCCCGTCAAACGGCAGGGACCGTCTCTATCTGTTGCCGACTTGTTCATCCCAAGCGCTTAGTACAGTGTTCTGCACATAGTAAGCGCTCAATAAATACTATTGAATAAATACTATTGAATGAATGAACATATTGGACCCCATTCCCTAGCACCTGGTAAGAATTCTCTCTCCTTTGCTCATCCCCTCCTTAACTTACATCTTTAACCTCTTACTCACCAGAGGCTTCTTCCTCACTGCCTTCAAATATGCCCACATCTCCCTTATCCTAAAAAAACCCTCCCTTGACCCCATTACCTTCTCCAGTTATTGCCCCATCTCCCTCCTACCCTTCCTTTCCAAACTCCTAGACAGAGTCATCTACACTCACTGCCTCAAATTCCTTTCTTCCAACTCTCTCCTGGATCCCTTCCAAACTGGCTTCCTCTCCCTCCTCTCCACTGAAACCACCCTCTCGAAAGTCACTAGTGATCTCCTTGCCAAATCCAACAGCTCCTACTCCATCCTAATCCTCCTCGACCTCTCAGCTTCCTTTGAAACTGTGGACCATCCCTCTCCTCAACACATAATCCCACCTTGGCTTCTCTTTGTCCTCTCCTGTTTATCGTCTTATCTCTCTGTTCGTTCATTCTCAGTCTCCTTCGTGGGCTCCTCCTCCCCTTCCCATCCACTAACTGTGGGGGTTCCTCAAGGGTCAGTTCTTGATCCCCTTCTATTCTCCATTTACACTCACTCCCTTGGAGAACTCAATTCACTCCCACAGCTTCAACTATCATCTCTAATAATAATAATAATTATGGTATTTGTTAAGCGCTTACTATGTGTTCTGTCTTACACTGTTCTAAGCGCTGGGGTTGATACTAAGTAATCAGGTTGTCCCACGTGAGGCTCACAGTCTTAATCCCCATTTTACAGATGAGGGAACTGAGGCACAGAGAAGTTAAGTGACTTGCCCAAAGTCACACAGCTGATAAGTGGCAGAGCTGGGATTAGAACCCACGGCCTCTGACTCCCAAGCCCGGGCTCTTTCCACTAAGCCACGCTGCTTCTCATAATCCATATCTCCTCCTCTGTTCACTCTTCCTTCCTTTATGCCTGCATCTCTTGCCTTCAGGACATTTCTACTTGGATGTCTTCCTACCACCTAAAAGTCAACATGTTCAAAAAAGAGCTCCTTATCTTCCCTCCCAAATCCTGTCCTCTCCCTGACTTTCACATCACTGTGGACAACACAACCATCCTCCCCATTTTATAAGCCCACAGTATTGGTGTCATCTTTGACTTGGTTATTTCATTCACCCCACATATGCAATTCATCACCAAAGGCTGCTGGTCTCACCTTCATAACATCGACAAGATCTGCCTTTTCCTCTCCATCCAAAACTGCTACCATGTTAGTACAATCACTCATCCTATCCTGACTCAATTACAGCATCAGCTTCCTTTCGGACGTCCCAACCTCCTGTCTCTCCCCACTTCAGTCCATTCTTCACTCTGCTGCCGGGATTATCTTTTACAGAAGTATTCAGGACATGTCACCCCACTCTTCCAAGATCTCCAGTGGTTGCCAAGCACTGTTCTAAGACTGTAAATTCGTTGGGGTCAGGGAATATGTCTTTTGTTATTAGATTATACTCTCCCAAGTGCTTAGTACGGTGCTCTGCACCCAGCACCCGCTCAGTAAATACTACTGACTAATTATCATGGGACTTGGTAAGTGTTTACTATGTGCCAAACACTGTCCTAAATTGTGGGGAAGATACAAGTTAATCAGGTTGGTCACAGTCCAAGAAGGAAGGAGTAAAATTTAATCTCCATGTTACAGATGAGGTAACCGAGGTACAGAGAAGTGAAGTGACTTGCCCTAGGTCACACAGCATATACATGGCAGTGTCGGGATTAAAACCCAGATCCACTGACTCTGTATTCTTTCCTCTCCTTCTCCACTGTTTCCCAGTGTCCCTTTAGTCCTTAAATGACTCATTTCAAGGAACTGTTTGTTTTTTGGATTTGTACTTTCTACTTATTGCAAATGTTCTCTCTCGTTTGGATGGGCTTCAGGGCATATTGAATAATGTGAAATTTTAAAGTTATTTTATTTTCCCTTTTATTCATTTGATTAGCCAACTAATCAAATAAATAATGGACTAAGTAAATACACAATGGACAGCTCATTTCATTGATTTCCAGGCAAATTGTCACTGTGGCAATATCTCTTTTTTATGCCATTCTCATTATTTTCAATTGTATAAAAAGGATACAGGCTCAATACATTCAAAACCCCTCACAAGTCTCTATTATTGGATTAAGCCTTATTTCTTCTGGCTTCATTTAAACCTCCACTGGCCACCCAAAGTCAGTGCAGCTAAAAACTTAAACCAAAATTAATAGAGACATTTTAGGCCTCTGAATGTTGGCATTTTGACTAACACACCCTCAAACTAAAACTACTTCAATGCAATTACATAAAAACAGGCTCAGCCTTTTCGAATGTGAGTCTTTCCACAGTTATATTTAACTATTTTCACTGGAGTGTGCTAATAGAATAATCATCTCTTCACCCATCAATTTCGCTTGTGATTGAGTAGCCAAAGTGATGATGAATTAATAGTCACTGAGGTTGGAATCTTAGAGTAATAACTGGATTTGTGGCATGACCTTCGAATCATAGATTGTGCCACATAGAATAATCATAGAATAGGTAACATGACTCATTCTCTGTTCCCACTCTGACACTGGAGTAGCTGATGTTATTTGGGTGTGATATATTTGTCGGTAGCTCTAGTGAAATTCTAAACAAATGTTAAAGTGTACTCTTCATCGCTTCACAGTTGTCTTTTTTTATTGGCCAAAGATTTCCATTCAATGAATCATATCTATTGAGTGCTCACTATGTGCAGAGCACTGAACTAAGCATGTTGGAGAGTACAATATAACAGAGTTGGTAGATGGGTTTCCTGCCCAAAAGGAGCTTACAGCCTAGAGTCTAGGGCAGTGAACTATAAATTGAATGAGAGGAGAAGTCAGTTAATCAAAATGCAGAATAGTAAGAACAAAGTGAGTGTTGTAAAGCAAACATCCCAATTTGTAAAATCTATAAGACATTCATATTCTCACAGAATGTTCCCGAGGCCAGCATTTGGTTCTGTTGCAGTACCTTCAAATAACCACCCCTGCATTCCTCTGGCCAAGGACTATGAGGAGATTTGAAACCAGTTCCTTCTTAATCCGTTCCCAGTACAGTTTTGAGATTACTATCTCAGACTTGTGGTCAGTTCCATTTCCTCGCTGGGACAATGAGCAGAGAAAGGGCTCAGTCCAACTTGTTCACTGTGCAAGAATATCAAAAATTGGCAGAGCATTTCAGCCTTTTTAGGTGGTACCTGAGGTTACATTTGAAAACCTGAAAAAATGAATGAAGATTCTAAATTTTTTTTTTAAAAAAAATTTCCTTCTTTGTGCTTGTAGCTTACTTGGCGGCTGTTACAAACTGCTGATTCCACTTCTCTATTTGAAAGAAGCACTCCGCATTTTGATTAGTTCTATATAATTCAAGGCAAGAAATGATATAAAAATTCATTCATTCATTCAATAGTATTTATTGAGAACTTACTATGTGCAGAGCACTGTTCTAAGCGCTTGGAATATACAAATTGGCAATAGATACAGTCCCTGCCCTTTGACGGGCCTACAGTCAAATCGGGGGAGACAGTCAGACAAGAACAATGGCAATAAATAGAGTCAATGGGAAGAACCTCTCATTAAAACAATGGCAAATAAATAGAATCAGAGTGATGTACATCTCATTAAACAAAATAAATAGGGTGATGAAGATATATACAGTTGAGTGGACGAGTACAGTGCTGAGGGGGTGGGACGGGAGAGGGGGAGGAGCAGAGGGAAAGGGGGAAGAAGAGGGTTTAGCTGCGGAGAGGTGAAGGGGGTGTAGAGGAGCAGAGGGAAAAGGGAGCTCAGTCTGGGAAGGTCTCTCAGAGGAGGTGAGCTTTAAGTAGGGATTTAAAGAGGAGAAGAGAATTAGTTGTATACTAAGCCAATAATTTTCACTTAGTAATTACAATGTTTTTCACTCTGACCCATCAGGTCTTGTTATTCAAGGAGTGACAAGGCCAAGAATATAAGACTAAACCTCATCGTTGCTTGGTCAGACAAGTGTCCTTCTGACCTGTATTTTGTACCCTATTTATTTTGTTAATGAGATGTACATCACCTTGATTCTATTTGTTGCTATTGTTTTAATGAGATGTTCATCCCCTTGATTCTATTTACTGCTACTGTTTTTGTTTGTCTGGCTCCCCTGATTAATGTTGGTATTTGGTAAGCTCTTACTATGTGCAGAGCACTGTTCTAAGCGCTGAGGTAGATACAGGATAATGAGGTTGTCCCACGTGAGGCTCACAGTTAATCCCCATTTTACAGATGAGGTAACTGAGGCACAGAGAAGTGACATGACTTGCCCAAGGCCATACAGCTGCCAAGAGGCAGAGCTAGAATTCGAACCCATGACCTCTGACTTCCAAGCCCAAGGTCTGTCCACTGAACCTGTCAGTGGGCAGGGACTGTCTCTATCTGTTGCCGATTTGTATCTTCCAATCGCTTAGTACAGTGCTCTGCACATAGTAAGTGCTCAATAAATACTATTGAATGAATTAATGAACGAACTTCTGTATTAGACAAAAACTCCTCATTATTGGTTTCAAAGCTTTCTATCACCTCGCCCCTTCTTACCACACCTCCTTTTGCTCCTTCTCCATCCCAGCCCACACACTCCACTCCTCTGGTGCTAACCTTCTCACTGTGCTTTATTCTCACCTGTCTCACCATCGACCCCTGGCCCACGTCCTACCTCTGGCCTGGAATGCCCTCCCTCCTCAAATCCACCAAACAATCCCTCTCACCTCCTTCAAAGGCCTACTGAAAGTTCACCTCCTCAAAGAGGCCTTCCCAGACTAAGCCCCTCTTTTCCTCAACTTTCCTTCCCCTCTACTTCACCTCGATTCACTCCCTTTGCTCTACCCACCCCCTCCCCCCTGCCCCATAGCACTTCTATATATAGATGAGTGTATATATGTACATATCTATAATTCTATTTATTTATATTGATTACTGTTTACTTGTTTTGATGTCTTGTTTCTACCCTTCTGGACTGTAAACTTGGTGTGGGCAGGGATTGTCTCTAATGCCAAGTTGTACTTTCCAAGTGCTTAGTACAGTGCTCTGTAAACAGTAAGCACTCAATAAATATGATTGAATGAGTAAATAGATTCCCCTTCTATTCTCCCTCTAAACCCACTCCCTTGGAGAATTCATTGTTTCCCATGATTTCAACTACTACCTCCATGTGAATGATTCCCAAAACTAAAGCTCCAGCCCTCACCCATCTTCTTCCCTGCAATCTAGCATTTCCTCCTGTCTTCAAGACAACTACTTGGGAAGGAGCAGTATGGCATAATGGATTTTTCCCCTTTTCCCTCTGCTCCCCTACCTCTCCCTTCCCATCCCCACAGCACTGTACTCCTCCGCTCAACTGTATATATTTTCGTTACCCTATTTATTTTGTTAATGAATTGTACATCGCCTTGATTCTATTTAGTTGCCATTGTTTTTACGAGATGTTCTTCTCCTTGACTCTATTTATTGCCATTGTTCTTGTCTGTCCGTCTCCCCCGATTAGACTGTAAGCCCGTCAAACGGCAGGGACTGTCTCTATCTGTTGCCGACTTGTTCATCCCAAGCGCTTAGTACAGTGCTCTGCACATAGTAAGCGCTCAGTAAATACTATTGAATGAATGAATGAATGAATGAATGAATGATAGAGCATGGGTGTAGGAGTCAGGAGATCATGAGTTCTAATCCCCGTTCTACTACATGAATGCTGCGTCACCTTGTGCAAATCATTTTACTTCTCTTGGGCTTCACTTACCTCAAATGGAAAATGAGTTTTGAGACTATGAGTGCCACATGGGACAAACGCTGTGCCCAACCCGATTTGCCTGTATCCACCACAGCGCTTAGTACAGTGCTTGGTACATAATAAATGCTTTAAAATGCCATAATTATTACTATTATCATTATTATTTACATGTCTTGCCCACATCTCAAATTAAAAAGTCCAAAATTGAACTTCTTATCTTCCACCCACATCATATCCGGACAGCAGAATGAGTGGGAGGCAGAGTATAGTGGAATAGAAAATGCCATATGTGTAACACTGATTGATTAATTAAAGTATCATATTTAATGTTGATTTACCAATTAGTGAAGGCACGGTGATTTCTGATGTGTTCGGTGCTTAAGAAATATACTGCAGTCAAGAAAAGGGGCAGAAGGGGCGGGGTAGTAAACTTTTGGAAAAGTTACAAACAAAAAGTGGAGGTTTTGTAGAATAGTGGCAACATATTCCCCTAGTCTAGGCTTCCTCCCCTCAAAATAATGACAATTTTTAATTCTGCATTGACCAATCATGTACTCATACTTCTACCCCTCTTCCTCCAATCAACCATCTTTGTTCAAGGAAATGACGGATTCCTTGTTAGAGTGAAATGCCGTTTGATAGGACAAATCGTAATGGATCAGAACCCTGGGCGTTTTAACGGATGCTGAAGAGAGCGGTTCCTGACCAGTATGATGACCGAAGTCAAGTATGTTATCTAAAAATTTCTAAAGGCTCATCCAAAAAAAGGAAGCCCTTCATTACTAGTTGTGACGTAAGGAGGTGGGTAGCAACAGTTTCTGCGGAAGTGGCACAGCTCGGTAGTCGTGGCAACCCGAGTAGCCCGGATCGCCCTTTTTCCGCTTCCGTATTTCATTTGGAAACTTTGGCTCCTTCATATATCCGAAATTTCTCATTTTCCTTTTTCCTAATAGTGCTACAGAAACCTAAGGTAAAACAGGGATGTTGGTTGGCCGGATTCCGTAGAAATGCATGCCAAAGCACTTATTAAATCATTAGTTTCTGGACTACCTGCCTATCAAAATGGCGGGGGTTGGCTGATTTCTGTTTTGTGTTCAAGTTTACTTGGGTGGCAAGGATGAAATCTTATGGGAGTTAAGTCGAGAAAGACATATTCAAGGGGAGAACAACATCCTGCCTCCGATTTGATCTTGCGGTATAGCATAGTTTTGTGCCACTGATCCAACGATCGGTGAGAGAAAGTAGATGACCTGACGGAGCCAAACTGCGTGGGTAAGGTTTTCCGAATAGATTAGGAACGGAGAGTGATGTAATTGAGGTGGAAGAAAAAGGCAACCCCGTTTATTTTAATTCCTGCATTATGGAAGAAAATGAAAAGCAGTTTGACGTAGTGGAAAGAGCCCGAGGCTGCGTGTTAAGAGGACCCGAGTTCCCATTTCAACACTGCCATTTATCTCTCGGTGACCTTCGCATTTCACTTCACTTATGTGGACTTCAGTTTTCTCATCTGTAAAATGGGGATGAAGAGAGTGAGTCTCTCACGAACTGCGTCCAACCTGATAAGCTGGTGTCAAAGTCAACCCATGTGCTTAGTACAGTTCCAGGCACATAGCAAGAGTTTAACAAATACATTAAACCCTCGATAAATAACGTTGATTGATTACTTTGGGAACTCATTCTTTTTAGCTGTCTGAGGAGTTATTTTTAGAGAAGATAGAACACAGTGTTATATTTTGATTATGGGTTTAACCTGGTTCGTTTTACTTTGGGTAAAACAAATCTTTCCACCCATTCCCGCAACCATTTCTCTCCCACAGTCAACCAGACAATCAAATAATGGTATCTATCGAGTACTTTCTGTGTAGTCAGCTGTGTGACTGTGGGCAAGTCACTTAACTTCTCTGGGCCTCAGTTACCTCATCTGTAAAATGGGGATTAAGACTGTGAGCCCCCATGTGGGACAACCTGATTCCCCTATGTCTACCCCAGCGCTTAGAACAGTGCTCGGCACATAATAAGCGCTTAACAAATACCAACATTATTATTATTATTAAGTGCTTGGGAGAGGACAATACAAGAGATTTAATGGACATCTTCCCTGCCCAGGAGTTTAATCTATAGTGTTCCTTAATCAAAATATCCAACATGTAAATAATACAGGTGAACTAATCCAATCTTTTATAGCACTCTGCTCTTGCACATTGGGTTCTTGCCACTGAAACTTCAGGAGGACATGTGGTACCTTTTTTTTTTAAATAGTATTTGTTAAATGCTGTTCTTAGCACTGGGGTAGTTACGAGGAAATCAGGTAGGACACAGTCCATATCCTATATGGGGTCCACAGTCTTAATCCCCATTTCATCTGTCCCTGTTCTGGTTTTTTTGGTGTTGGCTGGTTTAGTTAGGCAGGGCTAAACATCAGGAAGAGAATGTGGGATCAATCAGGCAATCAGTAGTATTAATTGAACACTTCCTTTGTGGAGACTACTGAAATAAGGCTGGAAAAAGTTGTTGATAGGTTTGATCCCTGCTGCAGGGATTTTACAGTTCAGCAGGGGGAGACAAACTCTAAAAGAAAATTACAGGTAAGGTAAGTAAACCAAATTTAAGACTATGTAAATGTATGCTGTTTGGGTGGAGTTTGGGGTGAATATCAAATTGCATAGCAGGTGGAACTAAGTACATAGGAGGGGCGATAAGGTGGGAAAATGGGGTTGGGGGTTGAAATCTTAGTTTGGATCTGCTGAATGGTACTTTCCAAACGCTTAGTACAGTGTTTTGCATACAGTAAGCGCTCAGTAAATACGACTGAAGGAACGAAAAACTTTCTGGAGAGGATAATTTCAGTAAAGGTTTGAAGCTGGGATAGAGATGGTCCTATTCTATCTATCTATCTAGTAGGAGAAAGTTGCAGACAGAAGTGAAGGCATAATCAAAAGGTTGATGACAGCGGAGTTGAAAGCAAAAGATAGTATGTTGATATTAGCGGAGAAGAGTATGTGGGCTTGGAAAGAAGTGAGGATTGGTAAGAGGGAGGACATCTGATAAAAGTGACCTAAATCAGAGGGCAAATAATTTCTAATAAGTACAGATATTAATTGGGAACCATTGAATATTTACATTGGGAGCACAATATTAAGCACTGGGAAAGTACAATAAGCAGAGTTGATATAAATGATTCCTGCCTTCAGGTGTTTACAATCCAGAATGAAAGCAGACATTAAAATTAATTACAGTAGGGGAAACAGTGAAGAATAAGCAGCATGGCGTAGTGGAAAAAGAATGGTTTTGGGAGTCAAAGAACATGAGTTCTAATTCTGGCTCTTTCACTTGTTTGCTGTATGACTTTGAGCAAGTCAATTTCTCTAGTATGTAAACTAGTATGGCGGGATAGGCGAGACCGAGGGATGGTGAGGAGGTGGGTGGCAGAGGAGCGGAGCATGCCGTGTGGGCAGTAGAAAGAGAAGGGAGGAGAGGTAGGAAGGGGCAAGGTGATGAGAGCCTTGAAGCCTAGAGTGAGAAGTTTTTGTTTTGTGCGGAGGTTGATAGGCAACCAGTGGAGGTTTTTAAGAAGGGGAGTGACATGCCCAGATCGTTTCTGCAGGAAGATGAACCGGGCAGCAGAGTGAAGAATAGACTGGAGTGGGGCGAGAGAGGAGGAAGGGAAATCAGAGAGAAGGTTGACACAGTAGTCTAGCCAGGATATTACGAGAGCCCATAGCAGTAAGGTAGCCGTTTGGGTGGAGAGGAAAGGGCAGATCTCAGCGATAGTATGAAGGTGAGACCGGCAGGTTTTGGTAACGGATTGGATGTGTGGGGTGAACGAGAGAGCCGAGTCAAAGATGATACCAAGGTTGCGGGCCTGAGAGATGGGAAGGATGGTCGTACCATCCATGGTGATAGGGAAGTCAGGGAGAGCACCTGATTTGGGAGGGAAGATGAGGAGCTCAGTTTTAGTCATGAAGTGGAGGGGACTTCCATGTAGAAGGGAGAGCAAAAATAAGGGGGTCAGTGGTAGAAGAGATGAAATCAAAGTATAGGTAAGTTTTAAATGCAGCAAAACGTCACAGATCAGTGAGGTGAGTTAGAATGGAGCAAACTGATTTGAGTGCCCTAAAACAGTGGTAAGGAGTTTCTGCTAAAACTGAAGTAGATTGGCAACCACTGGAGATTCTTGAGGATTGGAGAAGTATCTTTTTTCCCCAAGAAAAATGATCCAATCATCAGAATGAAGTATGTCAGAAGGACCTGCGTTCAAATCCCAATTCCATCAACTGTCTGCTGTGGGACCTTGGGCAAGTCATTTAATTTATCTGGGCCCCAGTTACCTCTTCTGTAAAATGGAAATTAAGACTTTGAGCCCCATGTAGGACTGTGCACACCTGGATTATCTTGTATCTCCTTGGTGCGCAGTACAGTGCCTGGCACATATTAAGAGCTTAATAAGTACCATAAAAAGTGTCTGCCCGTGACCTAAAACTAAAAATGTCAAAGACTGAGCTCCTTATCTTCCCTCCCAAACCCCATTCTCTCCCTGACTTCCCTGTCACTGTGGACGTCACTACCATCCTTCCCGTCTCACAAGCCCGCAACCTTGGTATCATCCTTGACTGTGCTGTCACATTCACCCCACACATCCAGTCTGTCAACAAAACCTGCTGGTCTCACCTTCACAACCTCGCCAAAATCTGCCCTTTCCTCCCCATCCAAACTGCTACCTTGCTTGTACAAACTCTCATAATATCCCGACTGGACTGATGCAGCAGCCTCCCCTCTGATCTCCCATCCTCCTGTTTCTCCCTACTCCAGTCTATATTTCATTCTGCTACCTGGTTTATCTTTCTACAGAAACGTTCTGGGCATTTCACTCCCCTCCTCAAAAACCTCCAGTGGTTGTCTATCAACTTTCGCATGAAAAAAAACTCCTCACTCTTGGCTTCAAAGCTCTCCATCACCTTGACTCCTCCTACCTCACTTCCCTTTACTCCACCCACAGACCAGCCCGTACACTCCACTTCTCTGCCACTAACCTCCTCACTGTGCCTTGTTCTTGCCTGTCCCGCCGTCGACCCCGAGCCCACGTCCTACCACTTACGTGGAATGCCTTCCTCCTCACAACCCCCAAACTAGCTCTTTTCCCCCTTTCAAAGCCTACTGAGACCCACCTCCTCCAGGAGACCTTCCCAGACTGAGCCCCCTTTTCCTTTGCTCCTCCTCCCCTCCCCATTCCTCCAACTCCCTCTGCTCTACTCCCTTCCCCTCCCCACAGCATTTGGGTATATTTGTATATCATTCATTACTCTGTTTAGTGATGTGTATATGTCTATGCTTCTATTTATCTTGATGGTATTGATGTCATCCTTATACTTATAGGATGGGGACTATTTGTTTGTTTTGTTTTCTGTCTTCCCCTTTTAGAATATGAACCCATTGTTGGACAGGGATTGTTTCTATCTGTTGCCAAATTGTACATTCCAAGCGTTTAGTACAGTGCTCTGCACATAGTAAAGGCTCAATAAATACGATCGATTGAGTGAATGAATGACTGAATGGGCAAGATTGGAAGGAAAGGAAGACCGCAAGGGTCTCAGTGGAAAGAGCCCAGGCTTGGGAGCCAGAGCTCATGGGTTCGAATCCTGGCTCTGCCACTCAACAGCTGTGTGACCGTGGGCAAGTCACTTAACTTCTCTGTGCCTCAGTTACTTCATCTGTAAAATGGGGATTAACTGTGAGCCTCAAGTGGGACAACCTGATTATCCTGTATCTCCCCCAGCACTTAGAACAGTGTTCTGCACATAATAAGCGCTTAACAAATACCTACGTTATTATTATTATTATCAAGGAGGCTAATGCAGGAATTATTTCAGAATATAAAATTGGAAATACCCAAGTGTTACAGTCAGTCAGTAGCGGAGCCAAGGAACTTTGTGTGCATTTTGGAGAGAAAAAATAATACAGTTGATTGATTAAAAAAAACCGGAAATTTATCATTATGGAAGATTCCACTGAATAGTGAAAAGAGCTTTATTGGTGTCAAAATGCAGAAAATGTCACTGTTTCCCAGGGAATTAGAAAAATAAAAATCATTGGCCTACTTTGAGAGTATATTAAACATTGCTCAAAGCAGTAAATTGAGGCTGTTCAACTTCCCATACTATTTTCCCTCCCTTTTTTTATCAACCTACGCATCAGGAGGAGAAGTATCTACACTTATTTCCTTGGGGAACTCATTCGGTCCCATGGCTTCAACTACCATCTCTATGAGGATGATACTCAAATCTCTATCTCCTCCCTCTGTTCTCTCTTCCCTCTCTCCAGGCTCACATCACTTCCTACATTCAAGATATCTCTACTTGGATATCTTTCCCTCACCTTAAACTCAACAGGTCCAAGACAGAGTTCTTATCTTCCCTTCCAAACCCTTTCCTCTTCCAGACTTTCCCATATCTGTAGACAATACAGTCATCCTTCCTGTCTTACAAGTCCATAACCTTGTTTTTATCCTTTACTCCTTTCCCTCATTCAACCCACTTATCCAATCTCCTCCCCAATCCTGCCTAACTCACCTTCACAACATCGCTAAAATCCGCCTTACCTCCCCATCCAAACTGCTACCATGTTAGTACAATCACTTATCCTATCCTACCTTGATTACTGCATCAGCCTCCTTGCTGACCTCCCAACCTGCTACCTCTCCCCGCTCTATTCCATTCTTCACTCTGCTGCCCAGATTATCTTTCTACAGAAATATTTAAGGCATGTCACCCCCCTCCTCAAAAATCTCCAAAGGCTGCCTATCCACCTCCATAACAAACAAAAACTCCTCACCATTGGCTTTAAAGTATTCCATCACCTTGCCCCCTCCTACCTCACCTCCTTCTTACAACCCAGCCCACACACTCCACTCCCCGGCGCTCACCTTCTCACTGTACCTTGATCTCACCTGTCTCTGCCTGGAACGCCTTCCTTCCTCATATCCCACAGACAATTACTCTTCCCTCCTTCAAAGCCTTATTGAAGGCACATCTCCTCCAAGATGCCTTCCCTTAACTTACTAAGCCCTCTTTCCTCTTCTCTTCCCTTCTGCGTCACCCTGACTTGCTGCATTTATTCATCCACCCTCCCAACCCCACAGCAGTTATGTATATATCTGTAATTTATATTAATGTCTTGCCTCCCCCCAGCTCACTGTGGACAGGGAGTATGTCTGTTTATTGTATATTCTCCCAAGCACTTAGTGCAATGTTCTGCACACAGTAAGCACTCAATAAATATGATTGACTGCTGACAGCAAGAAGAATCATCTTCTGTTTATGTGTTTTGCCTCATCACCCAGGACATTCAAAAATTCCACTCTTATTACAGTTTTCAAGATGAAAGACGAATGTACTGGTTCCGGAAATTTTAAAGGAGCATACTTTTTTTCCAATGCAGGCATAATTGCTAATTATGGGCAAACTACTGAAGAATATAATGAAGGAAGGATGAAGTTTGCAATCCAACTACAATGACTTTTTGTGTCCCAAAGGACACTAGTCATAAAATAGAGTACAGATGACTACATGACACTATAGAATCATCTATCTTGAAACTGTGGCTTTATCGTGAATAGCTGTTACATTGTGTGCAGTAAGGTAGATCCTAATCCAACCACTATCAATACTGCTATTCCTCATTATTTTTTACTTAGTCCAGTTTAGCTTCATTCTCCCATATTTTATCTCTTCCCATTTCTCCACCCTTCAACAATACATAATAATGTTGGTATTTGTTAAGCGCTTACTATGTGGAAGCAGCGTGGCTCAGTGGAAAAAGCACGGGCTTTGGAGTCAGAGGTCATGAGTTCAAATCCCAGCTCTGCCACTTGTCAGCTGTGTGACTGTGGGCAAGTCATTTAACTTCTCTGTGCCTCAGTTACCTCATCTGTAAAATGGGGATTGACTGTGAGCCCCACATGGGTCAACCTGATTCCCCTGTGTCTACCCCAGCGCTTAAAACAGTGCTCTGCACATAGTAAGCACTTAACAAATACCAACATTATTATTATTATTATTACATATCCATCCTAATTGACTCCCATTCCCCTTGCAAACCCTACCCATTGTCTACCAGCATTTCAGGCATATAACTCCCTCCTCAAACCTCCATCTCCCATCACTCATAATCTCTTGCTCCTAATGACCTGGCTATGTATTTTATTGCTAAATCTCAAACTGTTGGAGTGATTTCACTAAACTCTCCCCTGCTTCTCTTCTGTTCCTCAATCAGTCAAGCAATCAGACAGTTTTATTTATTTAATGCTTTCTATGTGCAGAGTTTATAGTGACTAAGCACTTGAGTGAGTTCATTTCAACAATAAAACAGCCACACTCCTTGCCCATTAAATATTTTGTTCATTCAATCGTATTTATTGAGCGCTTACTGTGTGCAGAGCACTGTTGTCGAATTGTACTTTCCAAGCACTTAGTACGGTGCTTTGCACACAGTAAGCCCTCCATAAATATGACTGAATGAATGAATAAATGAGTGTACAATTCAGCAACAAATAAATAAAATAAATAGAATAATATATATACAGAAGTGCAATGAGGCAGAGACTGAGGTAGAGCAGAGGAAGGGAGTAGGGGCAATGGGGAGGGGAGGAGGAGCAGAGGAAAAGTGGGGCTTAGTCTGAGAAGGACTCCTGGAGGAGCTGAGCTTTCAGTAGGGCTTTGAAGGGGGCAAGTGTGCTAGTTCGGTGAATGTGAGGAGGGAGGGTGTTCCAGGACAGTGGAGACGGGGCAGGCTGGAATGAGGCATAGTGAAGAGGTTAGTGGCAACAGAGGAGCAGAATGTGTGGGCTAGAAGGAGAGAAGGGAGGTGAGGTAGAAGGGGCCAAGGTGATGGAGAGCTTTGAACCAACAGGAGTTTTTGTTTGATATGAAGGTGGAAAGGCAATCACTGGAGATCACTGAGGAAGGTTCCCTCTGCTCCCTCTACCCCCCCCTTCACCTCTCTGCAGGTAAACCCTCTTCTTCCCCCTTTCCCTCTGCTCCTCCCCCTCTCCCGTCCCACCCCCTCAGCACTGTACTCGTCCGCTCAACTGTATATATCTTCATCACCCTATTTATTTTATTTAATGAGATGTACATCACCCTGATTCTTTTTATTTGCTATTGTTTTAATGAGATGTTCTTCCCCTTGACTCTATTGCCATTGTTCTTGCCTGTCTGTCTCCCCTGATTTGACTGTAAGCCCGTCAAAGGGCAGGCACTGTCTCTGTTACTGATTTGTACATTCCAAGCGCTTACTACAGTGCTCTGCACATGGTAAGCGCTCAATAAAATACTGTTGAATGAATGCCCTGAGCATTTTAGTAGGATGATAATCTGGGCAGCAGAGTGAAGTTTAGACTGAAATGAGCAGAGACCGGAAGTTGGGAGATCACTACTTCTTCCCTTTTTTTTAGCCAAATAGGCTCAAACATATACACTGAAATGTCTGAGTAAGAAAAAAATCACACAAGTACTTTCACAAATTGAAAAGCTGTGAACACGGGGAAGCAGATATTAATATAAATAAGTAAATTACAGATATCTACAGTAGTGCTATTGGGGTGGGAGGGGCATGATTAAAGGGAGGAAGTCAAGGTGACACAGAATGGAGTGGGAGAAGAGAAACTGAGGGCTTATTCAGGGAAGGCCTCTTGGGGAAGGTGTCCCCTGAATAAAACTCTGAAGGTGGGAAGAGTAGTTTTCTGTCTGAAATGAAGATGGAAGTATTCCAGGCCAGAGGCAAGGTATGGGTGAAAAGTCGGTGGTGAGATAGACAAGGTTGAGCTAAAATGAGAAGGTTGGCATTACAGCTAAGTGTGCAGGCTCGATAGGAGGGTAGCGAGATGACGTAGAAGAGGGCAAAGTGATTGAGTATTTTAAAGCCAATGGTGAGGAGTTTTTGTTTGATATGGAGGTGGACGGGCAATCACTGGAGTTTCTTAGGGAAACGTCCTGAGCGTTTTTTAGGGAAATGACCTACGTGAAATGACAGCAGAATAGGGAGAGACAGGAAGTAGGGGGCTCAGCAAGGAGGGTGATGCAGTGATTAGGATGCGATAGGACAAGTATTTGGATTTGTAGCAGTTTGGATGGAAAAGAAAAATCAGATTATAGTAATGTTGGGAAGGTCAAATTAGACCCAGACCTGTGATTTGATGGGCATAGAGTCTAATAACCTGATGGTTAGGTGTTTGTTTCTGTTGGATGAGAAAAGGAATGGCCAACAGTTGGCGATTTTTGAGGAGTGGTGAGACATTTGCTGAACAATTATTTTTAATTATTATTATACTACAATAGCTTTTAATAAGTTATTACTTTTTGCCATGCGGTGAACTTAGTCCTGTGGCATATTAAAGGTAGTCAGGTTTGGTGTAGAACCACTTCCACAGGGGGCTCAGAATCTTAGCGGGAGGAAAGTAGGTACCATAGCCCTATTTTACAGATCAGGACACCAAGGCCTATAGAAATTAAGTTGCTTGTCCAATATTATGAGGCAGGTAAGTAGTGCATCCAATACTAGAAGCCTAAACACAAGATGGAGCACAGGAACTCCTGATATTGGCCAAGACCTATTTCCAGGCATAAGATTCTTCTGAACCCTTTTTTCTCCCTGGATCCAAAGAACGTGTTTTCCTGAAGTAGCTGTGTGGGAAGCAGTATGGCCTAGTGGAGGGAATATGGCCTGAAAGTTAGAGGGCCTGAGTTCTAACACCAACTCTGACAATTGCCTGCTGTAAGGCCATGGTCAAGTCATTTCACTAGTGTCTCAATTACCTCATCTATAAATTGAGGAATGAGTACTTGTTATCCCTTTGTTTTGTTTTGTTGTCTGTCTCCCCCGTTTAGACTGTGAGCCTGTTGTTGGTCAGGGATTGTCTCTATCTGTTGCCGAATTGTACATTCCAAGCGCTTACTACAGTGCTTTGCACAAAGTAAGTGCTCAATAAATATGATTGAATGAATGAATGACTGTGAGCCCCATGTAGGACAGGGGACTGTGTACAATTTATTCTACTTACATCTACCCCATTGTTTAGAACAGTGCTTGACACATAGTGAATGCTTTACAAATACCATTAAAAATTGGCAACAGAAAGTTGTCTCAATGGGGGAGACAGACAACATAACTAACCCATAGCCCTGGATCACCTCCTCTGTCCACCTCCTATGCGCGAGCTGCCGAGCGCTGCTGGCGAAAGTCCAAGCACCAAACCGACCTCACACACTTCAAATTTATCCTTTCCTGCCTTAACTGTGCCCTCTCCTCTGCCAGGCAAAACTTCTCCTCCCTCATAGCCACCCATGCCCGTCACCCCCGCCAAGTGTTCCGGACCTTTAACTCTCTCCTTAGGCCCCCTGTTCCTCCCCTTCCCCCATCTCTCACCCCCAATGATCTGGCCACCTATTTCCTCACAAAAATCAACACGATCAGGTCTGAGCTCCCCAAAGTCACCCCTCCGCCTCTCCCCTCCCCCCAACCAACCCTCTCCCCTGCTTTCCCATCCTTCCCTGCAGTATCCTCAGAGGAGATCTCCCTCCTTGCAGGTGCCACCCCCTCCACCTGCACCTCGGACCCCATTCCCTCTCACCTTATTAAAACCATCGCCCCTGCCCTCCTCCCTTCCTTAACTTCTATTTTTAGCCACTCAATCTCCAATGGCTCCTTTCCCTCTGCCTTCAAACATGCCCACGTCTCCCCCATCCTAAAAAAACCCGCTCTTGACCCCACTTCCCCTTCCATTTATTGCCCTATCTCCCTACTACCTTTCCTTTCCAAAATCCTAGAACGAGTCATCTACAATCGCTGCTTAGAATTCCTAAACTCCCATTCTCTCCTAGACCCCCTCCAATCTGGCTTCCGCCCCTCCACTCTACCGAGACTGCTCTCTGTAAGGTCACCCATGACCTCCTTCTTGCCAAATCCAATGGCTCCTACTCCATTCTAATCCTCCTTGACCTCTCCGCTGCCTTTGACACTGTCGACCATCCCCTCCTCCTCCATACCTCATCTCACCTTGGCTTCACGGACTCTGTCCTCTCCTGGTTCTCCTCTTACCTCTCTGGCCGGTCATTCTCGGTCTCCTTCGCTGGAGCCTCCTCCCCCTCCCATCCTTTAGCTGTTGGAGTTCCTCAAGGGTCAGTTCTTGGCCCTCTTCTGTTCTCCATTTACACTCACTCCCTCGGTGAACTCATTCGCTCTCACGGCTTTGACTACCATCTCTACGCAGATGACACGCAGATCTACATCTCCGCCCCTGTCCTCTCCCCCTCCCTTCAGGCTCACATCTCCTCCTGCCTCCAGGACGTCTCCACCTGGATGTCGGCCCGCCACCTAAAACTCAACATGAGCAAGACTGAGCTCCTCATCTTCCCTCCCAAACCCGGTCCTCTCCCAGACTTCTCTATCACCGTCGATGGCACGACCATCCTTCCCGTCTCTCAGGCCCGCAATCTCGGTGTCATCCTTGACTCGTCCCTCTCGTTCACCCCACACATCCGATCCGTTACCAAGACCTGCCGGTTTCACCTCTACAATATCGCCAAGATCCGCCCTTTCCTCTCCACCCAAACGGCTACCTTACTGCTATGGGCTCTCGTTATATCCTGGCTAGACTACTGTGTCAGCCTTCTCTCTGATCTCCCTTCCTCCTCTCTCGCCCCGCTCCAGTCTATTCTTCACTCCGCTGCCCGGCTCATCTTCCTGCAGAAACGATCTGGGCATGTCACTCCCCTTCTTAAACAACTCAAGGGGTTGCCTATCAACCTCCGCTCCAAACAAAAACTCCTCACTCCAGACTTCAAGGCTCTCCGTCACCTTGCCCCTTCCTACCTCTCCTCCCTTCTCTCTTTCTACCACCCACCCCGCATGCTCCGCTCCTCTGCCGCCCACCTCCTCACCGTTCCTCGGTCTCGCCTATCCCGCCGTCGACCCCTGGGCCACATCCTCCCGCGGTCCTGGAAAATAAAATAAGTAAATGTTGGTATTTGTTAAGTGCTTACTATGTGCCGAGCACTGTTCTAAGCACTGGGGTAGACACAGGGGAATCAGGTTGTCCCACTTGGGGCTCACAATCTTAATCCCCATTTTACAGATGAGGTAACTGAGGCACCGAGAAGTTAAGTGACTTGCCCAAATTCACACAGCTGACAAGTGGCCGAGCAGGGATTCGAACCCATGACCTCTGACTCCAAAGCCCGTGTTCTTTCCACTGAGCCATGCTGCTTCCTCCTCACCTCCGCCAAACTGATTCTCTTCCCCTCTTCAAAACCCTACTTAAAACTCACCTCCTTCAAGAGGCCTTCCCAGACTGAGCTCCTTTTCTCCCTTTACTCCCTCTACCACCCCCCCCCCACCTCTCCGCAGCTTAACCCTCTTTTTCCCCCTTTCCCTCTGCTCCTCCCCTCTCCCTTCCCATCCCCTCAGCACTGTATTCATCTGCTCAACTGTGTATATTTTCATTACCCTATTTATTTTGTTAATGAAATGTCCATCACCTTGATTCTATTTAGTTGCCATTGTTTTTACGAGATGTTCTTCCCCCTGACTCTATTTATTGCCATTGTTCTTGTCTGTCTGTCTCCCCCGATTAGACTGTAAGCCCATCAAATGGCAGGGACTGTCTCTATCTGTTGCCAACTTGTTCATTCCAAGCGCTTAGTACAGTGCTCTGCACATTGTAAGCGCTCAATAAATACTATTGAATGAATGAATGAACATATTTGAATTCTGAGGACCAAACTAGAATGGAAAGAGAAGCTTGGGGGAAGTCTTTTGAATTGTTTCCTTCATTGAGCCTTTCCCCTAGATAAAAACTAAATTAAAATTGACATCCCTTGAACTTAGAATATAATGAATTTTTCCTTAGGTTCCCAATCCCTGGCCCTTTAACCATTTTGCTGACATGTTTTACTTTGAGATGATTTGGATAGCCTCTCACCAGCTACCATTTCCCAGGAATAAGGAATAATCAGAATAATAGTATCTGTTAAGTGCTTATTATGTGTCAAGCACTGTTCTAAGCGCTGGGGTAGACAAGCTAATCAAGTTGAACACAGTGCCTATCCCTTAACTTCCATGTTTCAGATGAGGTAACAGGCACAGATAAATTAAATGACTTGCCCAAGGTCACACAGCAGACAAATGGTGGAGCCAGGATTAGTACCCAAGTCTTTCTGACTCCCAGACCTATGTTCTATCCACAAGGCCATCAAAAATCCCTTTTTTATAGAGGTGTTGTCTCTAAAGATTTCTATCATGTTTCCTAATAGGAAATTAAGGGTAGACTGTTGACTATAGACTCTAGACTGTAATTTTGTAGGGAGGAAATGTGTTTGTTTATTGTTGTATTGCACTCTCCCAAGCCCTAAGTACAGTGCTCTGCTTAGTAAAGTGCTTCATAAGTGCTTAATATATACAATTGAAATACAATTGAATGGAAGGAAATATTCACTGCTAACATAGATAAGAAATGTAGCACAGTGGAAACAGTGCAGACATGACAGTCAGAAGACTTGAGTTCTAACCTTGTGTCTGCCACTTGTCTACTATGTGACCTTGGGCAAGTCACAAGTCTTCTCTGGGCCTCAGTTATTTCATTTGTTCCCTCTGACTTAGACGGTGAACTCAGTGTGGAACAGGGACTGTGCCTACCCTGATTAACTTCTGTCTATCCCTGTGCTTAGAACAGTGCTGGACATTTAGTAAGTACTTAAAAAAAATAAAAAAAAGTAAAGGGCAGAGAAAATGCCAGAAAGTAGAGGGTTTAGCGTCTCTTGTAATGCATCTTAAGAAAACTCAAGGCAAAGGGCTCTCAACTTTCAGTCTTTGTTCAAGTAGGTTTTACAAACATCTCCCTCACATTTTTTTTCAAAAGCCAGTTGGATGATCCTATTGAATAATCTCCTCCAAAGGGATTAAATTTATTCCTTCATTCTGTTCCAACAGAAGACGTCATGAGGGATAGTGACACCTTACATAAATCCAGCCCAAGCTCAACAGCCAGCCAATCTGGAGTGCCAATCCAAGTGATCCAACAGGTACAGGTCATGCAGCAGGTATGATTCTCCTTCATTTTCTGGTACCCTGTCATGATCCAAGAAGAGTTATTTTAGCTGGTCCTTTGGGGGAAAATTTAAAGCTTTCTAGGCCCAGCAAGGACCATGTCATCCATTCAGTATCAAAAGACTTGGTGAAGTCGTGTTCATTTCTGTTTCTTGTCATCTCAGTCTGAAAGTCATTTAGGCTATTTCCCACTGCCTTTTACTGTCAAAAAGCCACTCTTCCCAACTAGATACTCCTCTGTGATGACTGTAAGCCTTCCTCTAGACTGTAAATTAGTCTCTGGACTGTAAGTTTGTTTTGAGCAGGGACTGTGTCTGTTTATACATACTATATTGTGTATTATATATTATACTCTCCCAGTGAACAATTATGTACTGTACAGTTACATATTGTTATATTTTACTCTCCCAAATTCCTAGTACAGGGCTTTGCCTGCTGTAAACATGTAATAAGTAAAATTGAAATGAATATAATTGAATCACCACATGCTGTATATCTGATGAACTATCCAGTTTTTGAGCCATTGGTTTAAATATGTCCTTTGGGAAATTAATATTGGTCATATAGCTCCATTCTTCATTTTAAAATTGCTTAAAAAAACTTTAAACTTACTATCATCAGGGAATGTTTCTGTCAAATTATTATATTGTGCTCTCCCAAGTGTTTAGTACAGAGCTCTGCACACAGTAAGCACTAATTTGTTCATTTCAAGTGCTTAGTACAGTGCTCTGCACATAGTAAGTGCTCAATAAATATTATTGAATGAATAATTAAATGCAATTGATTAATTAATGGTGCTTATTAAGCACTTCCTTTGTGCCAAACACTGTATGAGGCACTGGGATAGATAAACAATAATCAGGATAGACTAGTCCATGTTTGAACCAAGCATGGGGCTCACAGTCTTAATTCCATTTTTCAGTTGAGGAAACTGAGACTTAAAAAAATTGAGTGACTTGAAAGGTCACACAGCAGACAAGTGGTGGAGTCAGGATTAGAACCCAGGCCCTCTGACTCTCAAGCCTGTACTGCTTGCCTAGACTATGTTATTCTAGTGCAAGTTCTTTAATAAGGACTGTGGTTGATACAGTATGATCTGATCAGATACAGTCCCTGTCCCACACAAGGCTCACAGTCTTTGTAGATGAGGAAAATGAGATTCAGAGAAATTAAATGGCTTGTCTAAGATCACAAAGCAGGTAAGTGGTAGAGATGGGATTAGAACCCATTCCTTACTGTATTGGCCATGTACCTATAACGTAACTCACTGAGAGATGTAGTTGTTGTTTTCTATCGTGCTCCACTGTGGCTACCTCTGCCTTTTGTTTTGTTTCTTTTTTTATGGTACTTGTTAATACACCTACTCTGCCAAGAGCTGTTCTAAACACTGGGGAAGATACAGAATAATAATAATAATAATGTTGGTATTTGTTAAGCGCTTACTATGTGCCGAGCACTGTTCTAAGCGCTGGGGTAGACATAGGGGAATCAGGTTGTCCCACATGGGGCTCACAGTCTTAATCCCCATTTTACAGATGAGGGAACTGAGGCACAGAGAAGTTAAGTGACTTGCCCACAGTCACACAGCCGACAAGTGGCAGAGCTGGGATTCGAACTCATGAGCCCTGACTCCAAAGCCCATGCTCTTTCCACTTAGCCACGCTGCTTCTTGGGGCACAGAGACTGATGGGAAAGAAGAGTAGGTTCTGACCTCCATTTTACAGATGGGGAAACTGAGGCTCAGTGAAGTTAAAGACTTGCCAATGTTTGGTTTAGGGTTGGGTGGAGTCCTGGGAAACTATTGGTGCCACTGATATCCTGCTTCATTGCAACTACCATATATCCACAGATGATTCTCAATTCTACCATTTCAGCTTAATCTTTCTTCTACTCTGCAGTCTCCTATTTCCTCTAGTTTATGTACATCTCTACTTGGATATTGCACTGACACCTCAAACTAAACATTTCCAAAAGAGAACTCTATATCTTCCTACCAGAGTTCTATAATAATAATTATAATAATTATACTTGTTAAGTGCTCACTCTATGCCAAGCACGGTTCTGAATGCTAGGGTAGATATAGGTTAATCAGGTTGGACACAGTCTCTATCCCACATAGAGAAGCAGCGTGGCTCAGTGGAAAGATCATGGGCTTTGGAGTCAGGGCTCATGAGTTCGAATCCCGGCTCTGCCACTTGTCGGCTGTGTGACTGTGGGCAAGTCACTTAACTTCTCTGTGCCTCAGTTCCCTCATCTGTAAAATGGGGATGAAGACTGTGAGCCCCACGTGGGACAACCTGATTCCCCTATGTCTACCCCAGCGCTTAGAACAGTGCTCGGCACATAGTAAGTGCTTAACAAATACCAACACATGGAGCTCACAGTTTCATAGAAACCATTTAGCATAGTGGATAGAGCATAGACCTGACAGTTAGAAAGTCATGGGTTCTCATCTAGGCTCTGCCACTTGTCTGCTGAGTGACCTTAGTCAAGTCACTAAGCTTCTCTATGCCTCAGTAACCTCATCTGTAAAATGGGGATTGAGACTGTGAGCCTCAAGTAGAACAAGGACTATGTCCATCCCAATTTGCTTGTCTCCATCTCAGCTCTTAGTACAGTGCCTGGCACATATAAGCAGTTAACAAATACCGTAATTATTTTTAATTCCCATTTTACAGCTGAGGTAATTGAGGCACAGAGAAGTTGAGTGACTTACCCAGGGTCACGGAGCAGCTATGTGGTAGAGCTGGCATTAGAACCCATGTCCTTTTGACTCCCAGGCTCATGCTGTAACAACTAACCTTCACTACTTCTTATTCCCCTCCTCTTTCCCATCACTGAAAATAGCACCACCATCCTTCCTGTCTCACTAGTTCTTAATCTTGCCATTATCTTTGATTCATCTCTGTCATTCTGTCCACATGTTTATTCTGTCATGAAATCTTTTCAGTTTTCCCTTCGCAACATTTCTAGATCTGCCTTGTCCTCTCCATCCAAAATGCTGTCACGCTGATTCAAACTCTTATGATATCCTACCCTGACTATGTATCTGCCTGCTAGCTGACTTCCCTGCCTCCTGTCTCTCGTCCCCATTCCAGTTCATACTTCACTCTGCTGCCCAAGTCTTCTTTGTGAAATATATGTTCAGTCCTCATCTCCCAACTCCTCAGAAACTTCCAGAGGTTACCCATTCACTTCCACATCAAACAGAAGCACCTTACCATGACTCTAAAACACTAGTCAGCTCTCCTCCTCCTCCTACCTAACATCCCTGATTTTCTACTGCAAGCCAGCCTGCACACTCTACTTTTCTAATGCTAACCTACTCTCCGTACCTTGATCTTAAACACTTAGTACAGTGCTCTGCACATAGTTAGTGCGTAGTAATTATGATTGATTGAATTGGGCCTAGAATTCCTTCCCCCTTCAATCCAACAACAGTTCACCACTGCCCCCACATACAAAATCCTCCTAAAATCACATCAATTCCAAGTACCCTTCCTTGACTTAGCCTCATTTCCTCTATGGCTTTTCCCTGTTTTTCAACTATGTACTTGGCTATGTATTCTTTAAGCACTATGATCTCACTCCAACCCAATACTTGGGAAAATATTTTTATGTGATACTATTTCTCCTAATGAGAGAAGCCAGAATGGGGGTGAATGGGGAGTAAAGATTGGAGAAAGGAATGTAAGCAACTTTCATTAGGCTGATGATACTACTCAGCAGAAGATTTGAACGACTTATTATTAAAAGATTAAAAAGACGGCCTATATTTGAATATCAAGAAAACAAAGATCACGACAACTGGAAGTTTTAACACATTTGTAGTGGATGGAGAGAAGATTGAAATAGTTGACAGTGTCTCCTGTGATTGATTATCAATAATAAAGGAACTGGTAGTTAAGAAATAGGAAGAGTTGCTATGAAAAAGTCATGGAAAACCCTGGAAAAAGTCATGAAATGTGCCATATAACAATTGTCACAGAAATACAGTTTGCCAATTCTTTGGTATTCCAATGACAATGAATGGATCTGAAAGTTGGACAGAGAAAAAGAGCATCAATTATTTTGAAAATGTGATGTTGAAGAAGGCTTTTTCGATGCTTAGAATTCCTTAACTCCCATTCTCTCCTAGACCCCCTCCAATCTGGCTTCCGTCCCCTCCACTCTACCGAGACTGCTCTCTGTAAGGTCACCCATGACCTCCTTCTTGCCAAATCCAATGGCTCCTACTCCATTCTAATCCTCCTTGACCTCTCCGCTGCCTTTGACACTGTCGACCATCCCCTCCTCCTCCATACCTTATCTCACCTTGGCTTCACGGACTCTGTCCTCTCCTGGTTCTCCTCTTACCTCTCTGGCCGGTCATTCTTGGTCTCCTTCGCTGGAGCCTCCTCCCCCTCCCATCCTTTAACTGTTGGAGTTCCTCAAGGGTCAGTTCTTGGCCCTCTTCTGTTCTCCATTTACACTCACTCCCTCTGTGAACTCATTCGCTCTCACGGCTTTGACTACCATCTCTACGGCAGATGACACGCAGATATACATCTCCGCCCCTGTCCTCTCCCCCTCCCTTCAGGCTCACATCTCCTCCTGCCTCCAGGACGTCTCCACCTGGATGTCGGCCCGCCACCTAAAACTCAACATGAGCAAGACTGAGCTCCTCATCTTCCCTCCCAAACCCGGTCCTCTCCCAGACTTCTCTATCACCGTCGATGGCACGACCATCCTTCCCATCTCTCAGGCCCGCAATCTCGGTGTCATCCTTGACTCGTCCCTCTCGTTCACCCCACACATCCTATCCGTTACCAAGACCTGCCGGTTTCACCTCTACAATATCGCCAAGATCCGCCCTTTCCTCTCCACCCAAACGGCTACCTTACTGCTATGGGCTCTCGTTATATCCTGGCTAGACTACTGTGTCAGCCTTCTCTCTGACCTCCCTTCTTCCTCTCTCGCCCCGCTCCAGTCTATTCTTCACTCCGCTGCCCGGCTCATCTTCCTGCAGAAACGTTCTGGGCATGTCACTCCCCTTCTTAAACAACTCCAGTGGTTGCCTATCAACCTCCGCTCCAAACAAAAACTCCTCACTCTAGGCTTCAAGGCTCTCCATCACCTTGCCCCTTCCTACCTCTCCTCCCTTCTCTCTTTCTACCACCCACCCCGCACGCTCCGCTCCTCTGCCGCCCACCTCCTCACTGTTCCTCGGTCTCGCCTATCCCGCCGTCGACCCCTGGGCCACGTCCTCCCGCGGTCCTGGAACTCCCTCCCACCTCACCTCCGCCAAACTGATTCTCTTCCCCTCTTCAAAGCCCTACTTAAAACTCACCTCCTCCAAGAGGCGTTCCCAGACTGAGCTCCTCTTCTCCCTCTACTCCCTCTGCCATCCCCCCTTTACCTCTCTGCAGCTTAACCCTCTTTTTCCCCTTTTCCCTCTGCTCCTCCACCTCTCCCTTCCCATCCCCACAGCACTGTACTCGTCCACTCAACTGTATATATTTTCGTTACCCTATTTATTTTGTTAATGAATTGTACATCGCCTCGATTCTATTTAGTTGCCATTGTTTTTACGAGATGTTCTTCCCCTTGACGCTGTTTAGTGCCATTGTTCTTGTCTGTCCGTCTCCCCCGATTCGACTGTAAGCCCGTCAAACGGCAGGGACTGTCTCTATCTGTTGCCGACTTGTTCATCCCAAGCGCTTAGTACAGTGCTCTGCACATAGTAAGCGCTCAATAAATACTATTGAATGAATGAATTAATAGGAAAAGTCCAGGGAAAACGTGGAAGAGGCAGACCAGCAGCTAGATGGATAGAGACTATAACAGTGATAACGGAAGAACCATTAGAAAGTTTATGGATCATGGCAGAAGTCAGGACGTTCTGGAGAAAATATATCCATGGAGTCACTATGAAACAGGAGCAACTCTACAGCACTTGATAATAATAACTATTTCTCCTATACATAATCAATTTTAGTATCTGCCTCTCTTTGTAGGCTGTAAGCTCCTTGTTCAGAAATTGCATCTACCAATTCTGTTGTGTTGCACTTTCCCACGTGCTTAGTACAGTGCTCTATACAGTAAATGCTTAATTTGAACCACTGATTGATTAATTAATTACATCTCTGTATCTTAGGAAGTCCTTGGTGGTCTCAGCTCTATGGAAGCAACTACCTGCCTCACTTAGGAAAAGCAGCCTGGCTTAGTGGAAAGAGCGCAGGCTTGGGAGTCAGAGATCATGAGTTCTAATCTTGGCTCCACCACATCAGCTGTGTGACTTTGGGCAAGTCACTCAACCTCTCTGTGCCTCAGTTACCTCATCTGGAAAATGAGGATTTTGACTTGTGAGCCCCACATGGGACACCCTGATTACCTTGTATCTACCCCAGTGCTTAGAACAGTGCTTGGCAAATAGTAAGCGCTTAAGAAATACCACCATTATTATTATTACCTACAGGTAGTCCCTTCCAAAAGACCTTGAAAGACTAGGAGACTGTGAGTTTCCTATGATCAACCATTTTTTAAAAAACCCCTAGGAAGAGCAAAAAAAGAAAAAAGAAAGGAATGAGAAGTTGGCTAATTTTGGCAAGATAAATAAGGAAAAATGCAGTGTTTAGCTGAATGATATATGAAACACTGCTTATGTATTAAATATTTTAAAGTAATAATTTTTAAGTATTTAATGCCAGCATTTTAAAATAACGTAAATTTTTACAATACCATTTTGAAGTCTTTTTAACGTTAATAAACTTGAGATCGTAATTCCTCCTTCCCAGCTTCCCCTTTTCCAGCTGTGTCATTCCAAGACAGTTTCTCATTCTTTGAAACCATACTCCCAAACGTAGGGACTCTGGCTATGATGATTTCTGTACTTTCTGTTTTGTTAAGTTTGTCAGACAATCCTTGACGCACACGTTCCTTTCCATTTGTTTTGGTGTGAAAGCACCTATTGGGACAGGCAAATGGACAGTTCAGGCTTCACTGTCATGTATCTTTCCCAAGGTTTTAAGTGTCCATATGGCCCAGAAAATAAACTGGTGGCTTTTAGGTCTGCAGAAAAGTTTTTCACTGTCTATTTCCCTCTATGGCCTCAGCTTCAGGCTTTAGTTGTTAACGGTTTCCTCTTCCCTTCTCCAGTTCCAGTTCTTCCTTTCTCTGAAGTCCATAACCTTATCCTCTCTTGGACTACACAGTTTGTCTTCTCAAGAAATGGGAATTAGAACTTCCAAGTAGGGCAACCACTGTTTCTGATTTAATGAGAGAAATGTTATGTTGTAGGTGTGAAAATAGATGACCATTAACCCCATATTATTCAAAACAACTATTTAGCAGCAATGTCAGTATCAACAAACTTATTAGTCATTTAATGGGTGTACAGCCCTGATTTTGGAACTTTAGTGGTATGCCTAAGAAACAAGTGAAGTAATTTATTCCCTTAAAGGTTTTTCAGTTTAATGGAGGAATTAGTTAATACAAATTAATGACTATACCATAGAAGAATTAGAGAACTGGGTGCAAATAATAAAAACAGGAAAAATAAACAAGGAAATACAAAATCTAAGCAAATGTGTAAGTACTGAGGTAACCATAGAATGACCAACTAGAAAGATAAACAGTGGGAAATTGTGGCAGATTTATACTTCAGATAGGTGATGAGGAGTTTTTTAAAAAGGAGAGCAAGAAATCAAAGCTCAGCTTAAAAGAAACCCCCAGTGCCTAGAACAGTGCTTTGCACATAGTAAGCCCTTAACAAATAACATTATTATTATTATTATTATTATTATTATTAATGGAAAGACCTTATAATGTTACCTTTCATTCACTTCCCTTTAGCCCCATAGGAAGGCTTATGCTCTCTTTGCTAATAATGTTAATTAGGCTGGAGTAGTACTAGGGCTGGAATATTTGCTTATTGGGTAAATAGGGACCTCTTTACCTCCATCCAATCAGGACAATTATTCTGATCTTGTTAAAGAGGAGAGCAGTTTCTTCACCATACATAATTAAGGCAGACGTCATCCTCAACTACCCAGACCAAACTGCAGCCCTAGTAATTTTTTTGGGTAGTCATTTTCCAAAAATTGTTTCTTCCACTGTCTCTTAGTTTGACTTTTAGTTTTGCTCAGCCCATTTTTTTCTTTTCAGCATTTGGTATTTCAAAATTCTCAGCCCATTTTTTTCTTTTCAGCATTTGGTATTTCAAAATTCAGCCCAGCTCAATAAAGGAGATCAAATCTCATTAGCAGATAGAAGTATGCAAGAGATGTCCAGGACCCCAGAGGTAAGCAGTGGTACCTGAGGATATAGAGTGCTCATATAATGATACTGATAATATGCTATGATCATTTCATCAGTCCAACAGTCCATTAGTATTAATTGAGCACTTACTTTGTGCAGAGCATAATACTAAATGTGAAATGTGAAAAGCATGTATTAAAGATAGTAGACACATCTCTGTCCTGAAGGAGATTTTAAATAAGTTGGGAACACAGATAAAATATAAATTACAGATATTATTATGGTATTTATTAAGCACTTACTGTGTACCAAGCACTGAACCAGCAGCTGAGGTAGTTGCAAGATAACTAGGTTGGACCCAGTCCTTTTCCCAAGGGGATCACAATCTCTTGACACATAAATTGATGCCCCCATTACCACCCTCTCCTTTGTTCTCTTGCCTCTCTACTGGTCTCACACCCCTTAACACACAACCTTGGCTTCAACTCCATAGTACAATTCCTCAGCTTGCTTCAATTCGGCCCATTCTTGTACCAGACAATACTTTTCCTTCCTAATTCACTTCCATATCCACTGCCCCACAGGTCTTCTGGACATTTAACTCCCCCCTCAAGCCTCCTGTCTCCCTTTCCTAAATATCTCTTTCCCCTAATGCCTTGGCCTCAACATCATCAGCAAAATTAAAACCATCAGGCATCATCTTCCTAAAAGCTCCCCTGCTCCCATCCAGTCTCCTGCTCCTTCTCACCTTCTTCAACTATCCCTAAATTCCCTGCAGTAACTCAAGAGGAAATCTCTCACCTCCTCTCTAAATCAAACTCCTCTCTTTGTGCTTCTGACCTCATCCTTTCACATCTTTTTGAAATATTAGCCCTCTCCCTTCCCACCATGATACCCATCTTCAACTCCTCACTTCCCCGTAGATTCTTCCCACTGTTTTCAAACATGCTTACCTATTTCCTATCCTAAAAAAATCTTCCCTGTACCCCATGGCTCCCTTCTGTTATCGCCTCACTGCCCTCCTACCATTCCTCTCCAAACTTCTTGAGAGAGTCCACTGTCTCCACTTTTCTTAAAATTGTATTTGTTCTTACTTTGTGCCAGACTCTACAATAAATGCTAAGGGTGTTGTATTGTATTCTCCCAATTGCTTAGTACAGTGCTCTGCACATAGTAGGTGCTCAATAAATATGATTGAATGAATGAATGAATGAATGAAGGTTGAACACAGTCTGTCTTACGTGGGGTTCACAATCTTAATCCCCATTTATAGATGTGGTCAGTGGGCGTGGAGAAGTTAAGTGACTTGCCCAAGGTCACACAGGAGGCATGTAGCTGAGCCAGAATTAGAACCCAGGCCTCTGCTCTGTCTTCTGTCCGCCTCCTTTGCTCTTATGCTCGAGCTGCTGAGCGCTGCTGGCAAAGGACTAAGCATCAAGCCAACCTAATCCATTGTAAATTTATCCTTTCCTGCCTTAACTCTGCTCTCTCCTCCACCAGGCAGAGCTACTTCTCTCTTCTCATTGACGCCCATGCCCGTTACCCCCGCCAATTGTTCCGGACTTTTAACTCTCTCCTCAGGCCCACTGTTCCTCCCCCTCCCTCATCCCTCACCCCCAACGATCTGGCTACCTACTTCATCATGAAAATTAACACAATCAGGTCTGAGCTCTCCAAAGTCGCCCCTCCCCCTTTTACTCCCCCCCCCGGCCAACCCTCTACCCTACTTTCCCATCCTTCCCTGCACTATCCTCAGAGAAGATCTCCTCCCTCCTCTTAAGTGCCATCCTCTCCACCTGTGCTTCGGACCCCATTTCCACTCACCTTATAAAAACCATCACACCTTCTCTCCTCCCCTCCTTAACTTCCATCTTTAACCACTCACTCTCCAATGGCTTCTTCCCCTCTGCTTTCAAACAGACCCATGTCCCCCCCATCCTAAAAAAACACTCGACCCCACTTCCCATTCCCCTGGACCCCCTCCAACCTGGCTTCTGCCCCCTCCTAGCCTGCTCTCTCAAAGGTCACCCATGACTTTCTTCTTACCAAATCCAATGGCTCCTACTCTATCTTAATCCTCCTTGACCTCTCAGCTGCCTTTGACACTGTCGACCATCCCTTTCTCTTCCACACCTTATCTCATCTTGGCTTCACGGACTCCGTCTTCTCTTGGTTCTCCTCTTATCTTTCTGGCCGTTCATTCTCGATCTCCTTCACAGGCTCCTCATCCCCCTCCCATCCACTCAATGTAGGGGTTCCTCAAAGGTCAGTTCTTGACTCTCTTCTATTCTCCATCTATACTCACTCCCTTGGTGAACTCAATCGCTCCCACACCTTCAACTATCATCTCTATGCAGATGACACACAAATCTACGTCACCTCCCCTGTTCTCTCCTCCCACTGCCTCAGGCTTGTATCTTCTCCTGCCTTCCCGATATCTCCAGCTGGATGTCTGCCCACCACCTAAAACTCAACATGTCCAAAACTGAGCTCCTTATCTTCCCTCCCAAACCCTGTCCTCTTCCTGACTTCCCTGTCACTGTGGATGGTACGACTAACCTTCCTGTCTCTCAAGCCCACAACCTTGGTGTCCTCCTTGACTCAGCTCTCTCATTCACCCCACACATCTAATCCATCACCAAAGCTTGCCGATCTCACCTTTACAATATCACCAAGATCTGCCCTTTCCTCTCCGTCTAAACAGCTATCATGCTGGTACTAGCTCTTGTAATATCCCAGCTGGATTATTGTATCAGCCTTCTCTTGGATCTCCCTTCCTCCTGTCTCTCCCCACTCCAGTCTGTTCCTCATTCCGCTGCCCGGATCATCTTCCTGCAGATCTGGGCATGTCACTCCCTTCCTCAAAAATCTCCATTGGTTGCCTGTGAACCTCCACATGAAACAAAAACTTCCACTCTTGGCTTCAAAACTCTCCATCACATTGCCCTCTCCTACCTCACCTCCCTTCTCTCTTTCTACTGCCCACCCCACACACTCCGCTTCTCTGCCACTCACCTCCTCACCATCCCCCGTTCACGCCTATTCCACCGTCAGCCACTGACCCACGTCCTACCACTGTCATGGAATGCCCTCCCTCCTCACCTCTGCCAAACTAACTCTCTTCCCCTCTTCAAAGCCCTACTGAGAGCTCACCTCCTCCATGAGGCCTTCCCAGACTGAGCTACCCCTTTTCCCTCTGCTCCCTTTCTGATCCCCCTCTGCCCTCCTCCCTCCCCATTCCCCCCTTCACCTCCCCTCAGCTAAGCCCCCTTTCCCTCTGTTCTTCCCTGCCTCCCTTCCCCTTCCTTCAGCACTGTGCTCATTTGTACATATTTTTATTACCCTAATAATTTTGTTAATGAGGTGTACATCCCCTTGATTCTATTTATCATGATTATGTTGTCTTGTTTTTGTCTATCTGTCTCCCCCGATTAGACTTTGAGCCCTTCAATGATCAGAATTGTCTCTATCTGTTTGCCTAATTGTACATTCCAAGCGCTTAGTACAGTGCTCTGCACGTAGTAAGCATTCAATAAATACTATTGAATGAACGATTCATTCATTCATTTATATTTATTGAGCGCTTACTATGTGCAGAGCACTGTACTAAGCCCCTGGAATGTACAATTTGACAACTTATAGAGACAGTCCCTGCCCAGCAATGGGCTCACAGTCTGAACGGAGGAGACAGACAACGAAACAAAACAAGTAGTCAGGCATCAGTACCATCAAGAAAAACAGAATAATAAATATATACATATCATTAATAAAATAGAGTAATAAATGCTATATACAAATATACACAAGTGCTATGGGGAGGTGGAAGAGCAGAGGGAAGGAGTAGGGGGAGTGGGTAGGGGAGGAAGGGCAGAGGGAAAGGGAGGGCTAAGTCTGGTAAGGCCTGCTGGAGGAGGTGAGCTCTCATTAGGGCTCTGAAGAGGGGAAGAGAGTTAGTTTGGTGGATGTGAGGAGGGAGGGCATCCTCAGGTCAGTGGTAGGATGTGGGCCAGGGGTCGATGGCAGGACCGGCAAGAACGAGGCACCATGAGGAGGTTAGTGGCAGAGGAGCAGAGTCTACCGGATAGGCTGTAGAAGGAGAGAAGGGAGGTGAGGTAGGATGGGGCCAGGTAATGGAGAGCCTTGTTTCTCCTCCAGGAGGCCTTCCCAAGCTAAGCCCCATTTCTTCTCAGCTCCCACTCCCTCCTGTGTCATCCTGACCTGATTCCTTTGCTCTACCTGCTCCCCCTGCCCCACAACCTTTATGTATATATGTTTATATCTATAGTTCTATTTATTAATATTATTGCCTGTTTACTTTTATTGATGTGTGTATCTGCTCCCCTAGACTGTGAGCTTGTTGTGTTCAGGGATTGTCTCTCTTTATTTGCTATACTGCATTTCCCAAGTGCTTATAGTGCAGTGCTCTGTGCACATAGTAAATGCTCACTAAATATGATTGAATGATTGAGTATCCAGTTAGATCTCTCTTCTATGCAATCTTGCTTTTCTTCTTGCCTTAAGGATTGTAATTGGGTGTCTCACTGACACATAAACTAAGCACGTCCAAACTGAAATCCTCATCTTCCCTATCCTCCCTGTGACTTTCTAATCGCTGTGAATAGCACCACCATCTTCCCTGTCTCACTTGCCTACAAAGTTGGCCATTAGGCTCAAGTCATCTATTTCATTCAGCTCTCATAGTAAATTTGTCAACAGGTCCTGTCAGTTGTATCTTCACATCACCTTTTGAATCTTCCTTGCTTAGTACAGTGCTTTGCACCCAGTAAGTGCTCAATAAATACAATTGAATGAATGAATGAATCCACACTGCTGCTACCTTGATTCAAGCACTTACTTTATTCTATCTTGATTAATGCATCAGTTTCCTCTCCGCCTCTTTTCTCTCCCCTCTCCAGTCCATACCTCTCTCTTCTGCCCAGGTCATTTTTCTAAAAAAATGTTCAATCCATGTTCTTTCACTCTTCAAGAATCTCCAGGGCTTTTCCATTCAGAGATTTCTTTTCTTGCGTTTGAAATTAAGACATTAATTCAACTCTCTCTCTCCTCCTTAACCTTGCTTTGCTACTATCCACTACAGCTTAATCTGCATACTCTGCACCTCTAACACCAGCCGGCTCTTAATACCTCTATCTCATGTATCTTGCAGCCTATCCCTTTTCCACTTCCTCTGGCCTGAAACTCCCTCCCCCTTCATGTATGAGAGTCCATCACTCTTACACCTTCAGAGCCCTCTTAAATCACATCTCCTAGATGCCTTCCCTGACTAGTTCCTCACTTTTTTTCTCCTTCCTCCTTTCTTGAGTAGCTATACATTTGGCTCTGTATCTCTTTAAAATCTTGATATTCATCCTATACCCAACGTAAGAGCACTTTCATACATTTCCTTATTCTCTACTGTTCCCTCTATATATTAAATTATTTTAATTTGTTTCCCCATCTAAATTGTATGCTCCTTTTTGGCAAGGTAAGCAGGGTTCATTCATTCATTCATTCAATAGTATTTATTGAGCGCTTACTATGTGCAGAGCACTGTACTAAGCACTTGGAATGAACAAGTCAGCAACAGATAGAGACAGTCCCTGCCGTTTGATGGGCTTACAGTCTAATCGGGGGAGATGGACAGACAAGAACAATGGCAATAAATAGAGTCCAGGGGAAGAACATCCCGTAAAAAAAAATGGCAACTAAATAGAATCAAGGCGATGTACAATTCATTAACAAAATAAATAGGGTAATGGAAATATATACAGTTGAGCGGATGAGTACAGTGCTGTGGGGAGGGGAAGGGAGAGGTGGAGGAGCAGAGGGAGAGGGGGAAAAGAGGGTTTAGCTGCGGAGAGGTGAAGGGGGGTGGTAGAGGGAGTAGAGGGAGAAGGGAGCTCGGTCTGAGAAGGCGTCTCGGAGAAGTGAGTTTTAAGTAGGGTTTTGAAGAGGGGAAGAGAATCAGTTTGGCAGAGGTGAGGAGGGAGGGCATTCCAGGACTGCGGGAGGACGTGGCCCAGTGGTCGACGGCGGGATAAGCGAGACCGAGGGACAGTGAGGAGGTGGGCGGCAGAGGAGCAGAGCGTGCAGGGTGGGTGGTAGAAAGAGAGAAGGGAGGAGAGGTAGGAAGGGTCAAGGTAATGTAGAGCCTTGAAGCCTAGAGTGAGGAGTTTTTGTTTGGAGCGGAGGTTGATAGGCAACCACTGGAGTTGTTTAAGAATGGGAGTGACATGCCCAGATCGTTTCTGAAGGAAGATGAGCCGGGCAGCGGAGTGAAGAATAGACTGGAGCGGGGTGAGAGAGGAGGAAGGGAGGTCAGAGAGAAGGCTGACACAGTAGTCTAGCCGGGATATAACGAGGGCCTGTAGCAGTAAGGTAGCCGTTTGGGTGGAGAGGAAAGGGCGGATCTTGGCGATATTGTATAGGTGGAACCGGCAGGTCTTGGTAACGGATAGGATATGTGGGGTGAACGGGAGAGACGAGTCAAGGATGACACCGAGATTGCGGGCCTGAGAGACGGGAAGCATGGTCGTGCCATCCACGATGATAGAGAAGTCTGGGAGAGGACTGGGTTTGGGAGGGAAGATGAGGAGCTCAGTCTTGCTCATGTTGAGTTTTAGGTGGCGGGCCGACATCCCGGTGGAGACATCCTGGAGGCAGGAGGAGATGCGAGCCTGAAGGGAGGGGGAGAGGACAGGGGCGGAGATGTAGATCTGCGTGTCATCTGCGTAGAGATGGTAGTCAAAGCCATAAGAGCGAATGAGTTCACCGAGGGAGTGAGTGTAAATGGAGAACAGAAGAGGGCCGAGAACTGACCCTTGAGGAACTCCAACAGTTAAAGGATGGGAAGGGGAGGAGGCTCCAGTGAAGGAGACCGAGAATGACCGGCCAGAGAGGTAAGAGGAGAACCGGGAGAGGACGGAGTCCGTGAAGCCAAGGTGAGCTAAGGTATGGAGGAGGGGATGGTCGACAGTGTCAAAGGCAGCAGAGAGGTCAAGGAGGATTAGAATGGAGTAGGAGCCATTGGATTTGGCAAGAAGGAGGTCATGGGTGACCTTAGAGAGAGCAGTCTCGGTAGAGTGCAGTGGACGGAAGCCAGATTGGAGGGGGTCTAGGAGAGAATGGGAGTTAAGGAATTCTAAGCATCGATTGTAGATGACTCGTTCTAGGATTTTGGAAAGGAAGGGTAGTAGGGAGATAGGGCGATAACTGGAGGGGGAAGTGGGGTCAAGAGCGGGTTTTTTTAGGATGGGGGAGACGTGGGCATGTTTGAAGGCAGAGGGGAAGGAGCCCTTGGAGATTGAATGGTTAAAAATAGAAGTTAAGGAAGGGAGGAGGGCAGGGGCGATGGTTTTAATAAGGTGAGAGGGAATGGGGTCTGAGGCGCAGGTGGAGGGGGTGGCACTTGCGAGGAGGGAGGAGATCTCTTCTGAGGATACTGCAGGGAAGGATGGGAAAGTAGGGGAGAGGGTTGGTGGGGGGGAGGGGAGAGGCGGAGGGGTGACTTTGGGGAGCTCAGACCTGATTGTGTTGATTTTCGTGAGGAAATAGGTGGCCAGATCATTGGGGGTGAGAGATGGGGGAGGGGGAGGAAAAGGGGGCCTAAGGAGAGAGTTAAAGGTCCGGAACAATCGGCGGGGGTGACGGGCATGGGTGTCGATGAGGGAGGAGAAGAAGTTTTGCCTGGCGGAGGAGAGGGCAGAGTTAAGGCAGGAAAGGATAAATTTGAAGTGTGTGAGGTCGGCTTGGTGCTTGGACTTTCGCCAGCAGCGCTCGGCAGCTCGAGCATAGGAGCGTAGGAGGCGGACGGAGGAGGTGATCCAGGGCTGTGGGTTAGTGGAGCAAGAGCGGCGGAGGGAAAGGGGGTTGTAGAAACCATAAACACATTAATAATTTCCATTGCACAAGTGCTCAGTTTAGATTCTCAGGTCATAGGTTCAGCTGTTCCTTCTGACTTGATAATACATTTGCATGTCTGTCTTTCCAAAATATTTTGGGCATGTTGTTGATGATAATCCATTCCTTTTGATTATGAGTTTTAATAATAATAATTATGGTATTTTTTAAGCCCTTACTATGTATCAGGCACATAGTACTAGGACCAAGCACTGGGGTGGATACAAGCAAATTGGGTTGGACATGGTCCCTGGCCAAACTAAGGCTCACAGTCTCAATCCCCATTTTACAGATGAGATAAATAAGTCACAGATAAGTGATTTGCCCAAGGTCACACAGCAATCATGTGGTGGAGCTGGATTTAGCATCCATGACTTTCTGACAACCAGACTTGTAATCTATCCACTCTACCATACTGTTACTGTAATAGAGAGATGTTCCCAAGTCTTTACATTTAAAGCATTTAATTTGCTACCTCGTATTAATAATTTGTAAAGTCATTTTCATATCTAGGATCAACTCCAGAGGATCTCTGACATTATGGCAGAATGTGGCAGATGCTTTTATTCATAAAATCTATTTTCTCTTGGTGGAAAGCAAATAGCTCCTATGTGTTGTATGACTTAGGGAGAGTAATTTTTTGTAAATAAAATTGTAAATTGGGTCCTTATCAGATATTCCCAGGAGCCAGCCCCTCATCCGAAAGTCAACATTATTGTAGGATCTCCATGTAGAGCACATAGGGCTTGATTATTTAACTGCAGTGAATTTCTTTACTCTGTTTCAGAGCAATTGAGATTTCTGACATCCCTCTACTCATATTAACACAAAAACATGCCTTAGGAAGGGGCAGATTGAGTAGATTGGGTTAATTCCAGAACTTCTTAACTCTTCTTTGTAAATTTCAACCATCTTCTCCTGCAGCAGGTGCAAGAGCTTCAGCAGGAGCCAGTTCAACAGGTGCACTACAATCAAGTGCAGTTCGTGGAAGATGTTGTTGGCCGTTACACAGCAAACCCTGAGTGAGTACTGTCAGATCTCAGGGAAGGGAATCAAGCAAATCCCTAGAAAAATCCCTAAGAAAAAATGGCAATAATAGTTCGAATACAACATTTAATCTTAAACTGATTGCTTCCCTTTTACTATTTCCCTCTATGTTACCTGTAGTTTCCTTTTCTCTTGTTTACACCAGAACAAGAAGGTTTGGATATGGATATGCAAAACTGACAAATTTAGCATTCCTGAGTTTTCAAATATGAAAGATTGCAAAGTAATAATAATAATAATAATGTTGATATTCATTAAACGCTTACTATGTGCCGAGCCCTATTCTTAGTGCTGGGGTAGACACAGGGGAATCAGGTTGTCCCACGTGGGGCTCACAGTCTTCATCCCCATTTTACAGATGAGGTAACTGAGGCACCGAGAAGTTAAGTGACTTGCCCAGAATCACACAGCTGACAAGTGGCCGAGCTGAGATCTGAACTCATGACCTCTTATTCCAAAGCCCATGCTCTTTCCACTGAGCCACGCTGCTTCTCCAAAGCACATAAAACCACTTATTGACCTCAGAGGAACACTTTTGACCCTAAATAAGTCCATTAGTCATGTTTATTGAGCACTTACCATGTGCACAGGACTGTACTAAACACTTGGGAGAGGACAATATAACAATAAACAGACACATTCCCTGCCCACATTGAGCTTACTCTCTAGGTAGGCCTCTTCCTCTTGGGAGGTGCTTTAGAGATTTCTGAACAAGGATGACTACACCTTTGGATCCGGAGATAGCTTAACTTCCCAGATATGTTACCAAGAATCCATTTGATGAATGAAAAAATACAGCTGCCACTCATTCTATTTTTTATGTCTTCCCCACTAACTCCACCCCTCCATTTTTTATGTTTAGCCACCCCAGCAGCAACCAATTATGGAGGACCTTTTGTCATTCAGAACATTGGCCCCAGCTATTTTGAGTTTCAGGTCAGCATTTCTGCCACTTCCCAGGCTGAGGCCAGAAGTTGCTCTGAATCTGTATTTGTGTCCAGGAATCAGGTGGTCACCAAATCCAGTGCCAAGGGAAGAGGAGGTAGTTGTGACAGAAATGAAGCTGGAGCCTACGTGATCCAGGGTGGATTCATCCTAGACAGATCAATCCAGTCCTACTCTCACCCGACCCGTGCTTCACCAGCTACTGTAAGTTCCCTGAGGGACCAATGGCCTGGGAAGTTTTTGGAAGAGACTTGTTGAGTAGGTTAGAAAAATGTAGTAGGCTTGGGGAAGACATAATGGGATATTTTTTGCTGTTTTTCCTTCTTCCTTTCTGATTTGTCATGTACTGCCCTCTAATAGCCAAAGAGAGAGATAAAAGATAAGGTTGATGGCAACAGTGTGTCTAAGAACAACACATTTTATTCTTAATGTGATGTTTCCTTTCACCTGCTCTATGGGTACCATGGGAACTTATGGTATCTAGGGCCTAACTTGCAGGGTTGTAAGTGGTAGACGGCTGCTTCAGAGCATGTTTGGGAAGAAGATCATTAAATTATGAATTTGATATTCTGTAAATCAGTATGAATTGGGGTTAGAAGTGCTGCTTAGATGCATGATTGGCAGGTGAAGGGGTAGTCCATGAACCAATCAATCAATTATTTAGATCTTACTACATCCAGAGTACAGTACTGTTCTAATTGTTTGGGAGAGTACAATATAATAAACTTGAGAAATGTTTCAACTGAACACAAGTAATTTGCAGTCTAGAAGGAGAAATACACATTAAAATAATTTACATATGGGGAAAATGACAGTATAACAATAAATGCATAAGTGATATGGGCTGGATCAATCAGTCAGTCATTTGTATTTAGTTTACACTTACTGTGTGCAGAGTATTCATTCATTCATTCATTCAATCAATAGTATTTATTGAGCGCTTACTATGTACAGAGCACTGTACTAAGCGCTTGGAATGTACAAGTCAGCAACAGAAAGAGACAGTCCCTGCCCTTTGACGGGCTTACAGTCTAACTGGGGGAGATGGGCAGACAAGAACAGTGGCAATAAATAGAGTCGAGGGGAAGAACATCTTATAAAAACAATGGCAACTAAATAGAATCAGGGTGATGTACATCTCATTAAACAAAATAAACAAAATAAATAGGGTGATAAAGATATATATAGTTGAGTGGACAAGTGCAGTGCTGAGGGGGTGGGACAGGAGAGCGAAAGCGAGGAGAAGAGGGTTTAGCTGCAGAGAGGTGAAGGGGAGGTAGAGGGAGCAGAGGGAAAAAGGGGGGAGCTCAGTCTGGGAAGGCCTCTTGGAGGAGGTGAACTTTAAGTAAGGATTTGAAGGGGGGAAGAGAATTAGATTGTCGGAGGTGAGGAGGGAGGGCATTCCAGGACTGCGGGAGGACGTGGCCCAAGGGTCGACAGAGGGACAGGCGAGACCGAGGGACGGTGAGGAGGTGGGCAGCAAAGGAGCAGAGCGGGTGGGTAGTAGAAAGAGAGAAGGGAGGAGAGGTAGGAAGGGGCAAAGTGATGGAGAGCCTCGAAGCCTGGAGTGAGGAGTTTTTGTTTGGAGCGGAGGTTGATAGGCAACCACTGGAGTTGTTTAAGAAGGGGAGTGACATGCCCAGATCGTTTCTGCAGGAAGATGAGCCGGGCACCGGAGTGAAGAATATACTGGAGCAGGGCGAGAGAGGAGGAAGGGAGATCAGAGAGAAGGCTGACACAGTAGTCTAGCCAGGATGTAACGAACCCGTAGCAGTAAGGTAGCCGTTTGGGTTAGGGGGAAAAGACAGATCTTGGCGATATTGTAAGGGTGAGCCCGGCAGGTCTTGGTAACGGATCGGATGTGTGGGGTGAACGAGAGAGCCGAGTCAAAGATGACTCCCAGGTTGCGGGCCCGAGAGACGGCAAGGATGGTTGAACCATCCATGCTGATAGAGAAGTCTGGGAGAGGACCGGGTTTGGGAGGGAAGTTGAGGAGCTCAGTCTTGCTCATGTTGAGTTTTAGGTGGCGGGCAGACATCCAGGTGGAGACATCCTGGAGGCAGGAGGAGATGCGAGCCTGAAGGGAGGGGGAGAGGACAGGGGCAGAGATGTAGATCTGCATGTCATCTGCGTAGAGTTGGTAGTCAAAGCCATGAGAGCGAATGAGTTCACCGAGGGAGTGAGTGTAAATGGGAACAGAAGAGAGCCAAGAACTGACCCCTGAGGAACTCCAACAGTTAAAGGATGGGAGGGGGAGGAGGCACCTGCGAAAGAGACCAAGAATGACCGGCCAGAGTGGTAAGAGGAGAACCGGGAGAGGATGGAGTCTGTGAAGCCAAGGTAAGATAAGTGTGGAGGAGGAGGGGATTGTCGACAGTGTCAAAGGCAGCTGAGAGATCAAGGAGGATTAGAATGGAGTAGGAGCCATTGGATTTGGGAAGAAGGAGGTCATGGGTAACCTTAGAGAGAGCAGTCTCAGTAGAGGGGAGGGGACGGAAGCCAGATTGGAGGGGGTCCAGAAGAGAATGGGATTTAAGGAATTCTAAGCAGCGAGTGTAGATGACTCATTCTAGGATTTTGGAAAGGAAAGGTGGTAGGGAGATAGGGTGATAACAGGAAGGGGAAGTGGGGTCAAGAGCGGGTTTTTTTAGGATGGGGGAGATGTGGTCATGTTTGAAGGCGGAGGGGAAGTACTGAACTAAGCACTTCCGGAGAATTCAATATAACAATAAACAGACACATTCATTGCCCCAACGAGCTTACAATCTACAGGGAAGACAGATGTTAGTATAAATAAATTACAGATATGTACATAAGTACTGTAGAGCTGGGAGGGGAAATCAATAAAGGGAGCAAGTCAGGGCAATGCAGAAGGGAGTGGGAGAAAAGGAAAGGAGGGCTTAGTCTGGGAAGGCCACTTGGAGGAGGTGAACCTTCAATAAGTGTTTGAAAGCGGGGAAAATAATTGTCTGTTGGATACGAGGAGGGAGAGTATTCCATGCCAGAGGCAGGACGTGATCAACAGGTCAGCAGCAGGATAAATTAAATCGAGGTACAGTGAGACGGTTAGCATTAAAGGAGCAAAATGTGCAGACTGGTTTGTAGTAGGAAACTAGTGAGGTGAGGTTGGAGTGGGCAAGGTGATTGAGGGCTTTAAAGCCAATGGTGAGAAGTTTTTGTTTGATGCAGAAGGGGATGGACAGCTACTGGAGGTTCTTGAGAGTAGGAAAATATGACCTGAACATTTTTATAGAAAAATGACCTGGGCAGCAGAGTGAAGTATGTACTGGAGTGGGGAGAGACAAGAGGCTGGAAGGTCAGCAAGGAGGCAGATACAGGAAAAATGCAATAAGTGACTGAATTAACGTGGTAGCAGTTTGGATGGAGAGGAAAGGGTAATTTTGTGGTGTGTGAAGGTGGGACCAACAGGATTTAGTGATGGATTGAATATGTGGGTTGAATGAGGAAGAGGAATCAAGAAGCAGCGTGGCTTAGTGGAAAGAGCCCAGGATTGGGAGTCAAAGGATGTGAGCTCTAATCCTGACTTCAGCACTTGTCTGCTGTATGACCTTGGGCCAGTTACTTAACTTCTCTGTCCCTCGGTTACCTCATCTGTAAAATGGGGATTAAGACTGAGAGCCCCACGTATCTGCCCCAGTGCAAAGAACAGTGCTTGACACATAGCAAGCACATAAGTACCATCATCATCATTATTATTAATAAGGCTAATGTAATAAGATTACAGGCAATAATGTAATGAGATTACAGGCTTGTGAAGCAGCAAGGAAGGTGATGCCATCTCGAGTGATGGGAAAGTTATGGGAAGGATGGAGTTTGGGAGTGAAGATAAGGAGCTCTGTTTTAGACATATTAAGTTTGAGGTGACAGAGGACATCAATGTAGAGCTGTTTTGAAGGCAGGAGGAAATGCAAGATGGCAGAGAGGGAGAGCGATCAGGGCTGGAGATGTAAAATTGGGTACCATCAGTATAGTGATGGTAGTTGAAGCCAAGGGAGTGAATGAGTTTTCCAAGGGAGTGGGTGTAGATGGAAAATAGAAGGGGACCCATAATTGAACCTTGAGGAGCACCCAGAGTTAGGGGGTGGGAGGCAGATGCGAGGTCCCTGAAAGAGACTGAGAATGCGTGGCTAGAGAAACAGGAGGAAAACCAGGCCAGGACAGTATAAATGAAGCTGAAACTGGCTAATGTTTCCAGGAGAAGGGTGGTCAGTAGAGTCAAAGGCAGCTGATAGGTTGAAGAGCATAAGGATAGAGTAGTCACTGTTTGATTTGGCAAGAAGTTCATTTGTGACCTTTGAGAGGTTTGTTTCTGTGGAGTAAAGGGAAGGAAGCCAGATTGGAGAGCGTCAAGGAGAAAATTGGAGGGAGTCAAGGAGAAAATTGGAGGAGAGGAACTTGAGGCAGTGGGTTCAGATAACTCACATAAGGCGCTTGGAGAGGAAAGGTTGGAGGGATGTGAGCTTAATATCAGAGTGCTTAAGAAGGATAGTGCTATTGTTTACATTGTTGGAAAGGTCAAAGAAAGGACAGAATTTTAGTAGGAGTTCTGTCTTTGTCATGTTCAATTTGAGTTGTGGATGGAACATCCAAATAGTGATGTCCTGAAGGCAGGGAGAAATGTGAGACTGCAGAGAAGGAGAGAGTTGGAAAAGTAATTTTGGTACTCATCTGGATAAGATGGCAGCTGTAGCCATAGGAGTGAGTAAGGTTTTTCTTGTTTATTTTTTATGGTATTTGCTAAGAACTTACCATATGTCAACACTCTTCTAAGTGCTGGGGATAGTTACAAATTTATCAAACCAGTTGCAGTTCCTGTCCAACTTGTGACTTACAGTCTATTCATTCAATAGTATTTATTGAGCGCTTACTATGTGCAGAGCACTGTACTAAGCGCTTGGAATGAACACGTCAGCAACAGATAGAGACAGTCCCTGCCGTTTGACAGGCTTACAGTCTAATCGGGGGAGACAGACGGACAAGAACAATGGCAATAAATAGAGTCAAGGGGATGAACATCTCGTAAAAATAATGGCAACTAAATAGAATCAAGGCAATATACATTTCATTAACAAAATAAATAGGGTAATGAAAATATATACAGTTGAGCAGACGAGTACAGTGCTGAGGGGATGGGAAGGGAGAGGGGGAGGACAGAGGGAAATGGGGGGAAAAGAGGGTTAAGCTGCGGAGAGGTGAAGGGGGGTGGTACAGGGAGTAGAGGGAGAAGGGGAGCTCAGTCTGGGAAGACCTCTTGGAGGAGGAGAGTTTTAAGTAGGGTTTTGAAGAGTGGAAGAGAATTAGTTTGGCGGAGGTGAGGAGGGAGGGCGTTCCAGGACCGTGGGAGGACGTGGCCCAGGGGTCGACGGCAGGATAGGTGAGACCGAGGGACGGTGAGGAGGTGGGTGGCAGAGGAGCAGAGCGTGCAGGGTGGGCAGTAGAAAGAGAGAAGGGAGGAGAGGTAGGAAGGGGCAAGGTGATGGAGAATCTTGAAGCCTAGAGTGAGGAGTTTTTGTTTGGAGCGGAGGTTGATAGGCAACCCCTGGAGTTGTTTAAGAGGGGGAGTGACATGCCCAGATTGTTTCTGCAGGAAGATGAGCCGGGCAGCAGAGTGAAGAATAGACTGGAGCGGGGCGAGAGAGGAGGAAGGGAGATCAGAGAGAAGGCTGACACAGTAGTCTAGCCGGGAAATAACGAGAGCCCGTAGCAGTAAGGTAGCCGTTTGGGTGGAGAGGAAAGGGCAGATCTTGGCAATATTGTAAAGGTGCAACTGGCAGGTCTTGGTAACGGATAGGATGTGTGGGGTGAACGAGAGAGACGAGTCAAGGATGACACCGAGAGTCTAAGAAAAGCAGTGTGGCTTAGTGGTAAGAGCACAGGCTTGGGAGTCAGAGGATATGGGTTCTAATCCTGCTCCTTCACTTGTCAGGTGTGTGACTTTGAGCAAGTCACTTAACTTCTCTGTGCCTCAGTTACCTCATCTGTGAAATGGGGAGTAAGACTGTGAGCCCCTGTGGAACAATCTGATTACCTTGTATTTACCCTTGTGTTTAGAAAAGTGCTTGGCACATAGTAAACGCTTAACAAATATCATCATACATACTATTAAGTAAGAGGGAGAACAGATATGGAATCCCATATTTCCCAGATGAGGAAACTGAGGCACAGAGAAGTTGAGGGACCTGTGCAAGGTCACACAACAAGTAAGTGACAGAGCCAGGATTAGAATCCAGGTTCTCTGACTCCCGGCTTGTGCTTTATTCCCTAAGCCTCAAAATTTCCCAGAGCGATCTCCAAGGAAGTACAGCACAGTTTTTTCTGTTATAATGTGATTTTCTCATTTTTGTAAAGAATCTTATATTTAGAGACATTTGAGCATTAATAACTATGGATTCAAAGGGTATCAATTATTTGAGCAGTATATGGATACAGTGGGAATTAGTGGGTAGTGATTGGATGGTCCAAAAATACCTGTAAAGCATTTTTGGTAAAAATTATAATTAACAATCAACCAGTGTTATTTATTGAACATTTACTGAGTGCCAAGTTTGAGCACTTGGGAGAAATTGAAATATAATAACGTTGTTTCCTGTGACAAATTTATCAGCTCCACCATCTCACTGTGGCATCAGATAGTATTGCTTTAACCTTTGGTTTGAAGAGCAGTTTTTTTAACCACTTCTCTGGGGGCCAGTCTAATAATATATTTCATTATCATCAACATAATAAAAGTGGTATTTGTTAAGTGCTTACTTTGCTGGGGTAAATACAAGGTAATTGGGATGGACACAATCCCTGATCCAAATAGGGCTCAGAGTCTTAATCCCCATTTTACAGATGATGTAAATGAGGCACAGAGAAGTAAAGTGACTTGCTGAATTTCACACAGTGACAAATAGTATAGCTGGGATTAGAACCCAAGTCTTGCTGACTCCCAGACTTGGGCGGTATCTACTAGGCCATTTTACTTCTCATCATATCTTCGCTGTATCCATTGCTTAGCTAAAAATAACCTCGGCAAAAATAAAGATCTTGCAGTTAATGGAGGGAAACAAACCTGCAAAATTATTTTCAAGTAATGAGAATAAAATAAATAATTAGGGTCAAAAAGGGAGTAGGTTGAAGATGCCAGGATGAACTGAAGAAGCAGTTTTGGGCAAGGAGTCAGAGGACCTGAGTTCTAATCTCAGCTCTGCCATTTTTCTGCTGGGAGACCTTGAGCAAGTTACTCAACTTCCTTGTGTCTCAGCTACCTCATTTCTAAAATGAGAATTAGGACTGTTAGTCCTGTGTGAAACATGGATTGTGTCCATCTTGTTAATTGCTTAGTACAGTGCTTTGCAAACAGTAAGCACTCAATAAATATGATTGATTCGTGGATTATCTTGTGTCTGTCCTGGACTTAGTACAATGCCTAACACATAGAAGAACTCTTAACAAATACCTTAAAATATATCAAAAATATTGAATGTATAATTGAATATATAAATATATACATATTGAAGGATTGAGGCTGAGTTCCATATCGTTATTGTCATGTCCATCTCTAATGGAATGTCCCACAATCTTACAACTGGTTGAAACTTTTTTCTACTAAATTTAAAAAAATTGAAAGAAACACCAATAAACAAAAATGTTATTTAATGCTTTGTGGTTAGACTAAAGTAGAGCCTTAATAAGTTTAACCCTATCCTACGTTGACTGGAGATATGCACATATATGCACAACCATTTCTTTGAATTCACTTGTGCCAACTTGTGGATCATGTTATATCCAGAAAAGATTCATCACATGGGCCTCTGTTATTATGGCCTGCATGTCAAAACCATTGCTGTGTTTGATTGGTAACAGAAGCACCATAGAGAAGCAGCGTGGCTCAGTGGAAAGAGCCTGGGCTTCGGAGTCAGAGGTCATGGGTTCGACCTGTATCTCCTCCAGCGCTTAGAACAGTGCTCAGCATGTAATAAGCGCTTAACAAATACCAACATTATTATTATTACTCAAACCATATCAAGAGAATGTATGTATAAATTTAAAAATCATTCTTTAGAATGCTGGGCTTCTCAGCAACCTGGAGTCTGACTGAGCAAGGTAAGGGATGGAATAATTTCTTTCCCCAAAGACAGTGTTGTAACCTGATTTCTGACTCCACAGGTTCAGTGGCTGCAGGATAACTATGAGACCGCTGAAGGTGAGAGTTTACCTCGCAGTACACTGTATTGCCACTACCTCTTGCATTGCCAGGAGCAAAAATTGGAACCAGTAAACTCTGCTTCTCTTGGCAAGCTTATCCGCTGCATCTTCATAGGTCTTCGGACACGCCGCCTTGGTACCAGGTAGTACTCCTTTTTAACCATTGCTTCAAATCCTTTTTTCTCAGAGCTGTCAGGGGCACCTATTATGATTTTTTTTCTACCATGTCTTTGCCACATCCCTTTCTGGTATAAAAATAATCCTCATAATGTGAAAAAAACCAATAATAGTAATGGTACTTATGACATAAATGAATCAATACTATTTATTGAGAGCACACTCTGTGCTAAACTGTTAGGAGAGGAGCTTATAATCTATTTGGGAAGACAGACATTGAAATAAGGACAGACATTAAAATAAGTTTCAGATAGAGTGGCAGAGGGGTTTTTTATGATACTTGTTAAGCGCTTACTATGTGCCAGTGACTATTCTAAGCTCTGGGGTAAATGCAAGATCATCAGGTTGGATGCAGTCTCATGTCCCACATGGGGCTTACAGTAGTTATCCCCATTTTACAAATCAGGTTACTGAGAAATACAGAAGTGACTTGCCCATGGTCACACAGTAGACAGCAGAACCCTGGTCCTTCTGATTCCCAGACTGTTCTCTATCCACTAAGACTGCTCCTAATACTCCTGAGTATTAGGGTGTGTAGAGATATGCTGTGACACTAGGGGTGGGGTGAATTTCGCAGGGGAACAAACTTGATGTAATGCAGAAGGAAGGGAAATTATAATGTGACAATGAATGATTAGTAAGAGAAGTGCTTTAAGAGAAGGTCACTTGGAGGAGCTATGAAAGAAGGGCTTTGGAGTTGAGGGTGTGGACGTCTAATGAATATGAAGTGGGAGGAAGCTCTAGGTCAGAAGAAGGACATGGGCAGGTGTCAGCAGCAAGGCAGGTGAAAATAAGATACAGTAATAGGTTGGAATTAGAGAAGTAGAATGTGTGGACTGAGTTGGAGTCAAAGAGCAGCAAGGTCATGTGGGCTGAAAAGAGCTGATTGTTTTAAAGCTGATGATAAGACTTTTCTGTTTAATGTAGCAGCAGAAGAGCAACAATATGAAGTGGTTTAAAGGAAACAATATGGCTTAGTGGAAAGAGCGTGGATTTAGTAGTCAGACGATATAGGTTCTACTCTCAGCTGTTCCAGTCATTTGTTGGATGACCTTGGGCAAATCACTTAACTTCTTTGTGCCTCATTCCTCAACTATAAAATAGGGATTAAATACCTATTCTTTCTTCTGCTGAGACTGTGAAACACATGTGGGACAGGGACTGTGTCCAAATTAATTAAAATGTACCTACCTCGGTGCTTAGAATAATGTTTGACACATAGTAAGCACTTAACAAATACCACTATTTTTATTCTTCTTATTATTATAATATATTAGGGAGAAGCAACATGTCACAGTTAGACAGCTTAGACTGTAAGCCCGTCAAAGGGCAGGGACTCTCTCTATCTGTTACCGATTTGTACATTCCAAGCGCTTAATACAGTGCTCTGCACATAGTAAGCGCTCAATAAAAACTACTGATCAGTGAATAGAGCATGATCCTGAAAGTCAAAAGGACCTGGGTAAATTTGGGAATAATTTCACACAGACATGGCAGTTGAAGCCAAGGTTCTGAATCCATCAAATAATATTATTTATTGCCTGCTTATTGTGAGAGAGTATTGTACTAAGTATTCTTGGTAGACCTGATCCGTGTCCACAAGAAGCTTGGTTTTCAGGGAAAGACAGCCAAATACTTAGTTGATGCAAAGGGAAGGGCAGGTAGGGGAATTAAAGCTTAGTCATGGAAGCTTTCCCATATTTATTTAGGAAAACTCTTATAGGTGAACTTGGAAACTAATCTTTAACCTGAGATTTCTCTTTCTTTCTAGGGGAAACTCCAAGTACCATTATTATGGCCTGCGTATCAAAGCCGGCTCCCCACTGTTGCACTTGACTGGGGACCAGAAGCAAATAGCGATGCAAGGGCAGCCCTTCTCCCAAAAACAAGGGTAAAAAACTGTTCTTTTTGGGGGCCACCACTTAGAATGCCCGGAAACCCTTAGATACATGAGGATCAGCTCTGACCTCATTATTATCATTGTCATCATCATCATCAGTGGTATTTATTGAGTGCTTACTTTGTGCAAAACACTGAACTAAACACTTGGAAGAGTACAGTTCTTCATTCAGCCTGTTTATTATCTGATGTACAGCCTGTTTGAGTTGTCTTTCTTCCTTCTATCACCTCATCCAACTCCAGTGACTCTCTGTCTTTATTCCTTTCTGACCCAAAACCCATGTTTACCTTGTTTTTGCCAGTTCAAGGTGTACTGCTGGCAGTTTTCTTCACTTAGTCCCTCAAATAATTTATCTAAATTACGCTGAGGTTTTCTACCACATCTGTCAATCAATCAGTGGTATTTATTGAGCACTTACTATGTGCAGAACACAGTACTTAACACTTGGGAGAGTAGTCCAACAGTCAGTCACTCAGTTGTATTTATTGAGTGCTTATTGTGTGCAGAACATTGTACTAAGTGCTTGGGAGAAATAGCATTACGTACTGGATAGAGCATGGGCCTGGGAGTCAGAAGGTCATGGATTCTAATTCTGGCTCTGTCACTTGTCTGCTGTTTGGCCTTGAGCAAGTCACTTCATTTCTCTGTGTCTTAGTTACCTCATTTTTAAAAAGGGATTAAGACTGTGAGCCTAATGTGGGATAGGTACTATGTCCAACCCAATTTGCTTAGATCCAACCCAGCACTTAGTACAGTGCCTGGCATATAGTAAGCCCCTAAATAATACCACAATTATTCTTATTATTGTTATTATTATTATTAATGGGAGAGTAAATACAGCAGAATCAGAGGACATGTTTCATGCCCATATTGAGCTTACAGTTTAGATGGGGAGATAGACATTAATATAAATAAAAACAAATAATGCATACTTTAAAGATATATACATAAATTCTATAGAGCTAGGAGTGGGACAAATATCAAATGTCCAAAGGTCACAAATCCAAGTGCATAGATAATTCAGAGGGAGAGGAAGCCAGGGGAAAAAATGGCTTAATCAGGGAAGGTCCCTTGGGGGAGGTATAACCATAACAATGCTTTGAAGGTGGAGAGAGTGGTGGTCTGGTATATACAGATGGGGAGGAAGTTCCAGGCTTGGGGGGGAATGTCAGGCTGTCAGTCAATCATAGTTATCGCGTGTTTACTTTATGCAGAGCACTGAACTAAGCACATGGCAGAATATAGTATGACAGTAAATAGACACAGTCCCTGCCTACAATGAGCTTACAGTCCATATTAACTAAATAAATTACAGATATGTACATAAGTGCTGTGGGACTGGGAGGGGCGATAAATACGTGAGCAAGTCAGAGTGACGCAGAGGAAGTGGCAGAAGAGGAAAGGAGGGCTTAGTCATAGAAGGCCTCTTGGGAGAGATGGGCCTTCAATAGTACTTTGAAGGTAGGGAGAGTAATTGTCTGTCGGATATGAGGAGGAAGAGTGTTCTAAGCTAGAGGCAGAGCATGGTCAAGAGGCTGGGGGCAAGATAGACAAGCTTGAAGAACAGTGAGAAGGTTAGCATTAGAGGAGCAAAGTGTGCAGGCTGGATAGGAGAGTAGTGAGGTGAGGTGGGTGGGGGCTAAGGTGATTAAGTGCTTTAAAGCCAATGGGAAATGGGCCTGGGACAAAATAGATAAGATTAAGGCACAGTGAGTAAACAGACGCTAGAAGAGTAGGTTATGTGAGCTGGGCTGAAGTAGAGATTAATGAGGTGAGGTAAAATGGAGCAAGTTCTTTAAAGCCAATGGTAGGGAGTTTCTGGTTGATGTAGAGCTGGATTCATTCATTCATTCATTCAATTGTATTCATTCATTAAATCGTATTTATTGAGTGCTTACTGTGGGCAGATCACTGTACTAAGAGCTTGGAATGTGCAGTTCAGCAACAGAGTCAATTCCTGCCCAACAACAGGCTCACAGACTAAAGGGGGGAAGAGAGACATCAAAACAAGTAAACAGGCATCAATATAAATAAATAGAATTACAGATATATACCCATATATACAGGTGAATGGGCAACCACTGGAGGTTCTTGAGGAGTGGGAAAACATGAACTGAATGTTTCTGTAGCATAATGATCCAGACAGCAGAGTGAAGTATGAACTGGAGTTGGGAGAGATGGGAGGTGAAGAGGTCAGTATGGAGGCAGATTAAATAGTCAAGGAGGGATAGGAAAAGTGCTCGTCTGAGTCAGGAAGCATTCCCATCTCAAACTATAGGATTTTAAATCTTCTATGTTGATGCAAGGAGATTATGAAAAGTAGAAAATCTTGGTCACTGTCTCCAACTTGGGATTTAAATTTATGGCTCCCTAAAGCGTGTAGCAGCTGCTGGAGTTCCACAGTCACTGCGTTGGGATTGTAACTCTGTACTCAGAGTTATTTTTGAATCCTGAATTCTTGGTAATGTGGTCTCAGTATGGACATGAGGATATAGAGCATAACCAATCAGTGAGTGGTATTCACTGAGCTTTTAGTGTGTGCAGAACTCCATTCTAAGGGCTTGCAAAAGAACAAAAATTAGAGTTCATAGACCAGATCCGTGCCTACAGGAATGAACAGTTTAGAGGGGGAGGCAGGCATTAAAATAATTACGATATTGGAAAATAGTAAGCTATAAGAATATGTATCTAAGTGTTGTTTGGAAGTGGGTGGATTGGATATTGGTTCCTTAAAGGGAACAGATCCAAATGCATAGGTGATACAAGTGGGAGGAAACAAGGTAATGAGCCATGTGATGCACGTCACTTCTCAAAATGGTCCCTTCTAAGGTCTCCAGTGATTTCCTTCCAGCCAAATCCATTGGCCTCTACTCCAACCTGATCCTTCCCAGTGTCTGAGCTACCTTTGACTCTGTCAACCATCCCTTCCTCCTAGAAATATCTACATCTTCATCCCTAGTCTTTTTTCCTCTCTCCGATCTTGCATTTGCTCCTGCCTTTAGGACACCTCAAGGCTAAGAAGTCCAAAACAGGAGGCCTGTTGCCTCACCAAAAACTTGTCCTCCCCTTGATATTCCCATCACTGTAGGCAGCCCTGCTATCCTTCCTGTCTCACATTTCCATAACCTTGGGATTATCGTTAACCCATCTCTCTCATTCAACCCACGTATTCAGTCTATAACTAAATTCTGTCAGTTCCACCTTCACAACATCACTAAAATCTGCCCCTCCCTTTCCATCCCAATTGCTGCCATGTTAAGCCAATCACTTATCGTATCCTGCCTTGATTACTTTATCAGTCTCCTTGCTGACCTCCCTACCTCCTGTCTTTCCCCACTCCAGCCCATACTTCACTCAGCTGCCCTGATCATTTTTCTACAAAACGTTTATACGATATTTCCCCACTCCTCAAGAACCTTGATTACCCATCCACCTATGCATCAAACAAAAACTTCTCACCTTTGGCTTTAAAGCCCTCAGTCACCTTGCCCCCTCCTACTTCACCTCACTATGCTCCTAATACAACTCAGCCAGTCCACTTGGCTGGCTCATTTAATGCCAATGTTCTCATTGTATTGTGATCTCGTCTATCCCACTCTTGACCTCTTGCCCATATCCTCCTTCTGTTCTGGAGTGCCCTCCCTCTTCATATTATTATTATCGTTATGGTATTTTTTAAGCCCTTACTGTGCACTGTTCTAAGTGCTGGGGTAAATACAGTATAATCAGTTATCCTACAAGGGACTCACAGTTTTAATCCCCATTTTACGGCTTAGGTAACAGAGGCACAGAGAAGTGAAATGAGATGACACAGCATATATGTCAGGCAATTATTTTTCCCACCTTCAAAGCCTTATTGAAGGCACATCTCCTCCAGAGATATTCTCTGAAAAAGCCCTCATTTCCTTTTCTCCCGCTCCCTACTATGTTGCCCTTGCACTTGGATTTGCACCCTAATTCATTGTGGGAGTCCTTTTTTTTTAAATAGTATTTGTTGAGCTAAGTGTCAAACACAATTCTAAGCAATGGAATAGATACAAATTTCTCTCTGATCTCCCTTCCTCCTCTCTCGCCCCGCTCAAGTCTATTCTTCACTCCGCTGCCCAGCTCATCTTCCTGCAGAAACGATCTGGACATGTCACTCCCCTTCTTAAACAACTCCAGTGGTTGCCTGTCAACCTCCACTCCAAACAAAAACTCCTCACTCTAGGCTTCAAGGCTCTCCATCACCTTGCCCCTTCCTACCTCTCCTCCCTTCTCTCTTTCTACAGCCCACCCCGCACGCTCCGCTCCTCTGCCGCCCACCTCCTCACTGTCCCTCGGTCTCACCTATCTTGCTGTCGACCCCTGGGCCACGTCCTCCCGCGGTCCTGGAACGCCTTGCCTCCTCACCTCCGCCAAACTAATTCTCTTCCCCTCTTCAAAACACTACTTAAAACTCACCTCCTCCAAGAGGCCTTCCAGACTGAGCTCCTCTTCTCCCCTACTCCCTCTACCACCCCCCCTTCACCTCTCCGCAGCTTAACCCTCTTTTCCCCCCATTTCCCTCTGCTTCTCCCCCTCTCCCTTCCCATCCCCTCAGCACTGTACTCGTCTGCTCAACTGTATATATTTTCATTACCCTATTTATTTTGTTAATGAAATGTATTTTGCCTTGATTCTATTTAGTTGCCATTGTTTTTACGAGATGTTCTTCCCCTTGACTCTATTTATTGCCATTGTTCTTGTCTGTCTGTCTCCCCCGATTAGACTGCAAGCCCGTCAAACGGCAGGGACTGTCTCTATCTGTTGCCGACTTGTTCATCCCAAGCGCTTAGTACAGTGCTCTGCACATAGTAAGTGCTCAATAAATACTATTGAATACAAATTAATCAGGCCAGATGCTGTCCAGGTACGGTTTGGAGTCCCTTAAGGCTCAGACCTAGGTCCCCTTAAATTCTCCATCCACACTTACTCTCTTGGAGAACTCATTCACTTGGTTGGCTTCATCTACCACCTTTGTGTGGGAAATTCCCAAATCTATTTTTGCAGTCCTGCATTTCCATGGCTGTTTTGCCAACATCTCAAACGTAATGTCTGAACAGACCTCTTCATTTTCTACCCAAACCCTGACCTCCTGTGAGTTTCGTATCACCATAGACAATACCACCATTTACCTTGTATACTTGCCTATAATCACATCTCCTTCAAGAGGACTTCATTGACTAGCTCCCTTTTCCCTTAGCTACTCTCCCCTCACCATTAGCTGTGCATTTGGTGTGTACCCCTTACACACTTCATACTAACCCAAAACTCATAGCACTTATGCAAATTAATGTCCTTATACTCCACTGTTTTCCTGTTTCCATAAGTACTCTGAAGGCAGGAGGAGTGTCAAAATCCTTAAGTGATGCTGAGATAAGTGCATAGTCAATGCAGAGGAAAAAGCAGACATGGAAATAAAGGGCTTAGGTCTGGGACAGCCTCTTGAAGGACATATGATTTTAACAAGGCTCTAAGTAGGGAAACTAGGGAGAGTGGTGGACTGCTAGATATAAAGGGAAGGGAATTGCAGGTTAGAGACAGAAGAAGGGAATGTGTGATCAGTGAGGTAGATGAGATCAAGGTACAGTGAGATTGTTACAGTAGCTGAGTGATGTGTATGGGCTGGATTGTAGTAGGAGTTCAGTGACGAAAGATAGTACGGGTCTAGGTGACTTTATGCTTTAAAGCGAGTGTTTGGGAGTTTCTGAATGATGCGGAAGTGGATGGACAACGACTGTGGGTTCTTGAATAGGGATCTAAGGAGTGAATGGAATGAAGAACAAGGCTCATTGGTGAAAGCAATCGTGTGAATTATTGTGTGTGAATCGTGTGAATCCCGACTCTGCCACTTCATTCATTCAATAATATTTATTGAGCACTTACTATGTGCAGAGCACTGTAGTAAGCGCTTGGAATGAACAAGTCAGCAACAGATAGAGACAGTCCCTGCCATTTGATGGGCTTACAGTCTAATCGGGGGAGAAAGACAGACAAGAACAATGGCAATAAATAGAGTCAAGGGGAAGAACATCTCGTAAAAACAATGGCAACTAAATAGAATCAAGGCGATGTACATTTCATTAACAAAATAAATAGAGTAATGAAAATATATACAGTTGAGCGGACGAGTACCGTGCTGAGGGAATGGGAAGGTAGAGGGGGAGGAGGAGAGGAAAAGCGGGGAGAAGAGGGTTTAGCTGCGAAGAGATGAAGGGGAGAGTAGAGGGAGCAGAGGGAAAAAGGGGGGAGCTCAGTTTGGGAAGGCCTCTTGGAGGAGGTGAGCTTTAAGTAGGGATTTGAAGAGGGGAAGATAATTAAATTGACGGAGGTGAGGAGGGAGGGCATTCCAGGACCACGGGAGGACGTAGCCCAGGGGTCGACGGCAGGATAGGCGAGACCGAGGGATGGTGAAGAGGTGGGCAGCAGAGGAGTGGAGCATGCGGGATGGGCAGTAGAAAGAGAGAAGGGAGGAGAGGTAGGAAGTCAGCTGTGTGACCATGGGCTAGTCATTTAACCTCTCTGTGCCTCAGTTACCTCATCTGTTAAATGGGGAATAAAACCATGAGCCCCAACCTGAGCACCTTGTATCCCCCAGCGCTTAGAACACTGCTCTGCACATAGTAAGCAATTAACAAGTACCAACATTATAATAATAATTATTATTATTATTAATTAGTTGATTTGTCATGAGAAGCATATAGCCTACTGGAAAGAGAACCGCCTTAGGAGTGAGAAGACCTGAGTTCTAATCCCAGATTCACCATTTGCCTGCTGTTAAACTTGGGCATGTCATTTAACTTCTCTGAGCCTCAGTTTGTCACCTCTAAAATGGGCATTTCATTATTCTCCCTCATCCTTAAACTGTGAATCTGATGTGGGGCAGGGACAGTTGCCAACCTGATCATTCTGCTTTCATTCATTCATCCATTCATTGATTCAGTCGTATTTACTGAGTGCTTTCTATGTGCAGAGCACTCTACTAAGTTCTTGGAAAGTACATTTCAGCAATTAAGGGAAACAGTCCCTGCCCACATAGGGCTTACAGTCTAGAAAGGGAGAGACAAACATCAATACAAGTAAACAGGCGTCAATTTAATTAAATAGAATTTTTGATATATACATATATATATACACATAAGTCCTGTGGGACTGGTGGGAAAGAGCAAAGGATGGTAGTCGAGGTATGAGGAAGGGAGCGGTATCTGAGGAAAATGGGGCTTAGTCTGGGAAAGTGGGCTTATTCTTTGTACTTTCCAAGCACTTAGTACAGTGCTCTGCACACAGTAAGCATTCAATAAATCTGATTGAATGAATGAGCTTCCCTAGAGCTTAGTACTGCTATTGTAGTTATTGCTAGTACTTTTTGGAAATACTGAAGAAAGTATCCAGAAGGGTTCATTCATTCAATTCATTCATTCAATAGTATTTATTGAGCGCTTACTATGTGCAGAGCACTGTACTAAGCGCTTGGGATGAACAGGTCGGCAACAGATAGAGACAGTCCCTGTCGTTTGACGGGCTTACAGTCTAATCGGGGGAGACGGACAGACAAGAACAATGGCACTAAACAGCGTCAAGGGGAAGAACATCTCGTAAAAACAATGGCAACTAAATAGAATCAAGGCGATGTACAATTCATTAACAAAATAAATAGGGTAACGAAAATATATACAGTTGAGCGGACGAGTACAGTGCTGTGGAGATGGGAAGGGAGAGGTGGAGGAGCAGAGGGAAAAGGGGAAAATGAGGCTTTAGCTGCGGAGAGGTAAAGGGGGGATGGCAGAGGGAGTAGAGGGGGAAGAGGAGCTCAGTCTGGGAAGGCCTCTTGGAGGAGGTGATTTTTAAGTAAGGTTTTGAAGAGGGAAAGAGAATCAGTTTGGCGGAGGTGAGGAGGGAGGGCGTTCCAGGACCGCGGGAGGACGTGACCCAGGGGTCGACGGCGGGATAGGCGAGACCGAGGGACGGTGAGGAGGTGGGCGGCAGAGGAGCGGAGCGTGCGGGGTGGGCGGTAGAAAGAGAGAAGGGAGGAGAGGTAGGAAGGGGCAGGGTGATGGAGAGCCTTGAAGCCTAGAGTGAGGAGTTTTTGTTTGGAGCGGAGGTCGATAGGCAACCACCGGAGTTGTTTAAGAAGGGGAGTGACATGCCCAGATCGTTTCTGCAGGAAGATGAGCCGGGCAGCGGAGTGAAGAATAGACCGGAGCGGGGCGAGAGAGGAGGAAGGGAGGTCAGAGAGAAGGCTGACACAGTAGTCTAGCCGGGATATAACGAGAGCCCGTAATAGTAAGGTAGCCATTTGGGTGGAGAGGAAAGGGCGGATCTTGGCGATATTGTAGAGGTGAAACCGGCAGGTCTTGGTAACGGATAGGATGTGTGGGGTGAACGAGAGGGACGAGTCAAGGATGACACCGAGATTGCGGGCCTGCGGGATGGGAAGGATGGTCGTGCCATCCACGGTGATGGAGAAGTCTGGGAGCGGACCGGGCTTGGGAGGGAAGATGAGGAGCTCAGTCTTGCTCATGTTGAGTTTTAGGTGGCGGGCCGACATCCAGGTGGAGACGTCCCGGAGGCAGGAGGAGATGCGAGCCTGAAGGGAGGGGGAGAGGACGGGGCGGAGATGTAGATCTGCGTGTCATCTGCGTAGAGATGGTAGGGTTTGAAATAGAACCTGGAATTCCCTGAGAAAGGATGATGGGGATGGCAAAAAAGAGAATACCAGGATGTTTGGGGGAAAGCAGAAGTGATCCTGGAAAAGGGAAACCTAGTAGAGGTAGGGGAAAGTGATTTTTAAAACTGTTTCTGACTAACTGATTAAATATCAACTTACTAAAAAACAAGTTAGAATTGTGACCTTTCTATCTGCATTTGGAAGAGGCTCAAGTGACTCTAAACTGTAAGCTCCTTGTGGGCAGGAAATGTATCTACTAATCCTGTTATGTTGTACTCACAGCATACAGTACTATGCTCTGCCTAGAGTTCATTCATTCAGTCTCATTTATTGAGCACTTACTTTGTGCAGAGCTCTGTACTGAGCACTTGGAAAGTACAGTTCGGCAACAGATAGAGACAATCCCTACCCAACAACAGGCTGATGGTCTAGAGTAAGCACTCAGTAAATATGATTGATTTTGATTGACTTCTTGATACCAAAGAATGCATTTCCTGGCAAGTAAAGGGTTAAGGAGAGAATATACTGTTTTGAGTTTCCTGTGACCAACCTATTTGACTGATGGAGTGGTTTTTTGATAGCAGAGGAGGTTGAACTGCTTAATATGTAAAAGAATGAGATTTGCTTATCTGGGACTCCCAACCTTTTCACTTCACAAAAGGAGAAACTGGTGACCTAAGAAAATTACTGAAGAGACCTCAGTACAACACAAAGTCCTTTCTAGAGAGCAGAATACTAGGAAGAGATTTCCACATTTCTGGAGTTTCCTCTCTCCCCCACCTAGTCTCTTGCAGAATTTCCAAAATAGTGTAATGAGAATGAATGGTCCTAGAATGGTTCATAGCAAGGGAAATCAACTACCAATTTCAATATCCCCAGGCTGACCTTTGGTCGCAGAATCTGTTTACAAACAGATTCTATTTTTTTAATCAATGATGCTTACTGAGTCCTTACTGTGTGTAGAGCACTATACTAACCACTTGGGCGGTGGTACAAAACAACAGAGATTGATACATACATTTCCTTCCCACTAGGAGCTTACAGCCTAGAAGGGGAGACAGATATTAAAAATATGTGGATATGCACATAACTGCCTTGGGGCTGAAGATAGAGTATTAAATACTTAAAGGGTACAAATCCAAGTGAATAGATGATGCAGAAGGGTGAGGAAGAAGGGGAGATGAGGGAAGATTTCTTGAAGGAGATGTCATTGTAGGAGGGTTTTTGAAGGAGAGGAAAGACGTGGTCTATCACAGTGGAGGGGGTGGAAGTTACATGCCAGCTGAGGGATATGGGCAAGCAGTTGACTTCAGGATAAGTGGGATCAAGGAATAGCAGGTAGGTGGCATTACAGAAGGGAAAAGTTTGGTCTGGACTGTTGTAGGAAATCAAAGAGGTAAGGTATGAGTGGGAGAGATGAGTGAATGCTTTAAAGCCAGTGATAAAGAGATTCATTTTCTGTGGACATGGGTGGGCAACCACTTAGGGTAGAGAAGTGGAAAGACATGGATTGGATTTTTTTAGAAAAATGATCCAGGCATCAGAATGAAATATGTTTGAGCGTGGTCTCCCTAAACCATCCCCCTATTCCTCTCCAATCCATCCCTTCTGTTGCCCATTTTGCAACTCTTCCATCGCTTCCAGAGTATCTCTAGAGCAGGTCTCCGGCTTTCTCTTAAAATCCAGATCCTCCATCCGTGCTCACTATTTCATCCCTCCACCCCTTATCAAACACTCGCTCTCTCTCTTCTTCCCTCTGTGAATACCCTCTTCAACTCTTCACTCTCCATTGGGATTTTCCCCTCCTCTTTCAAACATGCTCAGGACTCACCTATCATAAAAAATCCTTCCTTGACAATATGGCTCCATCCATTTATTGCCCCATTTTCCTCTTACCATTCCTCTCCAAACTCCTTGAGTGACTTGTCTACACCCACGGTCTCAAGTTCCTCTCCTCTAATTTTCTTCTTGACCCTCTCCAATATGGCTTCCGTCCCATTCACTATACAGAAACTACCCGCTCAAAGGTCCGTCTTGCCAAAATCAGTGACCTCTACTCCTTCTCGTCCTCTCAGCTACCTTCAACACTTTCAGCCACCCCTTCTCCTGGAAACATTATACAGCTTCTGCTTCATTGACATTGTACTCTCTCAGTTCTCATCCTATCTCCCTGGTTGCTCGTTCTCAGTCTCTTTAGGCTCCTCCTCTGCCTCCTGCCCCCTAATTATGGGTGTCCCTCAAGGTTCAGTTCTGGGTCCCCTTCAATTCTCCTTTACACCCACTCCCTTGGAAAACACATTCCCTACCATGGCTACAACGAACACTTCTTTGGGATGATTCTCAAATCTACTTCCCCAGCTCTAATGCTTTCCCTTTCTGCAGTCTTGCATTTCCTTTTGCCTTCAGGACATTTCTACTTGGATGTCCTGCCATCACTTCAAATTTAACATATTCAAACATGACTCCTTATCTTACCATCCAAACCCTGTCTTCCCCTTGAATTTCCCATCACTGTCAATGGCACCAACATCCTTCCTGCCTCACAAACCCATAACCCTGTCATTATCCCTGAAGCATTGTCCTTGACTCCGCTCTCATTCAGCCCACACATTCAATCCATTGTTAAATCCTATAAAGTCCAGCCCACAACATTGCTAAAATCTGCCCCTTCCTGTCCATCCAAACTGCTACCAATTTAATCCAATCACTAATCCAATCCCACCCCCACCTTTATTACTATATCAGCCTCCTTGCTGACCTACCTGTCTCCTGTCGCTTACCACTTCCAATCCGGACCTTTAACTCTCTTCTTAGGCCCCCTGTTCCTCCCCCTCCCCCATCCCTCACCCCCAATGATCTGGCCACCTACTTCATCACAAAAATTAACACAATCAGGTCTGAGCTCCCCAAAGTCACCCTCCCCCTCTTGCCACCCCCCCGAACCGTCTCTCCTACTTTCCCATCTTTCCCTGCAGTATTCTCAGAAGAGATCTCCTCCCTCCTTGCAAGTGCCACCCCTTCCACCTGTGCCTCGGACCCCATACCCGCTCACCTTATAAAAACCATCGCCCCTGCCTTCCTCCCCTCCTTAACTTCTATCCTTAACCACTCACTCTCCAATGGCTTCTTCCCTTCTGCCTTCAAACATGCCCATGTCTCCCCCATCCTAAAAAAACCCTCTCTCGACCCCACTTCCCCTTCCAGTTTCTGCCCTATCTCCCTACTACCCTTCCTTTTCAAGATCCCAGAACGAGTCATCTGCACTCGCTGCTTAGAATTCCTTAACTCCCATTGTCTCCTCGACCCCCTCCAATCTGGCTTCCATCCCTTCCACTCTACCGAGACTCCTCTCTCTAAGGTCACCCATGACCTCCTTCTTGCCAAATCCAATGGCTCCTACTCTATTTTAATCCTCCTTGACCTCTCAGCTGCCTTTGACACTGTCCATCATCCCCTTCTCCTCCACACCTTATCTCACCTTGGCTTCACGGACTCCGTCCTCTCCTGGTTCTCCTCTTATCTCTCTGGCCGGTTATTCTCAGTCTCCTTCACAGGCTTCTCCTCCCCATCCCATCTTCTAACTGTTGGAGTTCCTCAGGGGTCAGTTTTTGCCCTCTTCTGTTCTCCATCTACACTCAATCCCTCAATGAACTCATCCGCTCCCAAAGCTTCAACTATCATCTCTATGCAGATGAAACCCAGATCTACATCTCTGCCCCGTCCTCTCCCCCTCCCTTCAGGCTCGTATCTCCTCCTGCCTCCAGGACGTCTTTACCTGGATGTCTGCCCGCCACCTAAAACTCAACATGACCAAAACTGAGCTCCTTGTCTTCCCTCCCAAACCCAGTCCTCTCCTTGACTTCCCTATCACCGTGGATGGTACGACCATCCTTCCCGTCTCCCAGGCCCACAACCTCGGTGTCATCTTTGACTCGGCTCTCTCGTTCACCCCACATATCCAATCAGTTACCAAAACCTGCCAGTCTCACCTTTATAATATCGCCAAGATCTGCCCTTTCCTCTCCACCGTAACGGCTACCTCACTGCTACAGGCTCTCGTAATATCCCGGCTAGATTACTGTGTCAGCCTTTTCTCTGATCTCTCTTCCTCCTCTGTCTCCCCACTCCAGTCTATTCTTCATTCCGCTGCCCAGCTCGTCTTCCTGCAGAAACGCTCTGGGCAAGTCACTCCCCTTCTTAAAAACCTCCAGTTGTTGCCTATCAACCTCCGCATGAAACCAAAACTTCTCACTCTAGGCTTCAAGGCTCTCCATCACCTTGCCCCTTCCTACCTCTCCTCCCTTCTCTCTTTCTACTGCCGACCCTGCACCTCTGCCACCCAACTCCTCACCGTCCCTCACTCTCACCTACCCCGCCGTCGACCCCTGGGCCACGTCCTCCCGTGATCCAGGAACGCCCTCCCTCCTTACCTCCCCCAAACTAATTCTCTTCCCCTCTTCAAAACCCTACTTAAAGCTCACCCTACTTAAAGCTCACCTCCTCCAAGATGCCTTCCCAGACTGAGCTGTCCTTTTCCCTCTGCTCCCTCTACCCGCCCTTCACCTCTCCGCAGCTAAACCCTCTTCTCCCCCCTCAACACTGTACTTGTCCGCTCAATTGTATATATCTTCATTACCCTATTTATTTTGTTAATGAGATGTACATCACCCTGATTCTATCTATTTGCTATTGCTTTAATGAGATGTTCTTCCCCTTGATTTTATTTATTGCCATTGTTCTTGCACTCTTGTTCTTACAAGAACAATGTTCTTGCAAAAACAATGCATTGTTCTTGCATTGTTCAAGCGCTCAATAAATACTATTGAATGAATGAAATTCACCCCACATATCCTATCCATCACCAAGGCTGCCAATATCACCTTTATAGTATCGCCAAGATCTGCCCTTTCATCTTCATCCAAACAGCTATCTTACTGGTACAGGCTCTCATAATATCCCGGCTGGATTATTGTATCAGCCTTCTCTCTGATCTCCCTTCCTCCTGTCTTTCCCCGCTCCAGTCTATTCTTCTTTCCACTGCTCGGCTCATCTTCCTGCAGAAATGCTCTGGGCATGTCACCCCCCTCCTTAAAAACCTCCAGTAGTTGCCTATCAACCCTGCATGAAACAAAAACTTCTCACTTTAGGCTTCAAGGCTTTCCATCACCTTGCCCCCTCCTACCTCTCCTCCCTTCTCTGTTTCTATTGCCCAAAGTCACACAGCTGCCAAGTGGCAGAGTCGGGATTCGAACCCATGACCTCTGACTCCCAAGCCCAGGCTTTTTTCACTGAGCCATGCCCTCCCTCTGCAATTCCGACAGACAATTACGTTCCTCCGCTTCAATGCCTTGTTGAGGGCATATCTCCTCTGGAAGGCCTTCCCAGACCAAGACCCACTTTCCTCTTCTCCCACTCCCTTCTGTGTCATCTTGAGTTGCTCCCTTTGTTTTTCTCCCCTCCCAGCCCCAAAACACTTAGGTATATATGTATAATAAATATATTTGTATTGGTTCCTGTTCCTCTAGACAGTGAGCTGGTTGTGGACAGGGGATGTGTCTGACTACTGTTGTGTTGCATTCTCACAAGCACTTAATACAGTGCTATGCACACAGTAAGAGCCCAATAAATATGACTGACTGAATGAATGAAAGCTGAAGCCCCCTCCGGAGAGAACAGCAGGGGAGACTGTGTCATCTAGGTAGGGCAAGTTTCAATGATGACGAGGAGGAGCAGTGATTGGGTCAGCAACAGGTCACTAATGTAGAGAAGCTTCCCCATGATGGAGTGGGTGTTCCACAGAGCACACTTTGCTGGGGCTGTGGGGAAAGTGTGTGGGATGGGGATAGTGCGAGGAGTAGGATGGGATTGAATGGACATGAGCTGGTGGGGACCAGTATGGAAGGAGGGGGACGAGGGGTGGCGCTGAGTCTGGATGACAGGAATGAGGCAGGGGAGAAGAGTGGGGATGACGCATGGGATGGGGAGGGGTTGGATGGGAGCACACTGAGGAGGGCCAGCCTTTGGGGAGGGGATAAAGAGGGATGCTGGGTGCAAGGGACAGGGGAAGGGAGACAAGAGGGACAGGACTGAAGGATCATGGTGGAGCTAGGGCGTAAGAGAGGGAAAGTCTGGAGCTGCAACTGCTGATCTTTAGACCCAGTGGGCTGTGGCTAATTCCTTTTTTAGGGAGTGACTCAGCATCTTCCAGCTGTGGGGACTTCACAAGTTCTGAGCTGTCTTTGGTGAACCATTAGAGCCTGGAGCGAATGAGCCAGTCCCCTCAAATCCTTAGTTGTTGCTGGGTGATGTTGACCCTCCTTATCCCCTTAGGGTAAATCTCACCATTCCTCTTCTTGGGATGGGGTCTGAGTCCTGAGTGCAGAGGGGTGGAGATTGGGGATTCCTTACTTTTGCAGACCCAAGTCCTCAGTGCACGGAGGGAGGTAAGGAGGGGGGAATGTCGATGACGTTGTCCCCTCCCTCGGTGCACAGGGGCAAGAAGGAAGGGGGCACCTTCTGTCTTGGTCGTCCCAGCCCTCTGGTGGGCATGGCTGGAGGTCACCCTCCCCTTTGTTCTATACTCAGACACTCACATTGCAGGGGTCATCCTTCTCTCCAGCATGATCTCAGGCCACCAGGGTGAGGGGTGGGGGTAGAGGGATGGTGGAGACCCTCCCTTTGCTGCATTTTTTTGTCCCGTGGCTTGCCGAGTGTGTGCTGGGGTGGTCAGTAGCCCTTCTCCCTGGTGCACTTGTAGGCCTGAAGGGGGAGGGGAGGGCCCAGAGGTCTCTGCATGCTTTTCCTCCATGGCAATCCCAGGTTCCTCATGGCGGAGGGAGAAAGGAGCCAGGGGATGGTGGAAACCCTCACTTTGTATCAGTTTTTTTGGCTCATGGCTTGCCGAGTTGGTGTTGGGATGTTTGGGAACCCTCCTCTCTGGCTCTCTCTTAGGCTTCCAGTGTGCCTTCCGTCCACCGGGTAGATCCTAAGTCACCATCAGGGGTGGCGGAGACTCTCTCCTTTCCTCATTTTTGGCCCCCTGTCTTGTTCAGTGGGTCTTGGGGTGGTAATCAGACTTTCTCTCTGGCTCAATCTTAGGCCTCTGGTATGAGGGGAGGGGGCTGGAGGGCTCAGTGTCTCTTCCCCAGAAGCAGCATGGCTCAGTAGAAAGAGCACAAGCTGGGGAGTCAGAGGTAATGAGTTCAAATCCCGGCTCTGCCGCTTGTCAGCTGTGTGACTTTGGGCAAGTCATTTAACTTCTCTGTGCCTCAGTGACTTCATCTGTAAAATGAACATTAAGACTATGAGCCCCACAAAGGACAACCTGATCACCTTTTATCCTCTCAGCACTTAGTGCTTGGCCCATAGTAAGTGCTTAACAAATGCCATTATTATTATTATTGTTATCCTAGGTCACCTGCATCATTGGAGAATACCCTCCCCATGATTCACTGTTTTGGCTCTGGTTTGCCAAGTGGTTTCTGGGTGGATGTGGTCTTTCTCTTGGCATGAATTTAGATCTCCACTGTGAACGGGAGGCATTAGAGGGCTCAGAGTATCTTGCATCTGCACTGTACTAAAGCTCTGGGGTAGATACAAGCAAATCAGGTTGAACACAGTCCAACCCCAGTGGAACTCACAATTTCAATCTCCATTTTATTGATGGAGTAACTGCAACCTAGAGAAGTGAAGTGACTTGACCAAATAATACAGCAGACAAGTGGCGGAGCCAGAATTAAAACCCAGGTCTTTCTGACCCCCAGATCTGTGCTTAATCCACTGGACCTCACAGTTTCTCTGGTAAAAGGGAGATGGGAATGGTAGGAGGGACCTGGGGTGAATACTGGAGGGAACCGTATGGTCAAGGGAGGAGTATTTTAGAGTAAGAGAGAAGCCATTGGAGAGTGAATAGTCGAAGCTGGTGTTCAGAGAGGAAAGAATGGAGGGGACAAGTGCTTTGATACAACCATACTTTCTGTTTGAGTAACTGGCAAGCTCTGGAGGAAGGCTCAAATAAACTAACCTTTGTCTTCATTGTTTGTAGACTGAACCCAATCCAGAAAGTGGATCGACTGATCAGTGGTGTGGCTGAGTGCCAGCAACAGGAATCAGGACTTTCTGACATCAATTCTCAAATCCAGCAGTATCAGCATTTCCTGGGTAAGAGCAAATTTCCCCTGGTGCGCTCACTCCTTTCCCCATTAGTCCTAGAATCCTGAACCTCAGGGTCTTGAGACACCCTCCATCCTAGAAGTGACTACAACAGCAATGCGTTGAATCCTGATAGAACCACCAGTAACAACTCAGAGACAAGGCATGAAGGTGAAAGAAGAAGAGGGATCACCTGGGACCATCCTAAACATTCTAAGCTTTTCCATCCCTCAGATGCATCATGGAGCCTCCCAGACTTCACAGAACTCGATCTGCAGGGCCAAATGTTACCAGAGGGAATCGAGGTTGAGGATGTGAAGGCCTTTCAGATCCTGTACCGGGAGCACTGCGAGGTATGGGTGCAGTTGGGTGAAGAGCTAGGATTGAGAAAGAGACTGGGTAGGGCTGTGGGATCCTTTATGGTGCTCCAATTAGTAGCAAAAGTAGCAGCGCACTACTTAGAACAGGAGGCTAGAGATGATAGTCACATTCATTTCCCTACTTATAAAGCACTGAGTGGGCAGTGCCTTCATCTTCTGTCCTCCTCCCAGGCCATTATCAACATAATAATCAATCTGAAGTTCACCCTGCTGGAATCCTTATGGAAAACGTTTTGGAGATACAACCTCATTGAGGGTCCATTCATGGTAATGTGAGTATCCCAGTGCTCTAAGAAATAGGAGTCCTGGGGCTGGAATAGAGAGAACTACATTAGAGAAGATGGCATGTAGCTGGCCATGGGGAATAAAACTGTCCTAGATAAAGTACTACAAGTAAATTAGCTAATCTGGACAGGATGTTGGAAGCAGATTGGGCAGGTATTGGAATCCAACTGGGCTGACATGAAGTTGGGGGTTAGGTTAGAAGGGTAGAGTCTTGGAATAACTTGAGTAGGAAGATGAATGCCTGACTGAGAGAGGGTTAGGGATGGGTGGGAGATTGAAGTTGAACTGTAAAATTTACTCTTACTCTGAATGACTTTAAGGGTTTCTGTGCACCCATATTTGTAGCTATGATGAAGCTGAGAAGCGGTTACCTAAGAATCGTCTGGTTATCTTATCCAAGTATAAGTCTGTGCTCAGGTGGACCAAAGATTGCGACATCCTGCTGTACCAGGGCCTAGTGGAGATTCTCATTCCAGATGTGCTACGTCCTATCCCCAGTGAGTGACCAGGGTATTAGAAAAAGGTAGGACAGTAACATTGAAGATGGAGCTTTCTTGGGGGTTTGGAATGACTTCATTACTGCCTACCTATCCCTTAGGTGTCTTGATGCAAGCTATCAGGAATTTTGCCAAAAGCTTGGAGAGCTGGCTCACCAATGCCATGATAAATATTCCAGAGGAGATGGTGTGTGTGAAGGTAAAGTGACTCATAGGTGGAGAGAGGGTCCTCAGTCTAAATCTTATTCAGTCTTAGATCCTCTCACTATAGAGATCCCTTCTCATCCCACTTTAGCAATGCTTGAGCTTTCTCCCCTCATTTCCCAAATTTCTCTAGAAAGTGAGTGGGACTCTGAAGTTTTAGTCAATTCTAGTAGACATTTGGTGCAGGCTTCTTCCATCTGCTGACAACCAGGCAGACAGAACCCACTCATTGTAGAATCCTGACCCACAGGTGGCAACTGCAAGTACCTTTGCCCAGACTCTGCGGCGCTACACTTCTCTCAATCATCTGGCACAAGCAGCTCGAGCCGTGCTGCAGAATACATTGCAGATCAACCAGATGCTCAATGACCTCAACCGTGTTGACTTTGCAAATGTCCAGGTACCCTCTTGTGGGGTCCTGCCTGGAATCAAGGAAGCACAGAAAACCCCAGAATGACAGGGAGGCCAGAGGAATGGGATGGGAACACATTTATTTGAAACACAAATCTTTCCTCCTTTTTTTTCATCTTTTACAGTCTCCATATTTGATGCTACAATCTTAGTTCCTTGATTCCTAAACCAGGCTTCACCATTTATGTTTCTGTATTACCAGTGAATTTCCAGTTTTGGGGTGAATTATGGAAAAGAAGCTCAGTGCATTTCAAAATGCAATTATGAACTTTTAAAGGGTCCCTAATATCTTGCCCCTCCTCCATGCCCTTCTAGGAGCAGGCTTCATGGGTGGGCCACTGTGAGAACAATATAGTGCAACAACTGGAGCAGGACTTCAAGGTGACACTACAGCAACAGAACTCCCTGGAACAATGGGCATCCTGGCTGGACTGTGTGGTCAGCCAGGTTCTCAAGCCATACCAGGGTACCTCCAGTTTTCCCAAGGCCGCCAAGCTCTTCCTCCTCAAGTGGTCCTTCTACAGGTGAGCAAAGGATTGGGCCTTGGTCCAGAGACACTCACTTAGAACTAAATTATTTGGAACTTAGAACATGATCAGGGAAAGATTTTGTATGGGTTGAAGAAGGGTCTTTTCAGAAGCTAACTGAATCATAGAAAGCCATAACCAAGAATAAGAAATTTGAAATTCAGGAACTAGGAGAGCAAGATTGATATAGCAGAGAAGATCAAGGATGTGAGTTAGGGTTAGTGTGCCAATGGAATGTAAAACTCTTGAAGGCCGGGGCCATTCACCCATAACTTTTTACCAAGGCTTAATACAGACCTGTATGCAAAATAAGCATTTAATAAGTATCACCACTAGTACAGCTCAGAACCAAATTGGAACTAGAATCAGATAAATGGGTAGGACTAGAGTTAAGAATGGACTCAGAAGCAGGTTTTTAGGGCCAAAACTGAGTGAAATTGACATGTGGATTTCCCATAGCTCCCTGGTGATTCGGGACCTGACTTTGCGCAGTGCTGCCAGCTTTGGTTCCTTCCACCTGATCCGGCTGCTCTGTGATGAATACATGTACTATCTAGTTGAACATCGTGTGGCACAGGACAAGAGCAAGACCCCTATTGCTGTCATGGGTGAGGTCAGTGCAGTTATGGGAATGGGTCTTGGGAGGCCTGAACAGAACTCAAAATGATCAAACCTCTCTAACAACCTGAGGTGTTTCTCTTCCATGCAGTTTGCCAGCTTGGCCAGCTCCCTAGACCAACTGAATCCTGAAAAAGGTAGGAGCTTCTTCTTTATTTGGGTGGGCAGGGACTCTGTGCCTAGGTCTCCTTCCGATTTCAGATCTTAGAAACTTACTGATACCGCACTAGAAGGTTGGTATATCTGAGGAGCCAAGAGATTTTGGAATGAATGTAAGGGGCTAAGTTACCCAGTTATCCCTAATTTTGTCCCATATTTGTCCTCAGATGAGGAAGAGGAGGAAGAAGCAGAGAACAAAGGTGAATTGGCCCAGAAAATTTCTTCTAACTTCGGTGAATCAACTCTCAACTCTGAGTCTCTGGAGCCTGCAACCAAGTTGCTGAGAATAGATGGAGAGGCCATCTTCCTTCAGCCATGCCTTCTAACTAAATAACCCATAGTAGATGAGTCCAAAACTTGACCTGCACCTTTTTCCCTTTCTGCCCTCTGTTAGTGCCAACTCAGAGGGCATTATCCTCTCTACAGTGTTCTTTAGAATCAGATACAAGTAGTTCAGGCTTTCAACTAAAGAGTCCCTTGCCTCCCTTCACCTTTTTACTAATTTCTGTGTCACACCCCAAGTTTATAATATAACCAACTAAAGTCTTGTCTCTAAAGGCCTGTACATCTTGTATGGGTTTGTTTTCCTTTTTTTCCCTCACATTTAGGTGTGGAGTTTGTGGGCACTTCCCTCTTCTGTAATTGGTGTCCATTTGGTCCTGCCCTTTGTGAACAGTGCAGGGAATGAGATTACAAAACTGAGGTAAGGGGGCCCTCCCACATTCCTCAAGCTATAGTCTAACACAAAGGCCAAATTTGGAGTATAGGTTATGGGGCTGCAAGCAACAGATGGGCATATTTAGATTATCCTAGATTTAATGTTTTATAGCATTCTCGGTAGCTGTATTAGGCCAAGTCAGGGCAAAAGCAAGTAAGAAGAATTAACTAATTTCAGTGGTTTTCCCTCCATAGCACAAAATATCCTGACTGAGAAAGTCAAATGTGCCTTACCTCCTCCACATCCACCTTTAGATTTTGTAATAATTTGCCACCCTGCTTTACCTTCTGCCCTCTCCCAATTCTCTTTTAGCTTGCCCAAACATTAAAATCAAGCCAAGAGACTGGGAGGATCGTTATTATCTTAAAACAGTTCAAGGAGCTGCTTTAATTGCACTTGAAAAAGGAATATAAATTTATGGGGTTCCTGAAAAGAGTTAATCGAATTTGCAAAGAGCTGCACTGCTAATTCTTCCTGCCACAGGCTTGCTGGTTCCACAGTGATTGGTAGTGGTGCCCTGGCTTTCTTGAACACTGTAGTGGGTCCCTTGTTTTCATTCTGGGACATGCTGAAAGGGAACTTTGGGTGGGAGAAGGGAATCAGATTCCAGAACAGAGGCAGATGCACTAATGCTCTAGGTGCTTTCTGTCCATGGTGGGTAGAAAGGGGCGGAAAGAAATCACATCACAGACTAGGTCATTTAAGCTCGCTTTGCCATCCCTAGGTTTTCACTGCCCTCCATTTATCCTTCATCTTCCTAGTTCCGTTTTTAACCTCTCTTATTCCTGCTGTCAATGAATTACCTATCTGGTTGTTTCAGTCCTTGCTGAGGCATGATTTGTTCCGTCATTTTGGGGCATCAAAGATGGGCACCAGGAAGAAGTAAGCTTTGCCTCTAGTCATTAAAAATAGGGAGAAAAATGTGTTTCTCCATTGTCACCTCAGTTTATGAAGCAGTGTTATGTTGGCGCTATCCAGTGAAACAATTTTCTAGCTTTCTGAAGAGCTTCAATTCATTCAGGAGGCAGAGATTTCAGGTTCAACCTCAGAAGAAACTGGCCCCGAATGTGGATTGAGACACTCACCAAGTTTATCAGCTTTTCCCCAGTTTATCAGCTCTTTCATCTGTTTCTCCTGTTACGAACCCCAAATCTTTCTTCCCAGAAACTTTGCTTGTGTAGTTCTGTTTTAGTAGTTGTATATTCTTTGATATTGTAGTGTACACAAGGTTTATGTTTTAATGTTAAAAAATGAACCAATTTTCCATGCTGAAACAAATAACTTGTTACTGGGACCAATATCCAAGTAGAGCTCATAGTTTATTGGCTTTTTCCAAAGTACCATAAATATATTTGTTCCAGATCTTTATCAGTGATTTCAACTGAGATGTAGATACTTGTGTTCTAAACTGTGACCTGTATGAATTTTCCTCCATGTTGTATGCTCCTTGAAGTATTTCTCTGGTGACAGCATCAACCAGACCAAGTAACCATGTCTTTTACTATTTCCTCCCTTTTATGGAAGTTTGAAAATCTGTAAGTTTCTGAAGCTGTTTTCTACATTTTGTAGTTTTTCTTGAAACACAATAAATTCAGCTTTGTTATTGACTTCTGCTGCTTATCATCTAAATGCTAAGAGGGTGTTGTAGAGCACTCACTCAATCAGTTGTATTTATTGTGCACTTACTATGCAGACAACCATTCTAAGCACTTCCAAGAGTACCATTTAACAGAGTTAATAGACATGTCCTACCCACAGCAGCTTACGGTCCTGAGGGAGAGACAGACATTAAAATAAATAAGTAATGTTGTAACATAATAATGTAATGTGCAGTTTTATTCATAAGTTCTGTGGAGCAGAGGGAGGGGTGAATAAAGGGTGCAAATCCAAATGTGAGGAGGATGTAGAAGGTAGAGGAAGAAGAGGAAATGACATAGTATGGAAAGGCCGTTTGGAGGAGATGAACTAGTAATAAGACATTGAGGGTGAGTTGAGTAATTGTATTCTGAATATGAAGAGGGAGGGAGTTTCCAAGCTAGAGGCAGGATATGTGTGAATAGTTTTTTTGTTTTTTTATGCTTTGTTTTGTTTAATGGTACTTGTTAAGTACTTGTGTAACAGTGTGTCAGGCATTGTGAGAAGGTTAGCACTAGAGGAGTGAAGTGTGAGCTGGGTGAGAAGCCAGAAAAGCAAGGTGAAGGAGAAGGGGTGAGATGATGGAGTCCTTTAAAGCCAATGGTGAGGAGTTCATTTAATACGGAGATGAATGGACAACCACTGGAGTTTTTTGAAAAGGGGGTGACATCTCCTGAACATTTTGTAGAAAAATGTTCTGGGCAGCAGAGTGTAGTAATAGTAATAATGTTGGTATTTGTTAAGCGCTTACTATGTGCTCAGCACTGTTCTAAGCACTGGGCTAGATACAGGGTAATCAGGTTGTCCCATGTGAGGCTCACGTCTTAATCCCCATTTTACAGATGAGGGAACTGAGGCACGGATAAGTAAAGTGATTTGCCCACAGTCACACAGCTGACAAGTGGCAGAGCTGGAATTCGAACCCATGACCTCTGACCCAAGCCCGGGCTCTTTCCACTGAGCCACGCTGCTTCCAGTATGGACTGGAGTGGGGAGAGACAGGATGCTTGGAGGTCAGCAAGGAAGCTGATGCAGTAATCCAGGCAGGATAGAATGAGTGGTTTTATTAACGAGTTAGCAGTTTGGATGGAGAAGAAAGGGCAGATTTTAGTGATGTTGTGAATGTGGGTTCAACAAAATTTGGGGACAGATTGAATTATGTGTGGTTGAATGAGACAGAGGAGTCAAGGAAGGAAGCAACCTGGCCCAGTGGAAAGAGCTTGGGCTTTGGAGTCAGAGGTCATGGGTTCGACTCCCGGCTCTGCCACTTGTCAGCTGTGTGAATGTGGGCAAGTCACTTAACTTCTCTGGGCCTCAGTTACCTCATCTGTAAAATGGGGATTAACTGTGAGCCTCACGTGGGACAATCTGATGACCCTGTATCTTCCCCAGCGCTTAGAACAGTGCTCAGCACATAGTAAGCGCTTAACAAATACCAACATTATTAAGGAAAACATCAAGGTTATGGGCTTGTGAGACAGAAAGGATGTTTGTACCATCTACAATTATGGGAAAGTCTTGGGGAGGACTGGGTTTGTATGGCAACAAAGGAGCTCTGTTTCAGACATGTTAAGTTTGAGTCAATAGAGATCCCTTGAAGGCAGGAAATGTGAGACTGGAGAGAAGGAGAGAGATCAGAGCTGGAGATGTAGCCACATTGGGCAAACTAACTCTCTTCCCCTCTTCAAAGCCCTACTGAGAGCTCACCTCCAGGAGGCCTTCCCAGACTGAGCCCTCCTTTTCCCTCTGCTCCCTCTCCCCTTCCCACTGCCCCTACTCCTTCCCTCTGCTCTACCCCCTTCCCCTCCCCACACAGCACTTGTATATATCTATACGTATTTATCACTGTATTTTATTAATTACTGGCATTTATGTATGATTCTATTTATCTATTTTGATGGTATTGATGCCTGTTTACTTGTTTTGTTTTGTTGTCTGTCTCCCCCTTCTAGACGGTGAGCCCATTGTTGGGTAAGGATTGTCCCTATTTGTTGTCGAATTGTACTTTCCAAGTGTTTAGTACAGTGTTCTGCATACAGTAAGCACTCAATAAATACGATTGAATGAATGAATGAGGAAATATAGGAAGAAAAAAATACAAAAATAAGAGATATGCATGATGGGAAGAATCACTGGCTAAAGGTGCAAAATTACAGGCTCCTAGTAATCTTGAGTTTCAAAAGAAATTATACAGAAGTACTATACAAACACATGTTGCTTTCACAAGATAAATTCACAGGTTTCACTGTGTAGTTTTAATAATTTTCACTATTTACTTGCTTCAATAAAATTTGTCAGGAATTAGTATTTTCAGTGGTCCTCTTAGGATACTGGATTAGGATGAGAGAGGGAAATAGAGACTCCCCATTTCATGGCATCATTACATCGTTGAGGTGATATTCTTCAATTACTCAACTCAACTCACTTGCTTCCCTATACCTTTGCTGATCCTATACTACTAACCCTTAGCCCTGGGTCACCTTCAGTCTGTTTCCCTGGCTCCTAAGCATGAGCCACAGAGCGTTTCTGGTGGAAATTCATATATCAGGCTGACTCCATCCACCTATATTTCATCCAAGCTTGTTTTACTATTATTATTACAAATTATTATTAATAATACAATAATAAATTATGTAATATATAATAAAATATTATTATTACTACTAATAATAATGGTACTTGTTAAGCAGTCACTGATCTAAAGCCCTGGGTTGGATACAAGTTCACCGCTCCAGTCTATTGTTCATTCCGCTTCCCGGCTCATCTTCCTACAGAAACGCTCTGGGCATGTCACTCTCCTCCTTAAAAACCTCCAGTGGTTGCCTATCAACCCCGCATGAAACAAAAACTTATTACTTCTCACTCTAAGCTTCAAAAACTTCTCACTCCATCACTTTGCCCCCCCTACCTCTCCTCCACCCACCTCCTCACCGTCCCTCGGTCTCGCCTATCCCGCCGTCGAACCCTGGGCCACGTCCTCCCGGGGTCCTGGAACGCCCTCCCTCCTCACCTCCGCCAAACATTCCCTTCCCCTCTTCAAAGCCCTACCGAGCGCTCACCTCCTCCAAGGGCCTTCCCAGACTGAGCTTCCCCTTTTTCCTCTGCTCCCTCTGCTGCCTCTCTGCCCCTCCTTCACCTCCCCTCAGCTCAGCCGCCTTCCCGCCCCCCCCCCCCCCGGTTCCCTCTGCTTCTCCCCTCTCTTTTTCCCTCCCCTCAGCACTGTGCTCGCCGGCTCATTTGAATATATTTTTATTACCCTATTTATTTTGTTAATAAGATGTACATCCCTTGATTCTATTTATTGCTATTGTTTTTGTCCATCTGTCTCCCCCGATTAGACTGTAAGCCCGTCAATGGGCAGGGGATTGTCTCTACCTGTTGCCAAACTATTCATTCCAAGCGCTTAGTACAGTGCTCTGCACATAGTAAGCGCTCAATAAATACTATTGAATGAATGAATACAAGTAAATTGAGGTGAGCATAGTTTCTTTTCCATGTGGAGCTCACAGTCTCAATCCCCATTTTACAGATGAGGTAATGGAGGCATAGAGAACTGAAGTGGCTTGCCCGAGATCACAGAGCACTGACAGAGCTGGGATTAGAACCCTCATTCTCTGACTCTCCACTAAGCCACACTGCTTCTCATCATTGTTCAGCTATCTCTTCAAACCTCTATACCCCCTGCCTTTTCCCAACTCTTGGCCCTAATTACCTAGCTATGTACTTTATTGAAAAAATTGAAACCATCAAGCATAATTTCCCTAAAGTTTTTTCCTGCTCCTTTCCAGCCTTCTTTCCTCTTGCCTTTTGTCAACTTTCCCATTTTTCCCAACAGTATCTCAAGAGGAATTCTGCCTCCTCTCAAAATCCATGCTCTCAACCTGCACCTATGACTAATGGTTTGCATCTTTTCAAAGCTTTTGACTCAGTCACTTAGTACAGTGCTCTGTATACAGTAAGAGTTCAATAAATATGATTGAATGAATAAATGGAGAAGCAGCATGGCTGGAGAAGCAGCGTGGCTCAGTGGAAAGAGCATGGGCTTTGGAGTCAGGGCTCATGAGTTCGAATCCCAGCTCTGCCACTTGTCGGCTGTGTGACTGTGGGCAAGTCACTTAACTTCTCCGTGCCTCAGTTCCCTCATCTGTAAAATGGGGATTAAGACTGTGAGCCCCACGTGGGACAACCTGATTCCCCTATATCTACCCCAGCGCTTAGAACAGTGCTCGGCACATAGTAAGCGCTTAACAAATACCAACATTAATAAATGAATGACTCTTCTTCTCTCCCTAACCATCATCTTAAACTGTCACTCTCTAATGGCTTTTTCCCCACACTTTCAAACTGGCTCATGTCTCTCCTATCTTAAAAAAAAAACCCTCCTTTGACTCTACGTCTCCCTTCAGTTATTTCCCCATATTTCTCATACTGTTCCTCTCCTAATTCCTCAAGGAACTTGTCTATACCTGCCATCTCCAGTTCCTCTCCCTCAATTTTCTTCTTGACTCTCTTCAATATGACTTTCACCTCCTAAATAGCACTGACTCAAAAGTCAGAAGATCTGGGTTCTAGTCCCAACTATGTCACTTACCTGCTGTGACCTTGGACAATTCACTTCACTTCTATGTCTCAGTTCCCTCCTTTACAAAATGGAGATTCAATACCAGTTCCAGTTCTCCCTCTTACTTGGACTGTGAATCTCATGTGGGACCTGATTGTAATGTATCTACCCCAACACTTGCTTGGCACAGTGCTTGGCACACAGTAAGTGCTTAACAAATACCACACATCACAAGTCTTATTACTATAAAACAGAACCATCAGGCATATATAAAAATAAAAATGTCCAAATCCACACAAGTTCGGGGAAGGGTGGGGGGGAGAAAGGCTTTTATAGGATGTAGAAGGGAGTTGAAATTCCAACTGAGGGAATAGCATGAGAGTAATGTGAAAGTTTGGTGATGAAAGAGAAGGGAAATCTACCCTTTCCTCTTCATCAAAATTGCTGATCTTATCCTATTTTTTACTGTTGCTAGTTTCCTCAATGACCTCGATACCTCCTGTCATTCTTCACGCTAGTCCGTATTTCACACTTCTGCCCAGATCATTTTTATAAGAAAATTCAGTCCATGTCTCTCCATTCCTCAAGAACTTCCAGAGGTTGCTCATCTACCTCTACATCTAACCAAAACACCTTATCATTGGCTCACCTTGTCCTCTCCTATCTTACCTTACTGATTTACTATTACAACCCAGCATGTTCACTTCTCTAATCCAAACTTACTCATGTACCTCTGTTTTGATTCTGTCTTGCCACTGACCCACTCCCACTTACTTACTCTGTCCTGGAAATCCCTCCAACTCTATACATATTAGACCACCACTTTCCCCAACTTCAGAGCCTTCTCCACTGTCTTCAATCATCCCCAGTGAAACCTTAATTACCCCTATTCCCTCTCCTTTTTGCATCATCCTTGCACTTGGATTTGTACCTTTATTCACCCCACCCACAACCCCATAGCACTTATACAGATCAATAATTTATTTTAATTTCTGCCTTCCCCTCTAGACTGTAAGATCCTTGTGTCAGGAAAATGTCTACCAAATTTGTTATATTATAATCTCCCAAGCACTTAATATAATGCTCTGCACAGAATGCTTACTAAAAATGATTGATTTATACACTATCAACAAGAAATCTTAAATAGCAATTAATTATAGAAATGCATAATTAATAATAATGATGGATCATTACAAGCTCAAAAGAAATGAAAGCAAAACCAGGTGCAAAATATACTAAAAAATATTTTCATTATTTAAACTAGGTTCTTGATTTTTCCAAAATATGTTAATAAACTATCTCTTCATCTAAGTCTTTAGGGCACCCTCCTTATAACTTCTCTAGCAAGTTTATCAATTTCCTTATATTCAATTGGGAATGGGAAACAAGAGAGTCTGGCCTTGTTCCTTAGTATCTTCTCTCTACTCTGATGTCTTGTACCCCAGTTCTTGATTTGACTTTAGTTCAAGTTTATCAGGTAATTAAGCTAGTAACTACTTAACCACTCAATCTCCAAGGGCTCCTTCCCCTCTGCCTTCAAACACGCCCACGTCTCCCCCATCCTAAAAAAACCCGCTCTTGACCCCACTTCCCCCTCCAGTTATCATCCTATCTCCCTACTACCCTTCCTTTCCAAAATCTTAGAACGAGTCGTCTACAATCGATGCCTAGAATTCCTTAACTCCCATTCTCTCCTAGACCCCCTCCAATCTGGCTTCCGTCCCCTCCACTCTACCGAGACTGCTCTCTCTAAGGTCACCCATGACCTCCTTCTTGCCAAATCCAATGGCTCCTACTCCATTCTGATCCTCCTTGACCTCTCTGCTGCCTTTGACACCGTCGACCATCCCCTCCTCCTCCATACCTTATCTCACCTTGGCTTCACAGACTCTGTCCTCTCCTGGTTCTCCTCTTACCTCTCTGGCCGGTCATTCTCGGTCTCCTTCGCTGGAGCCTCCTCCCCCTCCCATCCTTTAACTGTTGGAGTTCCTCAAGGGTCAGTTCTTGGCCCTCTTCTGTTCTCCATTTACACTCACTCCCTCGGTGAACTCATCCGCTCTCACGGCTTTGACTACCATCTCTACGCAGATGACACGCAGATCTACATCTCCGCCCCGTCCTCTCCCCCTCCCTTCAGGCTTGCATCTCCTCCTGCCTCCGGGACGTCTCCACCTGGATGTCGGCCCGCCACCTAAAACTCAACATGAGCAAGACTGAGCTCCTCATCTTCCCTCCCAAGCCCGGTCCGCTCCCAGACTTCTCCATCACCGTGGATGGCACGACCATCCTTCCCGTCCTGCAGGCCCGCAATCTCGGTGTCATCCTTGACTCGTCCCTCTCGTTCACCCCACACATCCTATCCGTTACCAAGACCTGCCGGTTTCACCTCTACAATATCGCCAAGATCCGCCCTTTCCTCTCCACCCAAACGGCTACCTTACTATTACGGGCCCTCGTTATATCCCGGCTAGACTACTGTGTCAGCCTTCTCTCTGACCTCCCTTCCTCCTCTCTCGCCCCGCTCCGGTCTATTCTTCACTCCGCTGCCCGGCTCATCTTCCTGCAGAAACGATCTGGGCATGTCACTCCCCTTCTTAAACAACTCCAGTGGTTGCCTATCGACCTCCGCTCCAAACAAAAACTCCTCACTCTAGGCTTCAAGGCTCTCCATCACCTTGCCCCTTCCTACCTCTCCTCCCTTCTCTCTTTCTACCGCCCACCCCGCACGCTCCGCTCCTCTGCCGCCCACCTCCTCGCCGTCCCTCGGTCTCGCCTATCCCGCCGTCGACCCCTGGGTCACGTCCTCCGGCGGTCCTGGAACGCCCTCCCTCCTCACCTCCGCCAAACTGATTCTCTTTCCCTCTTCAAAACCTTACTTAAAAATCACCTCCTCCAAGAGGCCTTCCCAGACTGAGCTCCTCTTCCCCCTCTACTCCCTCTGCCATCCCCCCTTTACCTCTCCGCAGCTAAAGCCTCATTTTCCCCTTTTCCCTCTGCTCCTCCACCTCTCCCTTCCCATCCCCACAGCACTGTACCCGTCCGCTCAACTGTATATATTTTCGTTACCCTATTTATTTTGTTAATGAATTGTACATCGCCTTGATTCTATTTAGTTGCCATTGTTTTTACGAGATGTTCTTCCCCTTGACGCTGTTTAGTGCCATTGTTCTTGTCCGTCCGTCTCCCCCGATTAGACTGTAAGCCCGTCAAACGGCAGGGACTGTCTCTATCTGTTGCCGACTTGTTCATCCCAAGCGCTTAGTACAGTGCTCTGCACATAGTAAGCGCTCAATAAATACTATAAATACTATTGAATAACTAATTCCTTGATCCTGATAATAGTAACTTCCAAGATATCAGTAATAATGGTGCTAGAAACTGGAACATTTTTTTTTTAACAGTCAACTTGCTGTCTTCTACTTCATCTCACTACTCTCCTAATACAACCCAGCCTCTACACTTCGCTCCTCTAGTGTTAATCTTCTCTTTGTTCCTCTAGCCTTCTCACTGTACCTCAATCTCATCTGTTTCACCAGCAGACTCTCACCCATGTCCTTCCTCTGGCCCAGAATGCCCTCATTAATTAATTAATTAATTAATTCATTCATTCATTCAATCTTCTCTATTGAGCACACTGTATCCAAAACACTCTGCTAAGCACTTGAGAGAGTACAATATAACAATAAACAGACACATTCCTGCCCACAGCAAGCTCACAGTCTAGATGAGACAGACATTAAATAAATAAATTACATATCTACAGATATATACATATGTGCCATGGCAATAGAAGAGAGGATGAATGAAGGAGAAAGTAAGAGTGGCACAGAAGTGAGTGACAAAAGAGAAGAGGTGGGCTTAGTTAGGGAAACCTTCTTGAATGAAATGTGCCTTCAGTAAGGTCTTGAAATGGGGGGAAAGAGTTATCTGTCTGATATGAGAAGAGAGGGCGTTTCAGGTCACAGGTAGGATGTGGGTGAGAGGTTGTAGTAGAAGAGTAGCAAGTTGAGGGAGAAGGGGGCAAGGTGATTAAGTGCTTTAAAGAGAAGAATTTTTGTCTGTTGTGGAGGTGGATGGGCAACCACTGGAGTTTCTTGAGGAGTGGGGAAACAAGGTTCTTCCTCATATAAGACAATTACAATCTCCATCTTCAGAACCTTATTGAAGGCACATCTCCTCTAGAGATCTTCCCTGACTAAGCCCTTCTCTCCTCTTCTCCCACTCCCTTCTGCATCATCCTGACTTGTTCCCCTTATTAATACCCCTTCTCAGCCCCATAGCACTTTTATACAAATCTGTAATTTATATTAATGTCTGTCTCCCCCTCTAGATTGTAAACTCACTGATGGCAGGAAATTTATGTTTATTGTTATACTGTACTCTCCTAAATGCTTAGCATAGTGTTCTGCACACTGTAAGTGCTCAATAAATATAATTGACTCTCCAGATTTATGTAATGTGTTTCATTTCTCCTATCCTAGAGATATCTGTTCAGGCAAGCAAAACATTACTTGTCATGGCCTGACCAGACAGCTAAATGTGCCCCTTCTTGTCAAAAAGAGGAAAAAGATCTGCTTTTGACTCCCAAGCCCGTGCTCTTTCCATTGAGGCACGCTGCTTCTATTTTCAATAATTTCCTAGTCAAAAATGTGTAACTATCCCAGTACCTTTTATAACCTTCCAAATCTTGTTCTTGTTAAAGTCTCCCGACAGGAATGCCAACTGAGCCTAATAATAATAATAATAATAATAATAATAATAATGGTATTTGTTAAGTGCTTACTATGTGTCAAGCACTGTTATAAGTATTGGGGTATATAGAAGATAGTCGAGTTGGACACAGTACCTGTCCCATACAGGACTCACAGTCTTAATCCCCATTTTGAGATGAGGGAACTGAGGCTCAGAGAAGTAAAGTGACTTGCCCAAGGTCACACAGCAGACAAATGTTTGCTTCATTTTTTCTGTCCTCTCCTGCTACTTCACTTATCCCTTTGAAGATTTATTCTCAGTCTCCTTTGCGGTCTCCTTCCCTGTGTCCCACCCCCTAATCGCCTGTCAAACGGCAGGGACTGTCTCTATCTATTGCCGACTTGTTCATCCCAAGCGCTTAGTACAGTGCTCTGCACATAGTAAGCACTCAATAAATACTATTGAATGAATAATCACTTCTCTTCTTCTACAACCCAGACTGCACACTTGGCTCTTTTGGTGCTAAACTTCTCACTGTGCCTCAATCTCGCCTGTTTCACTGTGGCCCCCTAGCCCATGTTCTACCTGGAACGCCCTCCCTCCCAAATCCCACAAACAATTACACTCCCTCACTTCAAAGTGTTACTGAAGGCATGTTTCCTCCAAGAGGCCTTCCCGACCAAGCCACACTTTTCCTCATCTCCCCCTCTCTTCTGCATCACCCTGATTTGCTCCCTTTTCTCTTCCCCTCAGCGTCCCCCCAGAATTTGTGTAAATATCTGTAATTTTATTTATTTATATTGTCTGTTTACTTGTACTGATGTCTGTCTCCCCTCTCTAGACTGTGAACTCACTGTGGGCGTGTACTGTACTTTCCCAAGTGCTTAGTAAATATAATTGAATGAATGAGGGTCCCTCAAGATTCAGTTCTGGATCCCTTTTTTTCTCCATCTACACCCACACCCTTGGAAAACTCAGTCACTCCAGTAGCTTCACCTCTATCACCTCTATGCAGCCCTGATCCCTCTCCTTCTCTCCAGTCTCACATCTGCTTTCAAGACACACTTGAAAGTCCTTCCGTCACCTCAAACTCAACTTGTCCAAAAAAGAACTTCTTTTCATCTCACACAAACCCTGTCCTCCCTTACTTTCTGCCCCAGGTGACCCTGGGGTACTGACCATCTCAAGGTCAAATGCTATCTCCTTACCTCCTGAGCCAGCAGGCAGAACTCGGAAGTGAGGCTGGGACACTGCCCCCACAACCGAAACTACAGATTGACAGCCCAAGCTGGGAATACAGAAGGTGCCCCTCGCCCCTGTGCCAATCAAATTAGGAATGGAGAAGGGGGAGAAGGCAGAGATTGGATAAACTGAGGCCGGAAGCTGGAATGGCCTAAGGGCACAGGCACAGGTACAGCCAGCTGCAGGTCGCCTCTACCCAGAGCGTGAGAAGGTCGCTTTGCTTGCACCGAGTGAGGAGCCGTGGGATGGGTGAGTGTCCCATCCTGATGAGCACTCATGGGATTGGAAGCCAGATGCTTCACCATGGGTATGTAACATTTAAATGAATTTGATGTTTAAGTGGGTGCTTCCCCAGTGGGACAGGAATATGGTGGGAACTAGCCGGCTCACCAAGTGAGAGTAACCATAAGTGGGTAACGCATAACTGGGTTTAATGCATAAGTGTATGTAACTCATAAGTGTATGTAACTCATTAGTGTTTAATGCATAAGTGTATTTAATGCAAAGGTGGATTCCTCCTGGATGGGGCGAGCACATGGTGGGAGCCAGCTGCCTCACCACACTGTGAGTAAATCATAAGTGGGCTCGGGTGTCCGGCCACATGCAAGTAACATACCAGTGTATTCCTACCATTAGGGAAGCTTTAACACCATATTTCTCCCAAAAAGGAAGGCCGATTTGTCGCGTCTAAATATTTAATTCAATTCGCCCTGCGGAATAAATTCTATACAAAACTCAGGTTTTCCATCCCCAGCCTCTCTTTCTCTCTCTCTCATTGTGCCAATTTCGACAGAACCTGTTCCCGGCAACGGGTGACACTTTCCCATCATAGTAGACAGTTTAACCATCTTTCCTGTCTCACAAGCCTGTTACCTTGGAGCTATCTTTGTCTCCTCTGTCACTCACTCACATATTCAATCCATTGCTAAATCCTGCCACTCTCACATTCAGAACATCACTAAAATCGTCCCTTTCCTCTCCATTAAAAGTGATACCACATTAATACAATCACTCATCCTATCACACCTGGATTACCCAACAGCCTCCTTGCTGACCTCCCAGCCTCCTGTTTTTCCAGACTCCAGTCCACCTAGTGGCAAGTACGGGTTTGGGAGTCAGAGGTCATGGTTTCTAATCAGGTCTTGCCACTTATCTGCTGTGTAGCCTTGGGCAAATTCTCTGTACCTCAGTTACCTTATCTGTAAAATGGGGATTGAGACTGTGAGCCCCATGCGGGGCAACCTGATCACTTTGTAACTACCCCAAAACTTAGAACAGTGCTTGGAACATAGTAAGCACTTAACAAATATTATAATTATCATTATTATAACTTCACTCTGCTGCTCAGATCATTTTTCTAGAAGAACTTTCAGGGCATATCACCCACTCCTCAAAAAACTAAAGTGGTTGCCCATCCACCTCCATATCAAACAAAAACTCAACATTGGCTTTAAAGCACTCCACCACTTTGCCCCTTTCTACCTCACCTTGCTACTCTCCCACTACAACCCAGCCCCACACTTTGTTCCTCTAGTGCTCACCTTCTCATTGCGTCTCAGTCTCTTCTGTCTCGCTGCCAACCCTACACCATGTCTTGCCTCTGGCCTGGAATACCCTCATTCCTCAAATCTCACAGACAATTACTCTCCCCCACCTTCAAAGCCTTATTGAAGGCACTTCTCCTCCAAGAGGCCTTCCTAGACTAAGCCCTACTTTTCCACATCTCCCACTCCTTTCTGAGTCAACCTGATTTGCTCTCTTTGCTCTTCCCCTGCGCCCCCACACCCCTGCAGTCCTACAGGACTGTGTTTATTTATTTATTTATTTGCACTGATGTCTGTGCCCCCCCACCCCCAGACCATAAGCTCATTGTAGGCAGGGAATATGACTGTTTATTGTTGTTTTGTACTCTCCCAAGAACTTAGTACAGTGCTCTGCACAAAGTGAGAGCTCAATAAATATGACTGAATGAATGAAGGAATGTGGTGGATCTGGGACTAGAACCCATGACCATCTGACTCCCAGGATCATGCTCTATTCAGTAGGCCATACTACATTTGCTTATGGGGAACGCACAGTCCAGGAAGACAGCACCTAGGTTCTAATCTAGCTCTGTGATTTGTCTCCTGTATGATATTTGGCCAAGTCACTTAACTTTCCCTATCTCGGTTACCTTATCTGTAAAATGTGGACTAAGACTTCAAGTCTAATCTGGGACAGGACACTGTGTCCAACTCCAGCACTTAAAACAGTTCTTGGCACATGGTAAGCACTTAACAAATACCACAATTATTATCATTCATTCAATTGTATTTATTGAGCACTTACTGTGAGTGGACCACTGTTCTACGTTCTTGAGTGAACACAATAGAACAATAGACACATTCCCTGCCTATAACAAGCTTACATTCTAGAGGTAGACAGACATTAATAATAAACAAATGAATTACAGATATACAGAAGTGCTGCATTATTAATTATTATTATTAATAATATTTTAATTATCCTGAGATTTTTGGACTTGAAACTTGAATGCTAGAATTAGTTTTATTCCTAGTTGTTTTGTGGCATAACTTGAGCTTTCATCCTTGCCAAAAGTGGTATTGCTGGAAAGAGGGTTTGAGATTATTTGTTGTTAAAGGTGCCACAAATTGAGAAGTGTACCAGATTTTTGTGTACATCAATTTACACCAGAAATTACCCTTTCATAGTGCCAGTCTTACAGTTTTAGTGATTCTAGATAGCAGTTCAATCAATCCTCCAATCAATCAATCAATCAATCAATCAATGGTATTTATTTTGTGTTTACTCTATGGAAAGCATTGCACTAGTTGCTTGGGAGAGGCCAGTACAACAGAGTTGGTAAATATTTACCTTACCCTCAATGAGTTTACAGTCTAGATGTAGAGACAGACATTAATATTAATAAAAAAATTACTGATATGTACATAAGTGCTGTGGTGCTGGGGGTAGGGGTGAGTATCAAGTCCACAAATGCACAGATGAAACAAAGTACTGGGAGTCAGAGGAAAGAGGACTTGTTCAGGGAAAACCTCTTGGAGAAGATGAGATCTTAAAAATGCTTTGAGGTTGGGGAGAGTGGTAGTGTTACATATATAGAGGGGGAGAGGATCCAGGCCAAAGGAAGTGTGTGGGAAAGGGGTTGGTGGTGAGATAGCAAAATCTAAACTGGCACTAAAGGAATGAAGTGTGTGGGCTGGGCTATAGTAGGAAAGCAGTGAGGTGTGGTAAGAGGGGGCAAAGTGAGGGCTTTAAAGTCAATGATCAGGATTCTGATTGTCTATCCACCTTGGTAGCAAACAAAAACTCCTCACTGTTGACTTTAAAGCAGTCCATCATCTTGACCCCTTCTACCTCACCTCATTTCTCTCCTTCTACAATCCAACTTACACACTCTGATCCTCTGGGGCTGCTAACCTTCTCACTGTGCCTCAATCTTGCCTATATTACTGCTACCCTTCTGTCCCATGTCCAGTCTCTGGCCTGGAACTTCCTCCCTCCTAACATCTGACAATTACTCTCCCCCACATCTCCTCCAAGAGGCCTCCCAGACTAAGCCCCACTTTTCCTCATCTCCCATGTCCTTCTGTGTTGCCCTGACTTCTCCCTTTGCCTTCCCCCCCTCAGTCCCACAGCACTTATATTTATTTGCTTTTGTTTTAATGAGATGTTCATCCCCTTGATTCTATTTATTACTATTGTTCTTGTCTGTCTGTCTCCCCCGATTAGACTGTAAGCCTGTCAAAGGGCAGGGACTGTCTCTGTTACCAATTTGTACATTCCAAGCACTTAGTACAGTGCTCTGCACATAGTAAGCGCTCAATAAATACCATTGAATATATTCATTCATTCAATGGTATTTATTAAGCGCTATGTACAGAGCACTGTACTAAGCGCTTGGAATGAACAAGTCGGCAACAGATAGAGACAGTCCCTGCCATTTGACGGGTTTACAGTCTAATCGGGGGAGATGGACAGACAAGAACAATGGCAATAAATGGAGTCAAAGGGAAGAACTTTTGTAAAAACAATGGCAACTAAATAGAATCAAGGTGATGTACAATTCATTAACAAAATAAATAGGGTAACGAAAATATATACAGTTGAGCAGACGAGTACGGTGCTGAGGGAATGGGAAGGGAGATGGGGAGGAGCAGAGGGAAATGGGGGGACAAGAGGGTTTAGCTGTGGAGAGGTGAAGGAGGGCAGTAGAGGGAAAAGGGGAGCTCAGTCTGGGAAGGCCTTTTGGAGGAGGTGAGTTTTAAGTAGGGTTTTGAAGAGGGGAAGAGAATCAGTTTGGCGGAGGTGAGGAGGGAGGGCGTTCCAGGATCGCGGGAGGACGTGACCCAGGGGTCGACGGCGGGAGGAGGTGAGGCGGCAGTGGAGCAGAGTGTGTGGGGTGGGCGGTAGAAAGAGAGAAGGGAGGAAAGGTAGGAAGGGGCAAGGTGATGGAGAGCCTTGAAGCCTAGAGTGAGGAGTTTTTGTTTGGAGCAGAGGTCGATAGGCAACCACTGGAGTTGTTTAAGAAGGAGAGTGACATGCCCAGATCGTTTCTGCAGGAAGATGAGCCGGGCAGCGGAGTGAAGATTAGACTGGAGCTGGGCGAGAGAGGAGGAAGGGAGGTCAGAGAGAAGGCTGACACAGTAGTCTAGCTGGGATATAATGAGAGCCTGTAGCAGTAAGGTAGCCTTTTGGTTGGAGAGGAAAGGGCGGATCTTGGCGATATTGTAAAGGTGAAACCGGCAGGTCTCGGTAACAGATAGGATGTGTGGGGTGAACGAGAGAGATGAGTCAAGGATGACACCGAGATTGCGGGCCTGAGAGACGGGAAGGATGGTCGTGCCATCCACAGTGATAGGGAAGTCTGGGAGAGGACCGGGTTTGGGAGGGAAGATGAGGAGCTCAGTCTTGCTCATGTTGAGTTTTTTAGGTGGCGGGCCGACATCCAGGTGGAGACGTCCTGGAGGCAGGAGGAGATGCGAGCCAGAAGTCGGGGGGGAGAGGACAGGGGCAGAGATGTAGATCTGCATGTCATCTGTGTAGAGATGGTAGTCAAAGCCATGAGAGCGAATGAGTTCACCAAGGGAGTGAGTGTAAATGGAGAACAGAAGAGGGCCAAGAACTGACCCTTGAGGAACTCCAACAGTTAAAGGATGTACATATGTCTGTAATTTTACTTATTTGTATTGATGTCTGTCCCCACCACTTTTTTGACTGTGATCTCTATGTGGGCAAGGAATGTCACTAAATAGTGACAGTAAATATAGTGATAATAAATATTGTACTTTCCCAATTGCTTACTACAGTGCTCTGTACACATTAAATGCTTTATAAGAATGAATGAATGAATGAATGAATGAATGAATGAATGAATGAATGAACGAATGGGCAACCACTCTAGGTTCTTGAGGAGTGGGGAAACAAGGCCTGAAGGATATTACAGAAAAAAACGATCCAAGCAGCAGATCTAAGTATAGACTGGAGTGGGGATAGACAGTAGGCAGGAAAGTCAGCAAGGAACCTGATGCAGTAATCAAGGCGGAATTGAATGAGATTGAATTAACGTAGTAGCAGTTTAGATCGAGAGGAAGGGGCGGATTTTAGCGATATTGTTAATGTTAAAGCGACTCGATTTAGTGACGGACTGAATATATGGGGTAAATGAGAAAAAGTCGTCCAGGATAATGCCTAAGCTACCAGTTTTCTGTAGCAGCTCGAGGGAAAATCACAGCGGGCCAACTAACGCAAAGTAATTTCCGGAACGCGGCAGCACCGAGCTAGGAGCACGTGAATTTCTGGACACCCAATCCCGATCTAGGAATCATTTCCCCCGCCTTAGCCATGGTCATTGCCTCCGCCCCTCAAGCCTCCAACCGGAAGTAAGGGAGAAGACGGTACAACTGGCCTCACGTGACCTCTTTTCCCTCCTGACGTCATGCATGCGCCGCTCAGTAGGTTTGTCTTCCTTTCGTTACTGCTGCAGGACCTAGCTACCTGAGAGAGTTGTAGGGTTGCTGTCACCAGTACTCTCTCACTGGAGGAAGACGTAGCAGCTGTAGTAGTTGCTGATCCAGAAGTCGAGGAGACGCCAACGAGGTATGCACAACTTGCGATGGATCCCTGAAAAATCATCTTGTGCCTTTAAAGCGTAGTGTACTAGCACCTGAGGGAAGAACACCCTAAGTAATTGAGTAAGGATAGATTCAAGTGATGAGATAACTGGCTGGGAAGTGAGGAAAAGTAATGTGATCATGTCCCCTTTCCCGTGTATCGTTGTCACCTCCCGGCTTCATACCCATTACTCTTGGGCCGTTATTCTTCCTCCATTGTGCCAAGGAAATAAAATGGCGGCTGCCTGATGAGCGCTGGCCCTCCCTGTTAATTTCCTTCAGAAGCAGGAGATTGTAGGGAAGGGAGAGAGGGAATGTGTCTCGCAGTACCCCATTTTGTGTTTCCTATTTTTTCACTTCAGCTCTTGGTTTCCTTCGGTACTCATTCCTACTTTTACTCTCCTTCAGTGGGCTCATAGCAGTTGCTGGAGTTCCATTCGTCCTGCCTTCCTAACCTCTGTTTTATTTTTTTGTTTTGTGGAATTTGTTAGCCGCTTACTGTGTGTCAGACACTCTACTAAGCACTAGGTTTGATAAAAGCTGTTAAGGTTGGACACAGCCTCTGTCCCACATGGAGCTCACAGAGTGGATAGAGCTCTGGTCTGGGAGTCAGAAGGTCATGGCTTCTAATTTCGAATCCGCCACCTGTCTGCTGTGTGACCTTGGGCAAGTCACTTCAATTCTTTGGGCCTCAGTTACCTCATCTATAAAACGGGGATTTATACTATGAGCCCCCACATGGGATAGGGTTTGCTTGTAATAATAATAATGTTGGTATTTGTTAAGCCCTTACTATGTGCCGAGCACAGTTCTAAGCGCTGGGGGAGATACAAGGTAATCAGGTTGTCCCACGTGAGGCTCATAGTCAATCCCTATTTTACAGATGAGGTAACTGAGGCCCAGAGAAGTGAAGTGACTTGCCCACGGTCACACAGCTGACAAGTGGCAGAGCCGGGAGTCGAACCCATGACCTCTGACTCCGAAGCCCAGGCTCCTTCTACTAAGCCGTGCTGCTTCATTGTATCTACCCCAGCAGCTTTTACTGTGCCTAGGACATATTATGCACTTGACAAGAACCATTATTATTTTTACAATTATTATTATCCCCATTTTAACATAAAGTGGCAGATCCTGAATTACAATATAGGTTTTCTGACTCCCAGCCATAGCTGTTTTCCCCTACATCGCTCTGCTTTTTGAAGACGTGATGTGACTTGTCCACAAACACAGAGTGGGCTAATAGTGAAGCCAGAACTAGACCCTAGGCCCTTGCTCTTTCCACTTGACTACACTGTTTGTGTTATTCGGGAAAAGGGCTCTTCCCCTGAGATTGAGTGTGGCAGTTACCAGGACTCAGTCGTGCACATTTTGCCCAAGGTCCCACTGCAGGGTCAAGAAAGGCATAGTACTGTCAGCGCTGGGAGATGGAATACTGGGGTCCTTTGGGCTGTGTGCTCTTTTCATTGTCTAGTCCCTGTGATGTTGATTGAAGAGCTTGGAAGGTGGAATGAACCGAGTTGAAAGGAAGTTTCCCTTTGAAATTATTTTCCAGAAATGCGAACTCAGAGTGGTTTATTTGAATGGTCACCTCTTTAACTCTCAGCAAGGAGGAGGCCCCCTTGGCAGCACTCTTCATAGTATTTGCTCCCTATTGATGGAGTTCTATCAGCTTTTTTTTTTTCCTCAGCCTTCTTTTTTCTCAGCATCTTAAGGGTAGCCCCCTTCCTAATTATCTTTTCCCCCAGGGATTCCAACAACACTAAATTATTTCAGCACTGGAACTAAGTTTGGAAAACAAGTCTGTAAATCAGGGACTTGAGATGGAATGACCTGCTTAGAACAGATATTAGAGTCCTTTCATTCTTTGTAAGGAATGCCTCCTTTCCATAAACTGCCAGCCTAATATGGCAAGTGGCTGCCTCATGAAAATCACATTTTCAGTTTTTTCACTTAAAGGAGTGAGCTTCTAGGTAAAAGTTACTGCAATTTTACAGAAATCTGTTTAAGAAGCCTCAATTAATCAATTACATAATAACATCAACTAGTGTTTGTGGCAAAGTCACTTGGTGTGCTTACTTTAGGGAAGTTTTGTGCAATAATTTGAGCCATCAGGTTTCAGCAGGCTTTCATAAATTTTCCCCAAAATAAACATTTTCCGGCACCTTATAACTTAAGCCCTTCAGCATTCCTCAGCTCTGCCTGTCATTTATTTAATAGAATTTATTAAACACTTTCTATGTATAGAGTATTGAAGGGGCCTGGGAGAGTGATATAATAATTGTCTCCCAATAAGAATGATATATGAACTTCTGTCACAAGACATCAAGTCCAAGAACCTATGTGAATGTTTTATGCAACACCATTCATACCTGCCAGATGTATTCCTACTGGGACATTAAGAACAATGTAGAAGGTGGGTTATAGGTGCAATACATTTTTATGTATAGGACTGATTTGTGCCAATACTATGCTTGTTGCTATACTCCCACTCCATAAAATTGCAGATGATTGCTTTGGAAGTTGTTAGGATTTTTCATATGGATTTATGCTGGCCTGTCCTCATGGGGAATGGAGTCCTGTTTCAGTACTGGTCAAAAAATTGAGATGATCATCAAGTCTGGGCAAGCCCAGAGAAAATGAAAGACAATCTAGCCTGGGAAACCAAGAGGCATAAATTGTATATATGCAGAAGGATCAGAACGTAGAAATAAGTAAAACTACTAGTGTCGTAATAGGTGCTCCATAGTCCTGAGGATGATTATTGAAGTGGTATGATGTTAGGAAAAGGAACATATTTGGGAACTTAGTATGTTCAATTTAGGAGGCATTTACATTGACAAGTTTCTGTGAAGAAAGAATAGCTAAAGAATTTTGAAGCCAAAAGACTGAAGAGTTTCTCTTTCATTGAGAAATGGCTGCCACTATAAGATTTTTTGAAGGTGGGATGAGTTCTTAATGTTTTAATAATAATAATGATAATAATAATGTTGGTATTTGTTGGGCACTTACTATGTGCAGAGCACTGTTCTAAGTGCTGGGGTAGATACAGGGTAATCGTCCTGTCCCACATGAGGCTCACAGTTGATCCCCATTTTGCAGATGAGGTAACTGAGGCACAGAGAAGTGAAGTGACTTGCCCACAGTCACATAGCTGACGAGTGGCAGAGCCGAGAGTCGAACCCATGACCTCTGACTCCGAAGCCCAGGCTCCTTCCACTGAGCCATGTTGCCTCCCTAAGCGTTCTAGGGAGGGGTAGATACAGGTTAATCAGGTAGATACATGCTGGGGTAGATACAGGTTAATCAGGTTGTCCCACGTGAGACTCACAGTCTTAATCCCCATTTTACAGATGAGTTAACCGAGGCACAGAGAAGTTGAGTGACTTGCCCATGGTCACACAGCTGACAAGTGGCGGAGCAGGGATTCGAACCCATGACCTCTGACTCCCAGGCCCATGCTCTTTCCACTGAGCCACGTTGCTTCTCTAATAGGGAAGCAGCGTGGCTCAGTGGAAAGAGCCCGGGCTTCGGAGTCAGAGGTCATGGGTTCGACTTCCGGCTCTGCCACTTGTCGGCTGTGTGACCGTGGGCAAGTCACTTGACTTCTCTGTGCTTCAGTTACCTCATCTGTAAAAATGGGGATTAACTGTGAGCCTCACATGGGACTACCTGATTACCCTGTCTCTCCCCCAGCACTTGGAAGAGTGCTCTGCACATAGTAAGCGTTTAACAAATACCAACATTATTATTATTATTCTAAGCTGCTTGAAGAAGCTGCTTCACTGCTTCTCTTGCACCTCACCTTTTAGTGAGGTGATCCAACTGAAGGATATACTCAGAGGTCAGAGGATAGGACTGATAGTGAGGTTGAGGTTTATTCTAGATAGGAGATGACAAAAATCTTAAAGGTAAAGAAGTTCAAGGTAAAAAGAACATAGTGATGGAGAGACAGGGAAAGACCCAGAAAATATTGGAGAGGAAAATCAGAATAATTTAGATACCTGTGAAAAATAAAAGAATTTAAGTGTTGCCCATTTCTAGAGCAGGAAGGATGTTGTTGCTTACATTAGGAATGTTAGGAGTGAGTTTAGAAGGGAAAAATGATTTCAACTTTCACTTTATATTTAGACTTTGTTTTGAAGGATAAAGAAAGCAAGGTGGAAATGTAAAGCACATGAAAAGTGGAGACTGGGGTTGTACATTCAACTTGCAAATGGCTGGTTAATACTAGCCATCAGTGAATGAGTTCACACAGCTAAAAGAGTAAGTCATTAAAAAAAGTTTTATAGAGTTAGAAGTGGAAGGATACAAACTATAAGGGAACCGTGGAGTGAATAGAGAGGCAGCAGAAGCAAAAGGTTTCTTCTGATGGGTGAAATTTTAGTGAGAATACCGTTACAGGCACAATGCCCCTAAGGCATCTGAATATTCTGCCTGCCCTAATCTTAAAAGGACTTGGTCAGACTAGAACCCCACTAATTGAAGGATTGTGGTGAGTTTGGTCTCAGTATACAGGAAAGACTGGAAACCAGATTGCTCTGGGCCAAGAATAGAGTTGGTCGAGGTGGAGGCAGTTAATATTCAAATACCATTATTATTATTAAAGGAGCAATAATCCTCTTAGATGTACAGCCACAAACCAAAAACATTAATATGACTATGAATTTGATATTACAAAAAAATGCCTTTAACCAGAATAGCAGGTGGCTATTTCTAAGTCATGGGGAGCAGTGAGTCACGGTGAACAGGTTTTTCTCATGGTTGTGGTGAAGGAGTTTGGCAGAGAACAGGTATTCCTGGGCTGAATTGAACATGCCAGTAAACAAGAGGCAGCAGGGACTGGGGGTCAAGGTTCTGCTGATGCCAAAAGTATTGAAGTTACAGCATACTACAGCCTATTTGGTGGTGGAATAATCAAATAGATTAACATGACTTTCATACTAAGCAATGAAGTTCCCCTCTAGACTGAAAACTCCTTATGGGTAGGGAATGGGTCTGCTAATTCTGTTGTATTATACTCCCCTAAATGCTTAGAACCGTGCTGTGCACATCATGAGCACTCAGTAAATATGATTGATTGATTAACTGATTGATAGGAGCCCATTACATGTTGCTACAGTTGACCCGCTCTGGAAATGGCTCATTAAAGGAGTTTGGAAAGAGGTTGAGAAGTAGTGTGACTTCGTGTAAATAGTCTGGGGCCTGGAAATCAGAAGGGCCTGGGTTTTAATCTTGGCTCCACCACTTGTCTGCTGTATGACAGTGGTCAAGTAACTTAAATTCTCTGTGCCTCAGTTATCTCACCTGCAGAATGGGGACTAAGACTGTGAATCCCCTGTGGGACAGAGACTGTGTCCAACCTGATTAGCTTGTTTCTACCCCAGTGATTAGTAGTGTCTAACACAAATACCATAACAAATACATTTTTTTTTTAAGAAGTGGCGGGACTGGGTTTAAAACCAGGTACTCTGCCTCCCTGGCCCATGCTCTTACGCTGTTTTCCAAGAGTCAAGATTGTGAGCTTGTGAAACAGCAAAGAAAATCGTCTTTTACTGTCAACTGTGATAGAAAAGTTGGAAGAGTTTTGGAGGGAAAATGAGAAAATCAGTTTTGAGTTTGAGGGGGCATTGGGACATGAAGGTAGAGATGTTCCTAAGTCAGGAGGAAATGTGAGGAAAGAGAGAGTGATCAGGGCTGGAGAGCCTGATTTTAGAGCCATCTTGCCTAGAGGTGGTAGTCAACTGTGGTAATGGTTGAGGTCATTCAAATAGAGGTGTATAAATGGAGAATACAATGGGACCCAGGACTTAGTTTTGAGGGACTTGCAACAGACTGTAGACTGTAAGTTCATGTGAGCAGGATTATATCTGTTGATTTTTATATTGTACTCTCCCAAACACTAAGTACAGTGCTCTGCACGTAATAAGCCCTTATTAAATATGATTGAATGAATGAGAGAATAAGTTAGTGGAGGAGATTGAGAAGGAACAGTATGAGAGGTATGAGAACCAGAAGGAAACATCAGAGAAAACCTGTGTTTCCAGGAGAATAGAGTAGTACATAGTATTAGGCCTAGTACATAGTATTGGAGAAGCAGCATGGCTCAGTGGCAAGAGCCCGGGCTTGGGAGTCAGAGGTCATGGGTTTGAATCCCAACTCCGCCACTTGTCTGCTGTGTGACCTTGGGCAAGACACTTAACTTCTCTGGGCCTCAGTGACCTCATCTGGAAAAATGGGGATTAAAAAATGCGAGCCCCACGTGGGACATTCTGATTACGCTGTATCTCCCCCAGCGCTTAGAACAGTGCTCTGAACTTAGTAAGTGCTTAACAAATACCATTATTAATTAATTAATTAATTAAGCAGCTAAGCCGTTAGATACAATGTGGATTGAGCAAGTGGTGGTCATTGATAACTCTGAAGAGAGAAGTTCTAGTGGAGTGGGAGCAGCTGAAGCCAGATTACAGGTGTTGAGAAGTTAAGAGGAGAGGAAGTGGAGGCAGTGGGAGCAAATGAGGTGATCAAGGGGTTTGGACAAGTTTGGATAGGAGCGAGGTGGGCTAAGAGCTGGTAAAGGGCACTGAGGTCAACGGGAGTTTTTTCAGATATGAGATACTTGTGCATCTTTGAAAGCAGTGGGGAAAGGCCGGTTGGAGAGTGAATTGTTAAAGATGGCAGGAAGAAGGGGGGAAAAGAATAGATACAAGAGTTTCTGTACTAGTGAAGGGATGGGGTCAGACAAGTGGGTGGAAGGGATTGATTTTAAGAGGAGTCAGGTGATCTCATGAGGCAGCTGGGAAGGATGAAAGAATACACAGGAGTTTGAGAAGTGGGTACTGTGAAGTGAGAGGGAAATTTTGGAGTAACATCTGATAGTTTTTGTCAGTCAGTGGTATTTATTGAGCTCTTACTGTGTGCAAAACTCTGTACTAAGAACTTGGGGGAGTACAGTGCCTCAATATAACAGCCACTTTCCTTGCCCACAGCAAGCTAAACAGTGTAAAGGAGGAGGCTCACATTAATGTAGACAAATAAATAAATAAATGCACTGTAGATATATACATAAGGTAAACAGTGTGGCTTAGCAGAAGGAGCAAGGGCTGGGAGTCAGAGGACATGGGTTCTGATACTGGTTCTGCCACTTGTCTGCTCTGTGACCTTTAGCAAGCCACTTAACTTCTCTGTGCCTCAGAACTTCTCTGTGCCTCAGTTCCCTCATATGTAAAATGGGGATTAAAACTCTGAGCTCCCCTTGGAACAACCAGACTGCTTGTACCTTCCCCAGCACTTAGAACAATGCGGGGAAAGTTGGTACTGTGTGCCAACAGTGTTTGGCACATAGTAAGCACTTAACAAATATCATAATTATTATTATTTTTATTATAAGTGCTGTGGGACTGAGATGGAGGATGAATAAAGGGAGCAAGTCATCCAAGTATTGACTAGGACACTGTGAGTGGTTGGGGGCACTCGAGTTCAAGGAGCCAGTTGAAACAACTAAGCTAACTGAGACAGTGGGGAAATAGTGCTACTGAGCAGAGGAAAGACAAAGTTACAACAAGGGAGGAGGAGTTAGAGTGAAGTAGAGGCTCTGGGTAATAAAAAATCTGTTATAGTAAGCAAGAAGGAATTATGGGAGGTTTTGAAGGAGGGATAGTTCTGTTCAGTAAAAGCAGCAGCAGAGAAGAGGATGAACTGGAAGTAGAAGAATATCTTCAATTATTCTGAATTTTTTGAATTTACAAGGACTGAGGAGATCTAGGTTGAGGGTTGGTGGTGTGAAAGCAAAAGAGAAAGTAGGTATGGAAAGAATTTAATTTCTGTGAACGTTTGAGCATAATAATAATGATGATGGTATTTGTTAAGTGCTTACTATGTGCAAAACACTGTTCTAAGCACTGGGAGGGGATACAAGGTGATCAGGTTGTCCCACATGGGACTCACAGTCTTAATCCTCAATTTACAGATGAGGGAAATGAGGCCCAGAGAAGTTAAGTGACTTGTCAAAGTGGCAGAGTCGGAACCAGAACCCATGGCCTCTGACTCCCAAGCCCAAGCTCTTTCCACTGGGCCACACTGCTTCTCCCATATATGGTTATGAGTCTGAACTTTTTTGTTCAATGATGAGAAGAAGATGTAATAGGAGTGGGACAGGTGGAATTGGTCACTTGATCAGATAGATAGCCAAAAAGATATTGATATTGTCCATTAAAGGGCAACAGAGGTGACCCTGAAAGAAAGAAAATCTTCATTGTCCTGCTTATGCTTTTCAGCTAGTAAATTGGGAAAGTTGTGACCACTGTTACCACAGTTGTAATCTGCAGTAATTTGGGCCTTCCCAGACTGAGCTCCTCTTCTCCCTCTACTCCCTCTACCACCCCCCCTTCACGTCTCCGCAGCTTAACCCTCTTTTCCCCCCATCTCTCTCTGCTCCTCCCCCTCTCCCTTCCCATCCCCTCAGCACTGTACTCGTCTGCTCAACTGTATATATTTTCATTACCGTATTTATTTTGTTAATGAAATGTACATGGCCTTGATTCTATTTAGTTGCCATTGTTTAGTCCCCCTTGACTCTATTTATTGCTATTGTTCTTGTCTGTCTGTCTCCCCCGATTAGACTGTAAGCCCGTCAAACGGCAGGGACTGTCTCTATCTGTTGCCGACTTGTTCATTCCAAGCGCTTAATACAGTGCTCTGCACATAGTAAGCGCTCAATAAATACTATTGAATGAATGATATCAAAAGATTGCCCATTAAAATGTTAATGTTTGGATGCGTTAATCTCTAATTTGCTTCTATTTATAGTTTATTCCTAATTTCTTAATACTGCATCTCTCTAATTTAGGTTGTTAGCTTCTTGGATATAGCTTGGTCTGAATCGTCATATCAGCATTTAGAGTTTGTGTGCACACATCCACATGTGCACACAAGCAGAAGCAGCGTGGCTCAGTGGAAAGAGTATGGGCTTTGGAGTCAGGGCTCATGAGTTCAAATCCCAGCTCTGCCACCTGTCGGCTGTGTGACTGTGGGCAAGTCACTTAACTTCTCTGTGCCTCAGTTCCCTCATCTGTAAAATGGGGATTAAGACTGTGAGCCCCACCTGGGACAACCTGATTCCCCTGTGTCTACACCAGTGCTTAGAACAGTGCTCGGCACATAGTAAGCGCTTAACAAATACCAACATTATTATGTGTCCTTCCCCTCCTCTAGACTGTAATCCTGTTATTACGGCAGGAGCATATCTGCTAATTCCATTGTATTGTATTGTACTCTCCCACACGCTTCATATCGGACTTTGAACTTAGTAAACACTCAATAAATATGATTGATTGAGTGATTGGTTTGGTGGTCAGCACATAGCAACAGCTTAACTACAACAGAAATAATAATTATATTGGTAAAGCTGTTTTCCTTTACAGAATCCTGAAAGAGCATGAGTAAAGGTATTGAATTTCTTTGAACCGTAATTCGTACCCAGGCAGAAGGTATTTATTGAAAATGGAAGGTCATAGCTCAAAACAAAAAAAGTAAATATTTTTTCACACAGCAGAAAGTGATCATGCGGAAGTTGTGCAGCAAAAATGTTAGTAGATTGGTGGATAAGGGGAAGTTAAGATGGGTGTCCAAAAATTCGACCACTGGAAATAGCTTCTAACACCGTAGTTCTAGTTATTTGAGGTAAAGCCCTGGATCTGAACCATTAATGGATCTGTATTCAGACATGATCTTATGTAAGGTAAGCAAAGACATTAAAAGAGAGAATTAGAGATAGTAGAAGGCTCATAAATCCTGGAAGACTCTTCTCTCCTGTGTTCTTAGATGGTAGGTAGAGATATAGCAGGGAGAGTTAGTAGTAACAGTAACTTAATAGTAACAATAATAATAATTGTGGTATTTGTTAAGTACTTACTATTTGCCAGGCACTGTAATAAGCACTGGGGTGATTGCAGGCAAATTGGGTTGGATACAATTCCTGTCCCACATAGGGCTCACATATAAAATCCTTTTTATAGATTAGTTCACTAGGCCCAGAGAGGTGAAGTGGTTTGCCCAAGGCCACACAGCAGACAATTAGCAGAGCCAGAATTAGAGCCTGTCTATACCCTTCTGACTCCCAGGCCTGTGGTCTATCCACTGTTCCATGTTGCTCCTCATGTTTCCAGAGGCCACTGTTTAAGGCAGATGTGGAAAGGATGCACTGTTGCTGAAGGATGGTGGTGTTCATAGCCTTTCTGTGGAGACTGTATTGATAATTGCATTCTGGAATTTCCTCTCATGTGGAATAGTGTACCCTAAGAATGGGGTCAGTGTGAAGGTCCAGTGCTGAGAAAAGTGCTTGGGATATAGTAAGCACTTAATAAATGCCATTAAAAAAGGAGAAGGGAGTCATTCAGGCTGACAATTTCTAAATCACTGTATACAACCAAATAGGGATTCTGACTTGTAGGATGGAGAGTTCATACCCTAGTGGTTCAAACTGGAACTATAAAAGCAACATAATTTGGATCATTTACACAAATCGGAAGGTAAAAGGAGTATTCATTCATTCATTCAATAGTATTTATTGAGCGCTTACTATGTACAGAGCACTGTACTAAGCGCTTGGGATGAACAAGTCGGCAACAGATAGAGACAGTCCCTGCCGTTTGACGGGCTTACAGTCTAATCGGGGGAGACAGACAGACAAGAACAATGGCAATAAACAGCGTCAAGGGGAAGAACATCTCGTAAAAACAATGGCAACTAAATAGAATCAAGGTGATGTACAATTCATTAACAAAATAAATAGGGTAACGAAAATATATACAGTTGAGCGGACGAGTACAGTGCTGTGGGGATGGGAAGGGAGAGGTGGAGGAGCAGAGGGAAAAGGGGAAATGAGGCTTTAGCTGCAGAGAGGTAAAGGGGATGGCAGAGGGAGTAGAGGGGGAAGAGGAGTTCAGTCTGGGAACGCCTCTTGGAGGAGGTGATTTTTAAGTAGGGTTTTGAAGAGGGAAAGAGAATCAGTTTGGCGGAGGTGAGGAGGGAGGGCGTTCCAGGACCGCGGGAGGACGTGACCCAGGGGTCGACGGCGGGATAGGCGAGACCGAGGGATGGTGAGGAGGTGGGCAGCGGAGGAGCGGAGCGTGCGGGGTGGGCGGTAGAAGGAGAGAAGGGAGGAGAGGTAGGAAGGGGCAAGGTGATGGAGAGCCTCGAAGCCTAGAGTGAGGAGTTTTTGTTTGGAGCAGAGGTCGATAGGCAACCACTGGAGTTGTTTAAGAAGGGGAGTGACATGCCCAGATCGTTTCTGCAGGAAGATGAGCCGGGCAGCGGAGTGAAGAATAGACCGGAGCGGGGCGAGAGAGGAGGAAGGGAGGTCAGAGAGGTCAGAGAGTAAAATATCAGCTGTCATGTATTCGAAAAGGACATAGATGAGGGAGCAGATATGAGAATGAGGATCTTGGTGCCACATTCCCAAAATCTAGTTTCCCAAATTTGGCCAAATTCCACAATAAAGATACTGAAGGGTTAAAGACTACTTCAATAAGCATAAATTTGAGAAATAATTTTAAAAATGAATGGAAAGTATTATTGGGAATTACTTTTCAAGAAAAAGGAGGCTTTAGATTGTGAATGTTTAGAAACATTCGTACATAACCAAGCCCCTTCCTTCACAAATGTGTGTTCCGCTCCTTCCCAACAATATTTCTTGTGAGATTAGGTGGGTGGCAGAGTTGTGCATTGATTATTTGCAATAAACAGGGCCCTCTGAGATATGTATTTTTGGTGTGGGGCACCCTTCTGGATACCTAATGTCTAACACTTCCCCTTCTTTCCATCTACTGTACTCTTTCCTCTATCTGGGGAGAAATAAATACATTTCTGTTGCAGCCCTGTTTGCAAAAGCTGACCGCTTGTTAGACCTAATCACTCCTTTTCCAATCTACTTCCAAATCCCAAGGATAGCTTTAATTCCAGTGACTGCTCACTATTCCTCTGACAATACAAACCTCTTCTTTGTTTCCAGGGTTGTTTCCTTTTATTCTTCTAAGCCTACCACATATTAGTGCAGTCAGGAGTTGCTTGCTCAGAGCAGGAGGCTCTACTGGACTAGCCTACTATTTAAAGACAGATATAAATTTAGATTGGTCGCTGTTCAGGTAAGCAAATGCTATGCAGTTCAGCAACTGCAACGTCTATGAACCAAGATCTCATTCATTCATTCATTCATTCATTCATTCATGAGCACTTATTGTGTGCAGAGCACTGTACTGAGCACTTGGGAAAGTACAATACAACAATACTCAGGCACACCACGCCCCACTGCCCAACCCTACAATGAGCTTTCAGTCTAGAGATCTAATTGTTTAGCAGTAGCTCATGGCCAGCCTTTCTTTGTCTTTCCAAACTTGGAGAGAGTACCAACTGGACTGGGCTTACCTGCCCCATATCCTTTGATTTTTCAGGGTCTTCCAGAAGTACAACAGTCCCCTTACCTGTCTCTCTAAAAAACTTCAAGATGTTGTGAACCTTGAATTAGCTGACAAGAAGAGGTATTACATAATATAGTAATTCACATTCCCGCAGCAGTGAAATAAATTATCAGATCATGCATTATGGAGCTGTTCTGGTGGGGATGTCTGGTTTTTGTAGACAGTTCCCAGGTTAAAGTAGCCCTCTAAAACCTAGCAGTAGACTTTCTATCACAACTTCTTCTTGTTTTTAGCTAGAAACTCCAGTATTTGTTAACCAACCTTGAGGAAGATTGTAGAGTGCCGAATTTTGAAAACTTGAAGGTGAAATTCTTAGACACTACAAAAGGATCCAAGGAATCAAAATGGTAAGATGCTGGTGGGAGGTTAGGGTTAGGACTTTCCATACTACATCCCTTAGGATGAATGATGTATGAGTATGAGAAGTCATATCTGAGTTAGGATGTTGTGCTTTCCAGCGGCCAATGCGTATTTTTGTGAATGATGATCGTCATGTCATGGCCAAGCACTCCACCATTTACCCAACCCAGGAAGAACTGGAGGCTGTGCAAAACATGGTGTCCCACAGTGAGCGAGCTCTCAAGGCCGTGTCTGACTGGATCAATGAGCAGGAGAAAGTCGGAGGAGAGCAACCTGAACCGGAAGCAATGAATTTGGCCCTTGAGGATGGAAACAAGGAGGGAGTGTGAGTTTAGCCACTTAAATTGTTCCCCCATTTCCTACTATTCTCTACTCATCTACTCTCTTATTCTTTCCAGCGATTTTCTTCCGAAGTCTACCCTTCCACATGCCTCTCTGAGTCCATCCCTTCTTACCTATTCAAACACTTGCATACATTCTTTTTTTTTAAGTGGTATTTGTTAAGCACCTAATATGTATCAAACACTAGCCTACAGGTTTAGATAAGGGTAAGTAGGCCAACACAGTCCTTATCCCAGATTGGCTCAAGTTCTAAGTCGGATGGGAGAGCAGATTTTGAATCCCCATTTTACAGTTGAGGAAAGAGAAGCAGAGAGAAGTGAAATGACTTGGCCAAGGTCTCTCATCAAGCAAGTGGCAGTGCCAGGTTTAGACTCTGACTCTCCCAGAGTAGTGCTTCATTGTTTCTCTCCTTCATTGCTGTATTTGATCACTCACTCTCCCAAGGATCATTTGTTTTCCCTTTCAAACATGCCTCTCTAATTCACTATCCTGAAAAACCTCCGTAAATGCCATTAGCATTTCCAGGTATTAACCCATCACCTTCCTGTCATTCCTAACCATACTCCTCAAGAGTATTATTCCCACTCTCTACACTTCGTTAATTCAGAATCAGCCCCTCTATTGAAACTGCTGTTCTGAAATCAACAACTGACAAGGGTGATGGGCATGAATGTTAATAAGGGCAAAATGATTTCTCTTCCCTTATTGACACCCATGCTCATCACTCTTGTCAATGTCTGTCTTGCCACATACAGTGGACTGTACCCCATCCTAATTCTCCTTGACCTCTCAGTTACCTTAGATACTGTCAACTACCCCCTTCTCCGTGGTGGTCCTTGGTTTCACTGACATTCAACTCATTTTCCCACCTTTCATCTCTTACAGGCTCCTTCTCATCGTCCCTCCCTCTACTTGTGTCAGAGAAAGGGGGCGAGTTCTTCAAGGCTTACTTCTGGGTCTCCATCCTGCACCCAGTGTCTTGAGGAGTTCATCTATTCCCATGGCTTCACCTAGCATCCCTACATCAGTGACTCCCAAACCTACATTTCCAGCTGTGATTTCTCCTTTCTCTGCAAATTCGTATTTCCTCATGCTTTCAGCACATCTGTTCCTGGAAGTGTCAGCATCACCTCAGACTCAGTAGGCCCAAAATTAAACTTTTCATCTTTGCCCCAAAATTCTCTCTCCCCTCAGCCCCCATTTTAAAAAAAGTTATTTGATAATAAGCGCTTATTTTGTTGTCATGCATTGTACTAAGTGCTGAGATAGGAACTTGCTAATCAGGCTGGATACAGTACATTTCCAACATGGGACTCACTCTTTCCTCCAACTTCCCCATAATTGTTGACAAAACCCCCTTCCCTCCTGTTTTACAGGCTCTCAATCTTGGCAGGGAATAAGTCTACCAAATCTAGTTTGTTTTACCCTCTCAAGGGTTTTATTAGTAGTAGTAGTAATTATAATAGTGTAATAATAATAATAGTTGTGGCATTTATTAAGAAGTGTTTACTATGTGCCAAACACTGTACTAAGTGCTTGGAGACTACAGTTAGTGGACAAATTCCATGCCATTTCTGAACTTAGTCACTTCTCTACTGAATCAGTCTCCTTTTTGACCTGTCTGCTTCCATACTCTCCTGTCTCTAGTCTGAATTTCATCATGCTGCCCAGATAATTTTTCTAAAGTATCATTGTGCACACATATCTCAAATCATCAAGTGTCTCCAGTGGTTGCTCATGTATCTCTGCCTTACCTTAGGCAAAAACTTCTACCACTCATTTCAAGGCACTCATCCAGCTCTCTCCACATTATTGAACCAATCTCATCTCCCACAGCAATCCAGTGCACCCACTTGGCTGCTCTAATACCAGTCTGTACACTGTCCCTTTGTCTCAGTTAACCTGGCACTGACCCCTTGCTTATGTTCTCCCACCCCCCATCTTACCCTGTTGTCAAAGCCCTACCAAAATCACATCCTTTCAGGAAACGTTAAGCACTTAAGCACTCAATACACTCTAGCTTGCATTATCTTGCATACATATTGTTGCTTCCTCTCGCTATAAAGCATTTTATTGTCTGCTCCACTGCTTGAATGGTAAACTCCATGAGAGCAGGAATCCTGCCTAAGAACTATATTGTATTGTCCCAAGGTCTTAGTATAGAGCTGTACTTGAAGTAAATATCCAGTAGGTAACATTGATTGAATGATTTGAATGATTAATTGATTAATCGTTTTTTAGTTGGTGACTTTCTTTTGACACAATTTTCTTCCCACCTAGGGAGCAGAAGACAGAACACTTGACCAGGACCCTCCGGGGAGTAATGAGAATTGGTCTTGTAGCCAAGGGACTATTGTTGAAGGGAGAATTGGATTTGGAGTTAGTCCTGTTATGTAAGGAGAAACCCACAACCTCTCTGTTAGAAAAAGTGGCTAACAACTTGGAAGTACAACTTGCTGTGAGTAGACCAAGACCCAAGTGGAGGGGTGGGAGAAGGGGGGAGAAATGGGAGCCAAAGATCAGACTTGGAATTCTTGATAAAGACCTTCTCTTGAAGTTAAGAATCCGTGTAACTGACTGAGGACTCAAGGTGACAAGCTGCAGTGGGGAAAAATTGATTCAGCTTTATAGAGCTTTGGCAGAATCAGATGAGGGCAGTGTGCATTAGACCAACAGGTGGGAAAATTTGAGAATGTGAAAACACAGACTCTTAGAGTTTCCTAATTGAATTAATCTAATTAATCTTAATCTAATACACATCAAAATCCTAGAGTTGAAGGGACTGATCATTTGAACCTTTGGACATTGACATTAGCCTGAATAGAGAGGATTCAGTTCAACTACTTTGCCTTCTGCTCGCCACCCCCTTTCAGAGAATACTTGTATCAGCAGTACTGATTTGGGAATGGGTATCTCTGTTACTCCCGCTACTCTGAGGTTGGGTTGAGTCACCTTTTGTGGAGGTCTTATGCTCTCCTTAGAATGCTGAAAATTCTAATTTTCCATCTCAGTTGCCAGTTGAATCGTTCCTGGAAGTGTCATGCAGATTGAATATTTGAAGGTTAGAGTAAACCAGATTCTCAAAGTGAAATGAGATTGGAAGGTAGCAGGCAAGGGGGGAATAGCCTAGACCAAAAGGGATAAGTTAATCAGTGACCCATTTTGCTCTTGAAGTGAAGTGGGGCTGGTTAGGCATAATTTTCATCTAATTTTCTCAACAAAATTATTGTTGGCAGTGTCAGCGAGAAACTAATCACATAGTGAATTAATCTTTGTCTCTGCCTAGTAAAATAAAGGCTGAATAGAGTTGAAGAACAGTCTGTTGTGGATAGATTATTTCTTTCTTCTATACCACTCCTCCCAAAGTACTCTACAGAAAACCAGAAGTGGAGGTGATTTCTCACTTTTCCCAAATTGGTTGTCTTGCCCTTTTGACAGTGGATTTAATTGGTGCTTGGATTAGTGGTGACTGAATATCTAGTACTGGTTGTGTATAGTTTGTGGTCATTCATTAGCTGGCTTGTTTGTATAGGAAACTAGGTCAAGAGGGGAGGGTGTGTGATAGAGTGAGCATAAAGTTGGAGAGGGTGAATGTGGAGAAGTGGATAAAGGTGATATGATTAGGAAGCGGTATTGAGCTATCCTTCATAGGTGTAGGTGTGCCTGCATTGGGGAAGCCTGATCATAACAATAACAATTGTGGTGTTTGTCAAGCGCTTGATATATGCCAGGCATTGTACTAAGCTTTGGGGTCAATACAAGCAAATCAGATTGGACACATTGTCCCACATGGGGCACCCAGTCTCAATTCCTATTTTACAAATGAGGTAACTGAGGCCAAGAGAAGCAAAGTGACTTCCCCAGGGCCCCACAGCAGACCCAGTAATTAATTGGCAGAGCAGGGATTAGAACCCATTAGAACTCATGTTTCGCTCTATCCACTATGCCATGCTGCTTCCCAAGTGTGATTGGAAAGGTGCATGCAAGGACTGAGATTAGTACTGACCCATGAATTTTGTTTTTTAAAAATTCAGAGAATAAAAATTATACAAAAATTGTTTCATTTTGTCACCATAAGTCCATGTTAGGGTGAAGCAACATTCTCTCCATGTTAAATTCATTCAATTATATTTATTGAGCACTTATTTTGTGAAAGCACTGTACTAAGCACTGAGAAAGTCCATTCGTTAATAAATAGAGACAATCCCTGCTCACATTGGGCTTCGGAGTGTCTTGCCCAAAGGTCATGTCTGGGACTGGGACAGAACTCTCCAGATTCTTTGACTTCTTTTTAAAGATGAACTTGCTATTTGTTAGGAGGCAGAGAGAATAAGTCTAATGACTGGGCATTCTGGTGAGATGTTGATTAATTCTAGAATTGATAGCACTTTCAAACTTTCAGTCAGACCAGCTCAGCTCTCATTACCAGGGGAAGAGTCAGGACATGGTCAAAAGTACCTTCTGGAGCTTGTCCATTGTACCCAGCAGGGAGGCTTCTTTTATCCCTGAAGTACTTCTCTACCTTCTGTTTTATACTGCAGTTGATTACTGAGGATAAATATGAAATTATCAGATCTATTGAAGAAGCTGCAATTGTAATAAAAAATCCCAAAGAAACTCAGCTTTTCTTGATCATCCATTTGACTTCACCTGTGGTCCGAGAGGAAATGGAAAAGCTGACCACAGGAGGTATGTGAAACTGAAAAAAAAATCATTACTCAGTTCATTTGAAGACTTTCACCTAGGTTTTGGAGGCTTATTTTTTTAAACTGTAAGATTACAGCCCATATAGCCCAAAGAAGAATACAGTTCTCCATTTGATAATGCTATGAAGAGCCACAACAGTGCTTAAACCAAATATCATTTATGGTGAAAATTATCTTAAAATTGAGTTGTATTACATTTCATCCCCCTTATTTTAGCCTTCAGGTGCCTTGTGTAAGATTTGCAAACATTTTAAAAATACATAATTTCCTTGACCCAAAAGAAGAGAGAATATAGCCTTTAAATGGCTTTTGCTTGGTCATAAAGCATGAGATGGAGATATTTTAGACCTTTGGTTAAGAGGAATTTTTCCATCCCTTTTATTAGATGTCGTTGACTTCAAGGTAATTTATTAGATAAAGGAGAAAGTCAAGTAAGAGAAGAGAGGACATTGCCTTCCCAAATTACCCTTAATGCAGTTTATCCTTTTAATTTACAATTTTCACAAAGGCAACAGTTTGGAATAATTGCTAGGCACATATATTTGCCCATGTTCCCCTAACTCCTGCTCAAAACTCATATATTCAAACTGCATATTATTTCCTCATTCCATGAATAGAAATACCATCAGTTACCGATCCCCCAGATGTTCTGGATAAGGAGAAGTGCCTTGCTACCTTGGCATCTCTTCGACATGCCAAGTGGTTCCAGGTTTGCATTTTGTTCTTATCTTCAATTCTTAGTAGACACCTTGTGCACGTTTGAATTGACTGGCAGGATCCTACACCTCTTCAGACTGTCATTCATCATTGCTAATCTAAGTAGCTATTACTGGGTAACTGCTAAAGGAGCAATGAATACAAAATTTGGGTGACCCAAAAGAAATACCCTTGTAAGAGTAATGTTGCTTTTTTCTTACTCCTTTAATTGCTTAAAACATAAGCACATTAAATATGTTTGATAGTTGAAGAAATGTATATCATGTCTTTCATTTTATTCATTATAAAGTAGCACAACCAGACTTGAAAATTATCTTTCATAAGGTAGACCTGCAAGCTCTGGGTTGAAAGTTTTCATGCTTTATTACTCTAGGCCAGAGCAAATGGACTAAAGTCTTGTGTCATAGTCATCCGGGTACTAAGAGACTTGTGCAGTCGAGTTCCCACTTGGGCCCCACTTCGAGGATGGGTAAGGTCCCCCACCTCTCTTCTGTTTTCGGTTCTCTTTTCCCTTCTTTGTTGGGTGGGGAAGAGATGAACAAAGACTGAGCCCTCTCTCCCCTACTAGCGCTACTGTTTTTGTCACCTATACACTCAGATTCCAACCCATAAGCACTTGATATTCACCCCATCCTCAGCCCCACAGCATTCATGTACACATCCTTATACTGTGAAGTTTCCTGTATCCATAATTTAATGTCTGTCTTTCCATCGAGACCATAAGCTCCCTGGGGGCAGAGACTGTGTCCATGAATTCTGTCATATTATACTTTCCTAAGTGCTTAGTTCAGTTCTCCGCACACAGTGAGTATGCAATAATAACGGTGACTGACTGAGTTAACCAGCAGCAGCTATCAAATTGAAAGTGCCTTTCCCTTCTTGGGAAATCGTCGAGCACTTTTTAATACAGCCTTTTCATGGACAATAACTGATTGAGTTAATCAGCAACAGCTGTCAAATTGAAAGTATCTTTTCCTTTTTGGGAACTCCTTGAGCAGTTTTTTAATTTGGCCTTTTCATGAAGTTTACTTTTTGCTTGGTTTTAGTGGTTTATAGCCCTGGTATTTCTGATTTTGGCTGACTGGGTATGAGTGTTCATGAGTCCTCCATATTTGTGGTTTGTAGCCATGGTAGCTCAGAGTTTCAGAATCTTTCAGCTAGGATGTTTATAGTCCTGCCACCACTACTGAGCAGCAGATCAAACTTTTCTAGGTTTATATGACAAGTTTTCTCCTTTTAGAGGTTTGTGTTGCTGATCATCTTAGCACATCTGTAACATTGAAGCCATATCTTTCAGCCTCTGGAACTTCTCTGTGAAAAATCAATTGGAACAGCAAATAGACCCATGGGTGTTGGAGAGGCCCTTCGGAGAGTGCTTGAGTGCCTGGCATCAGGCATTATCATGCCAGGTGGGTTGACTCCCCCACTTCTGAAGTGGCCATATTAGGCAAGAGATCAAGCTATTTTTTCCCCCACATCCCTACTCTGGGATACCACCAGAATTAGGGGAATGACCCCATCTTCCCCTCACCCCTGGGTCCAAGAGCATGCCAGAGCTCTTGGAGTACCATTTTATTCAGCCTCCGCCCTATTCAGCCTCCGCCCTATTCTGACTGACCCAGTGGCTTTTATTTCTCAAAAGAGCCAAGGTCCCTTTTCTCAGGACCATACCAGAACTGGGTGTGGTTGGGGAGGGAGTAAGGAAGTAAAGCTCTTACTCATCTGTCGTCGTCCCCCCCCCAGCCTTACCTCTTTTGCAATGCTGAGAGATAATCCTCTTCATATCTTCCTTGTTTCCTGCCTTCAGATGGTTCTGGCATTTATGACCCTTGTGAAAAAGAAGCCATTGATGCTATTGGGCATCTAGACAGACAGCAAAGGGAAGATATCACACAGAGTGCTCAGGTATAGTTGCCTTACCTTGCCCAGTCACTCAGAACTGGCCTTCATTTCTTTCTCTGGGAGTTCTTAATGATATTGTACTGGAAACTCTTGCTACAAATTCAGGGCTGCAGGTCTTGAATTAAACAAGAGGACCCCATTCCTGAGCTCCCAAGTTAGTGTCCTCTTCACTTAGCTCCCACCACTTCCAGATTGTACTTGATTCTTCAGAAACCAAACGTGAAAAGGAAGAAGTGAAATAATGTTAACATTATTATTGTTATGGTTTTTATTAAGTACTTACTATGTGCCAAGCACTGTACTAAGCACTGGAGTAAATGCAAGATAACCAGTTTGGACACAGTCCATGTTCCGTATGGTGTTCACAGTTCAATTGTGGAAGCAGGGCAAAGCTTGAAAATGGTGATTGGGAAACCAGCTGCACCCATGGCTACTGGCCCTAAGATTGGAGATGTTATTTTAAACGGAGGATATGGGCAAAGTTGTGGACACGAAAAGTCAAGATTCCTATGTGGTCTATTGTTGGGTCACCTTGCTGTTTTGTGTAAAAGACTAGCTTGGAGCTCTCAGCGCAATAGTTTATAGGTGATAATTAATTTTGACCATTAAAATCACTGCTGCCTGGTAAATATTCCATGATCCTTTTTCACATAAGCATGCCCTGCGGCTTGCTGCTTTTGGTCAGCTTTACAAAGTCTTGGGCATTGACCCCCTGCCTTTGAAGGTGCCTAAGAAGCCAAAGAATGAAAGCCTTGTGGATTACACAGGTAAATACTGAGTTTATATCTTGGGGGCATCTTGTGGTTCTATGGTGGGTTGTCCTATCCAGGACACCACATACTGCTGATTGTTGTCTTTCCATATGGTCTTCTAGTCCAGATTCCCCCTAGCACCACCTATACCAACACTCCACTGAAACGTCCCGTGGAGGAGGACGGGGAAGACAAGTCACCCATCAAGAAGAAGAAAAGGATTCTGAAGAAAGGTTAGCAAATTTAAGTATAGACTGGCTGAGGAGTGAATTGCTAGAAGACAGTGTCTGTGGCCTGTGGATGTAGATTGCTTGTCAAAGAATTATATTTAATGTGGTTTGGGGCTCTGCAGGACATTAAGGCCTGACAGTGAGGTGATTAATTTCCTTTAGATAGTAGTAATGATATTTTATAAGTATCTACAGTAAGAAAACCTTGGGAAAGTTTGAAGCTTGAGATCAGTGGTATTTATTGAGTTCTTACTGAATGCCTCTGACATCACCTGACTAAGTGTTTGGGACAGTACAATTCAACAGAGTTGGTAGATATGGTCCCTGCTATACATGAATTTATAGTCTACAGAGGGAGACAAACATTAGTAGAATTACAGATATGTTTGTAAGTGCTGTGCGTTTAAGGGTGTGATGAATATCAGATGCTTAGATTATACAGATCCAGATCCAAGTGCATAGGCAAAGCAGATATGAGAGTGTGTCAAGGAAAACAGCTTATTCAGGAAAGACCTTTGGGAAGACTTATGATTGCAAAAAGGTTTGACAATGGAGAGAGTGATGGTCTGGTATAAATAGTGGAGGAGAGTGTTCCACACAAGAGGGAGAGCATGAAAGGTGTTGTTAGTGAGATTGATGAGATTGAAGTATAATGAGCAAGATGGTGCTGGAGTTGCAAAGTATGCAATAATAGGAAAAGAGTGGAGTAAGATAAAAGTAGTAATAAATAATTTAGAGATAAATAGTAAATAAATTCTACCAACTGTGTGGTATTGTGCTTTCCCAGATATTTGGTTCAGGGGTCTGCAGTCAGTAAATGCTTAGTAAATAGTTGCAGAGAAGCGGTGTTGCTTAGGCTCGCATCTCCTCCTGCCTCCAGGATGTCTCCACCTGGATTTCATTCATTCATTCAGTAGTATTTACTGAGTGCTTACTGTGTGAAAAACACTGTACTAAGTATTGGAATGTATAGTTCAGCAACAGATAGAGACAATCTCTGCCCATTGACGGGCTTAGAGTCTAATCCGGGGAGACAGACGAACAAATACAAGACAACTTAATCATGATAAATAGACTCAAGGGGATGTATACCTCATTAACAAAAATAAATAGGGTAATAATATATACAAATGACCACAGTGCTGAGGGAAAGAGAGAGGAGGAGGAGCAGAGGGAAAGGGAGGAAAGGGGGCTTGGCTGAGGAGAAGTGAAGCGGGAGCAGAGGGAAAAGGGGAGGCTCAGTCTGGGAAGGCCTCTTGGAGGAGGTGAGCTCTCAGTAGGGCTTTGAAGAGGGGAAGAGAGTTAGTATGGCAGAGGTGAGGAGGGAGGGGATTCCAGGGCAGCAGTGGGACGTGGGCCAGAGGTTGAAGGCAGGATAGGTATGAACGGAGGATGTTGAGGAGGTGAGCCGCAGAAGAGCGGAGTGTGCGGGGTGAGCAGTAGAAAGAAGGGAGAAGAGGTAGGAGGGGGCAAGGTGATGGAGAGCCTTGAAGACCGGAATGAGAAGTTTTCATTTCGTGTGGAGGTTGATGGGCAACCGCAGGAGGTTTTAAGGAGGGAAGTGACATGCCCAGAGCACTTCGGCAGGAAGATGATCCGGGCAGCGGAAATGAAGAATAGACTGGAGTGGGGAGAAAAAGGAGGAAGGGATATCAGAGAGAAGGCTGACACAATAATCCAGCCAGGATATTATGAGGGCCTGCACCAGCACGATAGCTGGTGTTGGAGAGGAAAGGGCGGATTTTGGCGATATTGTAAAGGTGAGACCAGCAGGCGTTGGTGACAGATTGGATGTATGGGGTGAATGAGAGCTGAGTCAAGGATGACACCAAGGTTCATTCATTCATTCAATAGTATTTATTGAGCGCTTACTATGTGCAGATCACTGTACTAAGCACTTGGAATGAACAAGTCGGCAACAGAGACAGTCCCTGCCGTTTGACGGGCTTACAGTCTAATCGGGTTGCGGGCTTGAGAGACAGGAAGGATGGTCATGCCGTCCACAGTGACAGGGAAGTCAGGAAGAGGACAGGGCTTGGGAGGGAAGATAAGGAGCTCAGTTTTGGACATGTTGAATTTTAGGTGGTGGGAGACATCCAGATGGAGACGTCCTTGAGGCAGGAGGAGATACGAGCCAGAAGGGAAGGGGAGAGAACGGGAGGAAATGTAGATTTGGGTGTCATTTGCATAGAGATGATAATTGATGCCGTGGAAGCGAGTAAGTTCACCAAGAGAGAGAATGTAGATGGAGAGCAGAAGAGGGCCAAGAACTGACCCTTGAGGAACCCCGACAGAGGATGGGAGGGGGAGGAGGAGCCTGCAAAGGAGACCGAGAATGAATGGCCAGAAAGATAAGAGGAGAACCAGGAGAGGACGGAGTCAGTGAAGCCAAGGTGAGATAAGGTGTGGAGGAGAAAGGGATGGTCAACAGTGTCAAAGGCAGTTGAGAGGCCGAGGAGGATTAGGATAGAGGAGGAACCATTGGATTTGGCAAGAAGGAGGTCATGGGTGACTTCGAGAGAGCAGTCTCGGTAGAGTGGAGGGGACGGAAGCCAGATGGAAGGGGGTCCAGGAGAGAGTTGGAGTTGAGGGATTCAGGGCAGTGAGTGTAGATGACTCTTGTAGGCATTTGGAAAGAAAGGGTAGGAGGGAGATAGGGTGATAACTGGAAGGGGAAGTGGAGTCAAGAGCGGGTTTTTTTAGGATGGGGGAGACATGGGCATGTTTGAAGGCAGAGGTGAAGAAGCCATTGGTGAGTGAGTGGTTGAAGATAGAAGTTAAGGAGGGGAGGAAGGAAGGGGTGATGGTTTTTATAAGGTGACTGGGAATGGGGTCCGAAACACAGTTGCAGGAGGTAGAGGGGGTGGCACTTGCGAGGAGGGATGTCTGCCCACCACCTAAAATTCAGTATGTCCAAAATTGAGCTCCTTATCTTCTCTCCCAAGCCCTGTTCTCTTCCTGAATTCCCTGTCACTGTGGACGGCACGACCATCCTTCCTGTCTCTCAAGCCCGCAACCTTGGTGTCATCCTTGACTCAGCTCTCTCATTCATCCCACACATCCAGTCCGTCACCAACGCCTGCTGGTCTCACCTTTACGATTATCGCCAAGATCCGCCCTTTCCTCTCCACCACCAGCTATCTTGCTGGTGCGGGCCCTCATAATACCCTGGCTGGATTATTGTGTCAACCCTCTCTCTGATCTCCCTTCCTCCTGTTTCTCCCTGCTCCAGTGTATTCTTCATTCCGCTGCCCGGATCATCTTCCTGCCGAAACGCTCTGGACATGTCACTCCCCTCCTTAAACACCTCCAGTGGTTGCCTGTCAACCTCCACATGAAACAAAAACTCCTCACTCTTAACTTCAAAGCTCTCTATCACCTTGCCCCCTCCTACCTCACCTCCCTTCTCTCTACTGCCCACCCTGTACATTCTGCTCCTCTGCTGCTCACCTCTTCACTGTCCCCCCTGTTCACGCCTATCCCTCCGGCGACCTCTGCCCCATGTCCTACCACTGTACTGGAATGCTCTCCCTCTCACCTCCGCCAGACTACCTCTCTTCCTCTCTTCAAAGCCCTACTGAGAGCTCACCTTCTCCAAGAGGCCTTCCTAGACTGAGCTACCCCTTTTCCCTCTGCTCCCCCTCCACCCTCTGCTCCTTCCCCTTCCCTCTTCCCCTCCCCTCAGCTGAGTCCCCTTTCCCTCTGCTCCCCCTTCCCTCCCCACTGCATCCTCTGCACCTTCCCCTCCCCTCAGCACTATGCTCATTTGTATATATTATTTATTACCCTATTTATTTTGTTAATGAGGCGTACATCCCCTTGATTCATTTATCGTGGTAATGTTGTCATGTTTTTCTTTCGTTCTGTTTTGCCCTGCCGTCTGTCTCCCCTGGTTAGACTGTGAGCCCATCACTGGGCAGGGATTGTCTCTAACTGTTGCCGAATTGTGCAAAGGTACATTCCAAGTGCTTAGTACAGTGCTTTGCACATAGTAAGTGCTCAATAAATACTATTGAATGAATGAATGAATGTCTCTCAAATTAGTTGTTTAGAGCTGCATTCTTGGGTGCCTAATTCATCCATCTGCCTTTACTGTACTGGATGACTGAACACATGCTGTACCTAGTTCAAATTTCTGCATTAATCATGCATTATCTTCATGCTGTGTTGCTAGAAGACTGTTTTGGTGCAGTGGGGGACCTTATAGCTCCATAATTATGAATACCATCTACATCATTGAGAAGTAGCGTGGCTCAGTGGAAAGAGCACGGGCTTGAGAATTAGAGGTAGTGGGTTCTAATACCGACTCTGCCACTTGTCTGCTGTGTGACTTTGGGCAAGTCACTTAACTTCTTTGAGCCTCATTTACCTTATCTGTAAAAATGGGGATTAAAAAATGTGAGCCCCATGTGGGATAATCTGATTACCCTGTATCTACCCAAGCGCTTAGAACAGTGCTCTGCACAAAATAAGAGGTTAACAAATACCATAATTATTATTATTATTATTTTTGTGAACACCCAGGTTTAACTCCAGAGAATTCTTCAAATTTATTAATTTATAAATTCTTCTGTGGCCAGCCAAAACCATCATACAATTTACTTCAAAAATTATTTCTTCCACTCTGTACATTGTCTTGCTTGCAATAGGCATCCAGTAATCCGTCCCAGAAAAGCCCCAGCAGGATCACTAAATGGCATCAGCAGTCATTAGATCCAAGTATAAGTGAATACTGGGGATGTTGACTAAGAAAACTGGCATTTTATGTAACCGAACAAATCTCTACTTTGTATTAAGAGGAGAAAACAGAGCCTCCTCAGGTGATGAATGCGCTGATGAAATTGAATCAACTCAAACCAGGACTTCAGTATAAACTAGTTTCCCAGACTGGCCCTGTCCATGCCCCTATCTTCACCATGTCTCTGGAAGTTGATGGCAACATATTTGAGGCTTCTGGACCCTCCAAAAAGACTGCCAAACTTCATGTAGCTATCAAGGTAGGATAATGTTGGTGCCTTAGGATTTTATTAATTTGCTTTTTAGGAATTGTGAAAGCCCTGTGGTTAATTGGTCTCTGTGGGTCCCTCACCCATATCTCACTCTTGCAGGTGTTGCAGGACATGGGTCTGGTCACAGGTGTGGAAGGCAAATTGTCAAGCAAAAGTGAAGATTCATCTGAGAAAACAGAGCATAACTGTGTTGTAATTCTTCCTTCCTCTGAGGAAGAGATGGCCATTTCCTCTACCAAATTCCCTTTGGACAATCACGCCTTTGAGGTGAGGTGCCAGCTTGAGCTCTCAGAAAAAGCAGATTCATGTCTGTGTAGTGTTAAATCTTCAGTATATCTAAAAAGTGAATTGGTGATAATGGGGTGGCACTTAATTTCAGATTTATCACAAAAGATTCACACAATTTAGTCTTGGTTCCAAATTCTACATAGAAGTCACTCAGTCCCCAAACTGAATAGATGTTCAGTATCCATTTGGAGCCCCAATCAGTTTATGTGTAATTTAGTACTATTCTTAATGGGCACTAAAGGCACACAGTTTATGAGTTTGCCCAGGGTCCCTTCCATTCAGCATTTTGCAAATATTGGGTTTTCATTTCTGGTAATTCTACACACTGAGGGGTTCAAAACTGCAAACAAAATATAGTGCTTACTACAGAGTTGAAGCCTAGCATTATCCTTTGCTTTCAGAAGACACTCTTTATATGGTTTTAAAGACAGTGAGCAGTGACAATACTGAAAATAGAAAAGTTCACACCCAGTAGGCTTCTAATATGGTGCTCTGGTGTATGTATACAAAACTCAATCTGTTTGGTATTCTGTGCATACACTGAGCAGCAGAATGGCCTATTGGATAAAGCGTGACCATGGGAGACAGAAGGATCTAGGTTCTAATCCTAGCATTGTCACTTGTCTGCTGGTTGACCTTGGGCAAGTCACTTTACCTCTCTGTGCCTCAGTAACCTCATATATAAATGGAGGATTAACATTATGAGCCCAATGTGAGACTTGGACTGTGTCCAATCTGATTATCTTTTATATACCCCAACACTTAGTACAAACCCTGGCAAGTATTAAGCTCTTAGCAAATACCATAAAAAAAACTAAGTACAACATGTCTCCTAAAACTGATGGCTTGAAAACAACTTTGTAACCAACTTTTCCATAAACCATCCTAAGGGAAGTCAGTGAATTCATCTCCAGGGCTGACCAGTCTCCTGCTTACTTTGCTCTTGAATATTGGTCAACAGAATGTCCAAGGAAAGGGTTGTTTTGCCCCTGGAATTGCCCATTCTCATCCTTGCTCTTTAAGCCTGGTTCCCATGTGTCATTCAGATTTGTTTGCTTTCTTATCCCTGGAACAGACTGATGTCCTCCAGTCTTGTTGTCGGGCAGGGATTGTCTCTATTTGTTACTGAATTATACTTTCCAAGAGCTTAGTACAGTGCTTTGCACACAGTAAGCACTCAATAAATACGATCGAATGAAGTTTTGCACATAGTATTCCATTTCAAAGGTTTATTATATATCCATCTTGATATCCCCTTCCCACCCTGGATTTTGTTTTCTCCCATTGACTACTTCTGTGTTATTCATTCAATAGTATTTATTGAGCGCTATGTGCAGAGCACTGTACTAAGCGCTTGGGATGAACAAGTCGGCAACAGATAGAGACAGTCCCTGCCGTTTGACGGGCTTACAGTCTAATCAAGGGAGACGGACAGACAAGAACAATGGCAATAAATAGAGTCAAGGGGAAGAACATCTCATAAAAACAATGGCAACTAAATAGAATCAAGGCAATGTACAATTGATTAACAAAATAAATAGGGTAACGAAAATATTTACAGTTGAGCGGAGGAGTACAGTGCTGTGGGGATGGGAAGGGAGAGGTGGAGGAGCAGAGGGAAAAGGGGAAATGAGGGTTTAGCTGTGGAGAGGTAAAGGGGGGATGGCAGAGAGAGTAGAGGGAGAAGAGGAGCTCAGTCTGGGAAGGCCTTTTGGAGGAGGTGAGTTTTAAGTAGGGTTTTGAAGAGGGAAAGAGAATCAGTTTGGCGGAGGTGAGGAGGGAGGGCGTTCCAGGACCGCAGGAGGGCGTGACCCAGGGGTCGACGGCGGGATAGGCGAGACCGAGGGACGGTGAGGAGGTGGGCGGCAGAGGAGCGGAGCGTGCGGGGTGGGTGGTAGAAAGAGAGAAGGGAGGAGGGGTAGGAAGGGGCAAGGTGATGGAGAGCCTTGAAGCCTAGAGTGAGGAGTTTTTGTTTGGAGCGGAGGTTGATAGGCAACCACTGGAGTTGTTTAAGAAGGGGAGTGACATGCCCAGATCGTTTCTGCAGGAAGATGAGCCGGGCAGCGGAGTGAAGAATAGACTGGAGCGGGGCGAGAGAGGAGGAAGGGAGGTCAGAGAGAAGGCTGACACAGTAGTCTAGCCGGGATATAACGAGAGCCTGTAACAGTAAGGTAGCCATTTGGGTGGAGAGGAAAGGGCAGATCTTGGCGATATTGTAGAGGTGAAACCGGCAGGTCTTGGTAACGGATAGGATGTGTGGGGTGAACGAGAGAGACGAGTCAAGGATGACACCGAGATTGCGGGCCTGAGAGACGGGAAGGATGGTCGTGCCATCGACGGTGATAGAGAAGTCTGGGAGAGGACCGGGTTTGGGAGGGAAGATGAGGAGCTCAGTCTTGCTCATGTTGAGTTTTTTAGGTGGCGGGCCGACATCCAGGTGGAGACGTCCTGGAGGCAGGAGGAGATGCGAGCCTGAAGGGAGGGGGAGAGGACAGGGGCGGAGATGTAGATCTGCGTGTCATCTGCGTAGAGATGGTAGTCAAAGCCGTGAGAACGGATGAGTTCACCGAGGGAGTGAGTGTAAATGGAGAACAGAAGAGGGCCAAGAACTGACTCTTGAGGACCTCCAACAGTTAAAGGATGGGAGGGGGAAGAGGCGCCAGCGAAGGAGACCGAGAATGACCGGCCAGAGAGGTAAGAGGAGAACCAGGAGAGGACAGAGTCCGTGAAGCCAAGGTGAGATAAGGTATGGAGGAGGAGGGGATGGTCGACAGTGTCAAAGGCAGCAGAGAGGTCAAGGAGGATTAGAATGGAGTAGGAGCCATCGGATTTGGCAAGAAGGAGGTCATGGGTGACCTTAGAGAGAGCAGTCTCGGTAGAGTGGAGGGGACGGAAGCCAGATTGGAGGGGGTCTAGGAGAGAACATGGTGTTATCTCAACTCCATGTCCATCTCTATTCTAGACATCCCTTTTATGATTTGTAAGTTCTCTGTCCAGTTGACCTAACCTCTTTTAAGTAGAGCTTGTGGCAATTTTCATCTTAATTTCTTTACTGTGTTTTCTTTAGCTCACAAAACCGTCCCTAATATGTCTGTGCTAGCACTGTTTGTCTACTTAATTACATTTGTAACCCTCCCCACATACCTATAGAGATTCTTATCCTAGCTTTAGCTTCTTTATCTTGTTTAGCTGTTGCTATTATCATACACTCATCCCCTTCTTTTTCCATTGTTTCTGCCTCTCCTGTATTCCAACACCAACCACCCCATATTACTTCCCAAAATTCATGTTGCTCCAACAGTTGATATGTGGAAAATCCGAGATTGGAAGAGCAATTGAAATGTTATGGTTTCCATCACACCAGAAGAAATGTATGGTTTTGGAGGTTGAAAAAGTCTAGTAAAATTTGTTTCGGGCTTTAAGTTGTATAAGGCTTAAATGCTTTATGAAATATCAAACTATTACATTTCACCTCTCCAAGGGGACCAGTTACACAGTTTAAAATCAGTTTTGGAAAATAATTTTAAGCAGTTGCCACTGACACCCTGTATAGTAATTTTGATGAACTATTGATAAGCAGCGAGGCATAGTGGAAAGTGCCTGGGCTTGGGAGTCAGAGGTCATAGGTCCTAATCCTGGCTCCACCACTGATCAGCTTTGTGACTTTGGGTGAGTCACTTTACTTCTCTGTGCCTCAGTTCCCGCAACTGTCAAAATAAGGATGATGACTGTGACCCCCACGTGCGACAACCTGATGACCTTGTATCTACACTTAGAACAGTGCTCATCACATAGTAAGCACTTAAAAAAATGCCATCATATTTTTATAACAGGATTGCCCTAATTCACCTTATTAACCATTCCTGGAAGAGCCATTTCACATTTAAAGCAATTTCAGCCGGGTTTTGTAAATCATATTCTTCTATTCTGGCTTTATAGCTTGTTCTGGATCTCACTGTAGAAAGTTACATTCTGGCAAGATTTCCATAACTGTATTGTCCCAGTTTAGATTTGGCATTTAATACTTTTTATAAACCTATGATCTTAATAAAGGATTTTACCCACAGTAGTAATCCACAGTGTTCTGTACCTTGTTTTAGTATTCTTTATAAAATATGGGCCCAGCTCCTAATTTAATGCTCTGCCAGGGAGTCACTGTAATGGTTACACAGTCTTCATGAGTACAGTTAATCACAAGGAGGACTTGAGAAAAGAAGTACTTATAATTTAAGGGTGGCTCTGTAGCCATGCCAAATTAGCTCGGTGTTCATGAGACAGGGATGGAATGCTGGAGTTTCAAAAGATAGGCTTCTTCCTTAGGATCAGTCTTTTCATGAACCAGAAAAAATAATATCTGTAGAAAAAAAGAGGTACAGTGACTTCCTGCAGAAAAGTAGAAAGGGTCCTTGCAAATAGGAATGTTAAACCTCAAGGAATTTGTTAGGTTCAGCGGGATAGGTGATATAGATTGAAAATATTTTACCATTGCCTTCTAATTAAACAAATAATGATAAAGTCTGACTCAGTGGAGAGAGTCTGGGCTTGGGAGTCAGAGGTCATGGGTTCTAATCCAGGCTGTGCCGCTTGTCAGCTGTGTGCCTTTGGGCAACTTCTCTGTGCATCAGTTACCTCATCTGTAAAATGAGGATTAAAACTGTGAGCCCCACGTGGGACAGTCTGATCCCCTTGTATCACCCTCAGCATTTAGAACAGTGCTTTGCATATAGTAGGTGCTTAACAAATACCACTATTATTATTATTATTAAAGTCTATTTTTATATTAAATATAGTTAGAACTGTTACGTTGGCTCCTGGCTGCCACCAGCACTGACAGATAACTTGCAGAACCCTGAATGATTCCCTTGTTGCTGCAGGTATTTTTCCAAATCATGAAGTGATGATAATGACTTAAGTGGTGGGTTTTGGGGTTTACAGAGTCTCCTGAATGTATCTTTCTCCTGGAAAGAAAAGTACTTAGGGTTATATGAGGTTCTCTTACATTAATACCATCTTATGGTTTTAGGGATCATTTTGGCTAGGTTGAAGCCTGAAAACTTAAGTACAACTCAGTCAATTAAAATTGAGGATAGTAAATTATTTTCCTAACCTACATGTTTTTTCTCATGTGACTGCTTCTCTTTCCTGATCAAATTGGGTGACCCCTCTTAAATCTTATGGCCTGACCAGTATATTTTTTCAAGGGGAAAACACTTAGCAGTCTTAGGAATTTAGTTCCAGTATCCTGGAGGACCATACTTTGGCCTGTTTGGTAGAGCATTTTATATGTGTTTTTAAGGATGTGAGTATATTCTGAGACTATAAAGAAAAAGTCTTATTGAGAATTCTGAATGAGTGGGAATCGTTTTTACTCTCTGAACCATTGTAACGTGGGACAATCAACATAAGAAAATGTGTCAGTAGACACCTGGTGAGTTGTTCAGTGAAGACCCTGAATATCCTAGACAGTACCAAATTTACCCATTCTTTCTATCCTTGTTCAGAATGTGAAATCGCAGGGTCCAATTGTGACGAAGCATGGCAAGAATCCAGTAATGGAGCTTAATGAAAAGAGACGTGGACTCAAGTATGAGTTGATCTCAGAGACAGGCGGCAGCCACGATAAGCGCTTCATCATGGAGGTGAATGGGAATTATTAGGGAGTCCCACTGGCCTAGTAAACCTGGTTATGGATAGTTCCCGAATTTGGGTTCACTTATAGATAAGTGCTGGTTCTGAAGCATACACTAAAGCAAAGTCAGAATTCTGGCCTGGAGTTGTTGATTATGTATCGAGGTCAGTAGAGAGTTTGGGGGCCAGAATGTGGCTGGACATTTTTTACCCAGAGCCAAAGCCAAAGTCAAAGTCATTAAGCGTACCTTAATGGATCCTGCAGATACCCTTACATTGGGGGGGGGGGGGTGGGGGGGGGGTGTGTGTGTAGTACTCACCTCTATCCAACCCTGAAAATGTTACCAAGTCAAAACCAGCAGATGTTTTTTTCTTTTAGAGTTGTTGGAGCTACTGGTGCATTGTGAGGACCTAGAAATGACTTCTCTTTCTGATAGCCATGGACAAAAGGTGGTGTTGCCACCTTGACTCCATCAGTTATTTCCTATCTGGCTTCTAGTTAGTTTGGGAAGAGAGGCTGTCAGCCACAGGAGTAATTATTCCAAAAGAGTTGGTGCCCAGGGTTGGCCTTCTGTTTAAACAGGAGGACAGTTGGCTAGATATGCCACTAAATGAAACTGTCTCATCTTAAAACAACTATGAGCAATGATTATAACCTCTCGTGCCTTTTTTAAATTGCCCTCTCGCTACTCTTCCTCAGTTTTGCCCTCTCCTTTAAGCACATTAAGCTGTATTATTTTTCTGTGAATTTGTGAAGCTGTCTTCTAACAGTCTTTCCTCACCAGGGATCATAATAATCTTTTTTATTTATATTCTGCCCTCATTCAGGTTGAAGTGGACACCCAGAAATTTCAAGGTGCTGGCTCAAACAAAAAGGTGGCCAAAGCCCATGCAGCTCTTGCTGCTCTGGAGAAACTCTTCCCATATATTCCTCTGGCCATTGAGCCCAGCAAAAAGAAACGGGAATACATTCCTATCCGGGGTGGAGCCAGGTTTGCTTCCAAGGTGGGTGTCTTTAGTTACTGGCAGTTAGCAGAAAGTCATTGACCACCTCTCTCGAATATAGGTGCCAAAATGAAATTTGTAGTCAGAGAAATCATGATTGAGTAGTCACTTGTTATCCTGTCTTCCTTTAGCAACATAATCCTGGTTATGGAATTGGTAACCTATTCCACGAGCTCCCTCCATTCCACAGTATCCGAAGCCGGGGAAGAGGTGGAAGCATCTGCAGTCGAGGCCGAGGCCGAGGTGGACATAGAGATGGCAGTTATGGAGGCCATGTGATCACTGGTATGTTGACCAAAACCAGTTACTTTCCATTTAGATTTTAAAAAGACTGAATTCTGAGGTTTGGGCCTTATTTTTTGTATTTTTTTCTTTCTTTGCTGGGCTCTTTTAGGAGCTGGGTATAGGACCTGTAGCTATGGTGATAGTTCAGCTACCACAGGTCAGTGTTTTTTTGGAAAAATTTTAAATCATAGAGATTCAGAGTATTCCCCTTCTATTCCTGTACCCTATTAACAAATCTTTTTTTAAAGGCTTGGTAACTCAGTAGTCCAACCCTTTTTATCTTTAGAATCTTATTATTTTAGTTGGGTAGGTTATGCCTTAAAATTTCAGCTCATACAAATGGGCTGAAAATTTCAGTTTCTCTGCTTTGAACCAATGTGAAACTTGTCCCAACACAATTGTTTGGTTGTGTAAAGACACCTTAATTGGAGAGAGAATCAAAGGAGCACAGAAAAGAGTAAGCACAAAATTACATATGTGGCCATCCCCAAACCATTTACAAGAATCTCTATTAATTTATTTTCCTTTGCTGTATCTCCCCTATTTGTGGTTGACTCTTTTACAAACTAATGCTAGATGTCCTGGCTTTTGGTCTTCCAAAGTCATCCAGAAAGTATTTCACAAAGCTTATTATTCCTTAATTTTTATGAAACTCAAAAGTTCAGACTCTCTGTCTTTTAGCTTGTCCCATTGCCATTCTGATGCCATTTGAGTCTCTTCCACCCATCATAGTTTATCCAAAATTCTTTTAGCTTGGGTACCTGAGTGTTCATGATTTTTTTTTTAAATCTTGAGATTGGTTTGCAGAATATGGTCATTCATTCAGTCAGTCATATTTATTAAGCACTTACTTTATGCAGAACACTGTACTAGGCACGTGGGAGAGTAAAAAATAACAATGAACAGACATTTCCTGCCCACAATGAGCTTAGAGTCTAGAGGGGGAGACAGAAATTTAAATAAATAAATAAATAGATAAATAAATACATACATACATACATACATACATTCATACATACATACAGATAGGTACATAAGTGCTGTAGACCTGGGAGGGATGATAAATTAAGGGAGCAAGTCAGGGTAATGCAGGAGGGAATGGGAGAAAGGAACAGGGGACTTAATCAGGGAAGGCCTCTTGGAGGAGATGTGCCTTTAATAACCCTTTGAACTGAGTGTCAGATTTGATGAGAGAGGGTATCCAGGCCAGAGGCAGGATGTGGGCAAGTAGTTGGCCGTGAGATAGATAAGATCAAGGTACAGTGAGAGGTTAAAATTAGAGCAGCCAACTGTGCAGGCTGGGTTGTAATAGAAGACTAGTGAGGTGAGGTAGGTGGGGGAATGGTTATTGAGTTCTTTGAAGGCAATTGTGAGGAGTTTTTGTTTGATGCAAAAGTAATGGATAACCACTATAGTTTCTTGAGGAATGGGGAAACATGTTCGGAGAGTTTTTTTAATAGAAAAATGATCTGGGCAGGAGAGTGAAGTATGAACTGGAGTGGATAAAGTCAGGAGGCTGGGAGGTATGCAAAGAGGCTGATGCAGTAATCAAGATAGGACGGGATAAGTGACTATTAATACGGTATCATTTTGGATGTAAGGAGCACTGTACATACTGCTTCTGAGAGTACAGTATAACAGAGTTGATAGATATTCATTCAACAGTATTCAATGAGGTCTTACTGGGTTGCAGAGCACTGTACTAAGCACTTGGAAAGTACAGTTCGTCAACAGATAACAGATACCCAACAGTGGGCTCACAGTCTAGAAGGCAGGGAGGCAGACAACAAAACAAAACAAGTAGACAGGCATCAGGTAGCATCAAAGTAGATAAATAGAATTTTATATATGTATGCATCATTAATAAAGTAAATAGAATAATAAATACATAAAAATATACACAAGTTCTATGGGGTAAGGAAGGGGGTAGAGGAGAGGGTGTGAATTGGGGTGATGAGGAGGAGGGAGGAATAGAGGAAAAGGGGGGCTGCTCAGTATGAGACGGCTTCTGGAGGAGGTGAGCTCTCAATAGGGCTTTGAAGGGGGGAAGAGAGCTAGTTTGGTGGATGTGAAGAGGGAGGGAATTCCAGGGTAGAGGTAGGTCGTGGGCCAGGGGTCGACGGCGGGACAGAAGAGAATGAGGCACAGTGAGGAGGTTAGCGGCAGAGGAGAAGAGTGTGCAGGCTGGGATGGAGAAGGAGAAAAGGAAGGTGAGATAGGAGGGGCCAAGGTGATGGAGAGCGTTGAAGCCAGTAGGGGTTTTTGCTTCCTGTGAAGATTGATAGGCAACCACTGGCGATTTTTGAGAAGGGGGGTGATGTACCCAGAGTGTTTTTATAGAAAGATAATGCGGGCAGCAGGGTGTAGTGTAGACTGAAGCAGGGAGAGACAGGAGGATGAGAGATCAGAAAGGGATGTTCCTTTCGTTCCCTGTCGAAAATCAACTTACAGTCTAAAGAGGAAACCCACATTAACATAAATGAATATACTACACAACTCTGTGTAAGTGAGAGACTGAGAGGAGTGACTAAATGGTTCAAATCCAGGTGCAAGGCCAACAGAAAAGAATAGGGAGTAGAGGAAATGAAGGCTTAGTCGGGCATGCAATTTTAGTAAGACTTTGAAGATGGGAAGAGTAATTGTTTGACAGATATGGAGGGGAAAGGAGTTGCAGGCCAGAAGCAGGATGTAGGCTAGAGGCCAGTGGCAAGATACACAAGACCAAGTTACAGTAAGTAGGTTGGTGTTAGAGGAGTGAAGTGAACATGCTGGGTTATTGAGTGAGATCAGTGAGGTAAAGTAGAAGGGGCAAGTTGATTAAGTACATTGAAGTTGATGGTGAGAAGTTTCCATTTGATATGGAGGTGGTTGGGAAACCACTGACAGTTCATGAATTGTGGGGAAATGTAGGCTAAACAGATTTGTTCTCTGGACTGTGTGTTAGTCAGTCATATTTGTTGAGTGATTACACATACTGTGTGCAATGCACTGTACCAAGTGCGAAGTAGAGTACAGTATAACAAGACAATAGACACAGTCCTTAGGCACAGTGAGTTTACAGTCTAGAGAGGGAGATGAACAATATCCATAAATAAATTATCGATATGTACAATAGTGCTGTGGGGGTGAGAAGGGAAATAATTAAAGGGAGCAAGCCAGTTTGACAAAGAAGGGGGTTGAAGGAAATGAAAAGTGGGCCTAGTCAGGGAAGCCCTCTTGAAGGAGATGTGCCTTTAGGAAGGCTTTAAAGAGGGGGAGAGTAGTTGTCTGTAGGATGTGAGGAGGAAGGACATTTCCAGCCAGAAACAGACGTGGTCTAGAGGTCGATAGCAAGATAGATTAATATAAGTAAATAAATTATAGATATGTACATAAGTGCTGTGGGTCTGGGTAGGGTGATGACTAAGGGGAACAAGTAAGGACAACTCAGCAGGGAGTGGGAGAAGAGGAAAGAAGGGCTTAGCGAATGAAGTATGAATTAGAGTGGGGAAAGATAGGTGACAGGAAGGTCAGAAAGCCAGTCAGTCATATTTACTGAGCACTTAACTATGTGCAGAGCACTCTACTTAGTGCTTGGAAGAGTACACATTTCCTTTGCATGATGAGGTTAAAGTCTAGATGGGCAGATAGACAACAATGGAAATAAATAAAATTACAGATGTGTACTTAAGTGCTTGGGGCTGGGATGGGAATGAATAAAGGAAGCTAGTCAGGGCAATACAGAAGGGAAGTGAGGAAAAGAAAAGAGGGCTTAGTCAGGGAAGGCATCTTGGAAGAGATGTGCATTCATTAAGGCTTTGAAGATGGGGAAAGTCATTTTCCATATGAAGAAATGAAGAGGGAGGGTAATCCAGGCCAGAGGACATAGGCCAAGATATAGGTGAGAGATCAGTGGCAAGATAAACGTAATTGAGGTACAGTGAGAAGGCTAGCAATAGAGAATTGAAGTGTGCACACTGTGCTGTAGTAGGAGAGTAGCGAGGTGAGGTGGGAAGTGGTAAGAAGATTGAGTGCTTTAAAGCCAATGATAAGGATTTCTGTGTGATGCAGAGGTGGAAGGACAACAACTGGAGGTTCTTTAGGAGTGGGAAAACATGCCATGAATATTTTTATAGAAAAATGGTCTGGACAGCAGAGTGAAGTATGGACTGGGGTGGGGAGAGGCAGGAGGTAGGGAAGTCTGTGAGGAGGCTGATGCAATAATCAAGAAGGGATAGAATAAGTGTTTGGATCAGCACTGTTTCAGTAGTGGCAAGAAGAGCCCTAACTGGGACAAGAGCCGGTCATGGGATGAAGGGAAGCTTCCCCATAATGGAGCAGGGGTTCTGTGGACCACACTTGGCTGAGTAAATGGAGGAGTTTCCGGGGGAGGGGATAATGCAAGAGATGGGGAGGGATTGGATGGGAGTGTGTTGACTGGGGTCAGCACAGGAATAGGGGGATGAGGGGATGAAAGGGAATGAGGTGAAGGGTGGGGTTAGCGCAAGGAATTGGGAGGGGTTGGATCAGGGGGAAAGTGGGAAAAATATTGGGAGTAGGGGACTGGGATAATAACATGAGCAAAACTGAGCTCCTCATCTTCCCTCCCAAGCCCGGTCCTCTCCCAGACTTCTCTATCACCGTGGATGGTACGACCATCCTTCCCGTCTCTCAGGCCCGCAACCTCGGTGTCATCTTTGACTCGTGTCTCTCTTTCACCCCACATATCTGATCTGCTACCAAGACCTGCCGGTCTCACCTTTACAATATCGCCAAGATCCGCCCTTTCCTCTCCACCCAAACGGCTACCTTACTGCAACAGGCTCTCATTATATCCCGGCTAGACTACTGTGTCAGCCTGCTCTCTGATCTCCCTCCTCTCGCCCCGCTCCAGTCTATTTTTCACTCCGCTTCCCTGCTCATCTTCCTGCAGAAACGCTCTGGGCATGTCACTCCCCTTCTTAAACACCTCCAGTGGTTGCCTATCAACCTCCGCTCAAAACAAAAACTCCTCACTCTAGACTTCAAGGCTCTCCATCACCTTGCCCCTTCCTACCTCTCCTCCTTTCTCTCTTTCTACTGCCCACCCCGCACGCTCCGCTCCACTGCCGCCCACCTCCTCACCATCCCTCGGTCTCGCCTATCCCGCCGTCGACCCCTGGGCCACGTCCTCCCGCGTTCCTGGAATGCCCTCCCTCCTCACCTCCGCCAATCTAATTATCTTCCCCTCTTCAGATCCCTACTTAAAGCTCATCTTCTCCAAGAGGCCTTCCCAGACTGAGCCCCCCTTTTTCCCTCTGCTCCTTATTACCCGCCCCTTCACCTCTCCGCAGCTAAACCCTCTTCTCCCCCCTTTCCCTCTCCTTCTCCCCGTCTCCCGTCCCACTTCCTCAGCACTGTACTCGTCCGCTCAACTGTATATATCTTCATCACCCTATTTATTTTGTTTATTTTGTTTAATGAGATGTACATCACCCTGATTTTGTTTATTTGCCATTGTTTTTATAAGATGTTCTTCCCCTTGACTCTATTTATTGCCATTGTTCTTGTCTGCCTGTCTCCCCTGATAAGACTGTAAGCCCTTCAAAGGGCAGGAACTGTCTCTATCTGTTGCCGACTTGTACATTCCAAGCGCTTAGTACAGTGCTCTGCACATGGTAAGCACTCAATAAATATGAATGAACGAACGAACGAACGAACAAATGAATGAACAAATGAACGAACATGGTAGGTTGAGGGGATGTGGTGGGGTCAGGAAGTTTAAGCATGGATTACTGCTTGGATTGACATGGTACCCGTTTGAATGGAGAGGAAAGGATGGATATTAGCAATATGAAGATATTACTGTCAGAATGAATATGTGGTATGAATGAAAGAATAGTACCAAATTTACGGGTTTTTGAATTGGAGGATGGTGATGCTATCTAAAGTGACGAGTCCTATTAAAGATAGGGTAAAACTCAGTTTGCTATATGTGGCAATGGAGTTTAACATTTGTAAAATAATATTTTATATAGTACAAAATTAATATTTTAATCTCTATTTGTTCTGATCAAGATTAAAACCTTGTTGTAAAGTTTTGACTTTATTAAGAGATGATTGAAATATATAAATCTACTCACCCTGATTAATTGTGGATTTTCTGTGTACTTAAAGTCTATTTACAGCTTCCTCCTCTGATTTGTCTTTTGTCTGTCTTTTAATATATGAAACACGCATAAAGATTTATCTACTGGTGCAGCTTAATTTCTTAGTACCAAAATGAAACTTCATTAGACTTCCAAGTGTCACAGTCAATTTAAAATACTTTGTCACCGACAGTAATAATAATAATAATAATAATAATAATAATAATAATGTTGGTATTTGTTAAGCGCTTACTATGTGCCGAGCACTGTTCTAAGCGCTGGGGTAGACATAGGGGAATCAGGTTGTCCCACGTGGGCTCAGAGTCTTAATCCCCATTTTACAGATAAGGGAACTGAGGCACAGAGAAGTTAAGTGACTTGCCCACAGTCACACAGCCGACAAGTGGCAGAGCTGGGATTCGAACTCATGAGCCCTGACTCCAAAGCCCGTGCTCTTTCCACTGAGCCACGCTGCTTCTCCTGAGCCACGCTGCTTCTCCTGCTTCTCCTCTCAAACAGTAATCATGCCTGAAAGGTTTTGGAAGTATTTTGCTTTTTCAGTAAGCTTAGAAATTTTATGTAGATCTACACAGTCTCGGTTTCTCTCTGAATTAGGACTTAGCCTTGAATCATGAGTCTTTTTTTTGTTTCTGACTCACTGTATGTTGCTAAGGTTGTTCAGGAAAATGAGTGAAACAAATGGGATCTCTGCTCTATCCTAAGCCTCCTCAACCTCTCAGCTGCCTTCGATACTGTCATCCACCTCCTGCTGAAAAAATTATCCACCCTCAGCTTCACTGACAATGTCTACTCCTGCTTCTTCTCCTGTCTCGCCACTCATTCTCAATTTCTTATGCAGGCTCTTCTTCTTTCTCCCAACTTCTAACTGTGAGTGTCCCTCAAGGGTCAGTTCTGGGTCATCTATTCTCCATCTACACCCATTCCCTTGGATTACTCATTCACTCACACCGCTTCAACTGTACCTCTTTGCAGATGATTCCCAAATTTACTTCTGCAGCCCTGGTGACTCTCCCTCCCTACTGTCTCATATTTCCTACTGCCTCAAGATACCCCTATTTGGATGTCCTTCCATGATCTCGAAGTTAACCTATCTAAAACATAACTCCTTATTTTCCCTCCCAAACCCTGTCATCCCTCTGGCAACAACACTATTCTTCCTGTCTAGCAAGTCCATAACTTTGGTTTTATTTTTGACTCATCTTATTCTATTCACATATTCAGTATGTCACTAAATCCTGTTTGTTTTACCTTCACATCATCACTGAAGTCCACGCTTTCTTCTCCATCCAAACTGCTACTTTGTTAGTCCAATTTCATATCCTATCCTGCCTTGATTATTGTTTCAACAGTGTCTTTGCTGACCTCTGTGCCTCTGTCTCTCCACAGTTGAGTTCTTACTTCATTCTGCTGCCCAGACCATTTTTCTACAAAAACACTCAGTTTCCCCACTCCTCAAGAACCTCCAGTGGTTGCCCAACCACCTCTGCATCAATCAGAAACTTCTCATCCTTGACTTCAAGGCCCTCAATCCTCTTACCCCTTCCTACCTCCTTACTACTCTCATAATACAACTCAGGCCACACACTTTGCTCCTCTAATGCTATCTCTCTTAATTGCACGTCCATCTCATCCATCTCTCTGCCTGTCTCTCACCGACATCCTGCCCCTGGCTTGGGTTACGCTTCCTCCTCATATCCTACAGACAGGATTATTGAAGACACACTTCCTCCAACAGGGCTTCCCAACTATGCCGTCTTTTCCTTTTTTTCATCTCCCTCTGTGTTGCCTTGACTTTGATCCCTTTATTCCTCCCCACTCCCAGCCCCACAGCACTTGTGGACAGAACTGGTATTTATTTATATTGATGTCTGTTTCCCCCTCTAGACTGTGAAGCTTGTGGTGGACAGGGAATGTGTCTGTTATATTGTACTCTCCCAAACACAATGTCTGCACACAGTAAGTTCTCAATAAATATGATAGACTCACTGACTGACTGACTGCCATTTGTTCAAAAAGATTGAGGCTTTAGTGAATACTTTTTTTGAAGTGTTTAGTGTGTGATATATATTTATCTTTCCGAAAAATTTTGAGGTCATAGAATTTTAGTATTATTGTTCTGAATGAGATAATCAATTTCTTCACTTCCCTTGAGCGGGAAAAAAAAAATCATTAGTAGTTGAAGTAATGGAATGTCATGATTTGTCTGTTTCCAGTCAGAGGTTGGGAATTTTGCAAGCCAAGTACCCACTGTGGACTCTAAGGATAGTAGGTTCTTGTGGTTTATTTTCAGTCTTTCAGAATGGGATGGGACAGCCCCAGGTTATTTTTTCCTGCCATCATTCCTGATCTGAACTCAGGTTCCTTTTCTTTAGGATCTAGTTAGGGTCCGTTTAGTCTCCGTATTGCAAGTGCTATTGAATGGAAAGCAGTGTCCGGTGGTAAAAAACTATGAACTTAACTGAACTCAGATTTCCTGGGGTTCCCAAGAATTATGATTGAACTGGATACAGGTCCTAATTCAGGTCCTAATACTAAGCACCTCCTTTGTGCCAAACATTGTCTTAAGTGCTGGGGAAGATGCAAGATAATCAGCTAGACACAATTCCTGCCCACCCTAGGCTCACAATCTAAGTAGGAGCGATATAAGTATTGAAGCCCCATTTTACAGATAAGGAAACAGAGACATGGAGGAGTTAAGTGACTTGCCTGAGGTTACACAGCATAGAGAAGCAGCATGGCTCAGTGGAAAGAGCCCAGGCTTGGGAGTCAGAGGTCATGAGTTTGAATCCCAGCTCTGCCACTTGTCAGCTGTGTGACTGTGGGCAAATCACTTCACTTCTCTGTGCCTCAGTTACCTCATCTGTAAAATGGGGATTAAGGCTGTGAACCTCATGAGGGACAACCTGATTACCCTGTATACCCCAGCACTTAGAACAGTGCTCTGCACATAGTAAGCGCTTAACAAATATCAACATGATTATTAGTATTAGTATTATTATTATGTGGTGGAGATGGGATTAGAAATCATGTCCTCTAACTCCCAGACCCGGGATCTTTCCATCAGGTCATGCTCCTCCATAGATCTTGGCATGAGCTTGAGTTCAGCTGGGAGTAGAAATTTATTCCAGCGCTGGAAGTCCACTAGATGAGCTTTTGAACTGCTACAAAAACCTAGAGGAGAATCACTAGGAAGCATTCTACATTGGGCTTTATAATCAACATTATTACTGAAGCCAGATTGAAGTGTCCTCAGATACAGCCTTAAAAACTTTCTGGTGCCAAGTGAGATAGTCATTAATAATATTCAGAATATAACTTCATCCTTCCAGCTGGATCATGACAAAAGGTCTAGGAGTAGTACGTTTAAATTTTTCAAGGCATATTTATGAGGACTTAGAGAATGGGCTCGCAGGAGTCGCAGTGTAGCTGTAGACTGTTTTTTGCGAACCCCATGTGGTGGTGTTTGAAAAAACCTGTAAGGAAGGATATTTAAAATCTTGGCTTCTAGTGATTTTAATAATGTTGACAACCACCTAGTGCATAAGATTGCTGATGAAAAGTAATTTGGTTATAATTTCATATACTAAATTTGTGATGGGGCGAGATACTGTTGGAGGTATTCAGCCTCAAATGATTGGGTAAGTCATATCTCTTGAATTCATGTATCGGTAGAGAAAAGAGCAGTTTTGGGTGCAAATCTGATTTCTTCTACACTGACCCTCTTCCCCTTCCCTTTCCATCCAGGTCAGTTCTACAGCAAAGGTGGACATTCCGCTGGGAATGGAGGCAACAATTTTGGCTATGATTCTTATTACCAGGGCAGGAGCTATGCCTCTCTCCCACCCCAGAAGCACAACAACAAGAAACTGCTGCTTAGTGGGCAGCAGAAAACATATGGCTCTGGGTATCCAACCCACCAGGGTCAACAGCAGCAGCTATTTCCACTTCCCTTCTGCAACAAGAACCAATATGGCAACTTCAGTCCTGTGCAATGCAAAGAGAAAGAAGGCTATGGCCGTGGCCCGGGCAGTAGTGATTACTCTTACTCCAGTCTCTACAACACTGCTGGTGGAGGTGGGGGTCTGTCAGAAGCTGACTTTGAGAGAAAATTCAGTGAGTGTACCTAACAAGAGAATTGAAGAAGAAGCAGAGGGATGTAAAGGACCCCAAGTTCAATCTCTAATTTGGGAGAGTCATGTCAGTCATTCTTATCAGGACAGGATTGAGGGATATGAAGAGCCAATTACACCATCTGGAAGGTTGCTGGCCCATTCAGAGATGAGTGCAAACTGCTAGAAGTGGCTCAGGTCAAGGTCAGGTGGGAGCATTTCTGTGGGAGTTTATTGGTTGCCACATCCAGTCCTGATCACCCACAACAAGATTGTAACTTGATAGGCTTCTCTCAAACCTAAATCCAAAACTTAACTTCCTTCTTAGTAGTAAGAACTTTTCCTTAAGGTCGCAAAAGTCAATTCCAGAGTTCTGTCCTTCACCACTTATTTTGGTCCAGACAGATACTTGCTAGCCTTATTAACTGTGGTGTTTTTGTCAGGCACTTAGTGCTGGGGTACAAAAGTACTTAGGTCAAATATAGTTCTAGCCCCACACGGATCCCATTGTCTAATGGTCTGTGATGGTGTGGTCAACTCTTAATAGTCTGGAAATCTACTTCCAAGGAGAATAATGATACAACATGCTGGTACCTTTACACTAAGTCAGTTATTGTTGTGAAGTACTTTACATCTCCCTCTGTAGGGGATAATTAAAAATATTCTGTGCCAGTAATGGCTGGAAGAACTGTAGAAGTACACTTCTTACCACTCTTTCTGTCCACTCACCTGTATCAAAGGATAAATATAATCTTCACCCAGTTTGGCTGTTAACCCATCTAGTAAAACTGTAGCAAATTTCTTCAGTTTAATCTTCTACAGGGAAGCATGTGGTGGTATCTCTAAGGAGTTCCTGAATTTCTTCCCATGTGGTTCTCCATTACACATATTGGGTCCTTTTTCTTCTAGATGTTATGATCCTGGTTCCTTGAAGACTGGGACTTCTATTGGCCTTTCACTATTGCGAATTCCAGGTCACATGTCACTAACCCTGTCAAAGCCCCTGGCACTTATTAAAGTTCAGCAGCTGTTTTTAAAGCCAGAGCATTTCCTTCTCCAAGAGAAGCAGCATGGTTTATTATTACTTTTAATAGGCTTGGGGTAAATATGATTCATATTTTTGTTTTGGGGGCTGTATAGTAATAATAATAATTATGGTACTTGTTAAGAGCTTACTAAATGACAGGCACATATGCATTGGGGTAGATTCAAGTTAATTAGGTTGTACACAGTCCCTGTCCCACATGGGGCTCACACTCTTCCTCCCCATTCTACAGGTGAGGTAACTTAGGCCCATAGAAGTGAAGTGACGTGCCCAAGAGCACACAGTAGACAGGGGGATGAGCTGAGATTATAGCCCAGGTCCTTTTGACTCCCAAGCCTGTCCTTTATCAGCTGTATCCAGCTGCTTATCCAACATGGAGAAATCTTCCATGTATGGTCCTCATATCTTTTAAATGAGAATTAAAGTGGCCTTGTGGAAAGAACATCGTGCTGGGAGTTAGATGCTGGAGTTCTAATTTCATCTCTGCCACTTACCTGCTCTGTGACCTTGGGCAGGTCACTTTACTTCTCTATTCCTCAGTTCCCTCATTTGTAAAATTGGGATTCAGTACTGATTCTCCCTCCTACTTAGACTGTTGAGCCCCATCTGGGACCTGTTTTTTCAAACGCAGTTCCTAGTACAGTGCTTGATATACTGAAAGTTTAACAGATATCACAATTATTATTATTTCCCAGCTCTTTCCCTTTATGTTTTCTTGTTCGTGTTGTAGAGTGCTAATAACAGCACATGTGCTTAGAGTCATCTGGTAGTCCTTAGATAGTTAGGATTATTGATATGGAGTCAGCTTTCAGATGTTGTAATTTAGCCACCTGTTTCAAAGTTATGAGGAACATCTGGGAGTTGTCCTGGTCTCCAGGGCACAAAATTGCCTTTATCTCAAGGGCTTTTCCTCCTTCCATCTAGATTTTACTTCTGACCGCTTCTTTTCCATCAGTCAGACATCACTGCTTAATCCAACTGTACTGTGAGAATAAGGAGATTCAGGACTCTGGAGTTACAAGAAGGGACTGTAGTTCCACCAAAGTTTTGAGTAGTTTTTGAAGCCTTTACTCTGTGGCCCATGTCACTTAAATGAGCCTTCCTCATTTTCATTTTATGACCCTGAGCTTTTAGGAGTTCCATAAAGCAGTTATTTGAAAAGCAGCATGGCCTATTTACTAGAGAACAGGCCTGGGTGTCAGAAGAACCTAGGTTCTAACCCCAGCTCGGTCACTCGACTGCTGCTGTGTGATCTTGGATAGGTGATTTCACTGCTCAGTTCGCTCATCTGTAAAATCTCATCATTTGAGGCCCAGATAGGATAGGGACCCAATTTCCTTGCATCCACCAAAGCACTTAGTACAATCTCTGGCACATAGTAAGAGCTTAAATACCACAATTACTATTATTGTCTGCCATCCTGACTAGTTTTTCTGCTATTCTGTAGCCCTAAATAAATCATGAAAACATTACTTTGACCCCAGTATTGAGCCTCCTTGAGCTCCTTATAGAACATGATTGTATCATTTTTTCTACCTTGAACCTAAAAAGCTAGGTAATGTTCATATCTGTATCTACTTGGTGCTGCTTTTGACTTCTTACAGAAAGTTTCAGAATAACATGTTGAATCAATCTTAAAAACATGTTAAAGGCTACAGAACACATCACAGTGCAAAGCAACTATGCCTGGTGGAAAAAGAGGTGGACTGGAAACAGGTAACCTAGGAAGCAGCAGACCCAGTGGATAGAGCTGGGCTTGGGAATTAGAAGAATTTGGGTTCTAATCCCCTCTCTCCCACATGTCTGCTATGTGATCTTGGGCAAACCACTTTTCTGTGACTTAGTTACCTCATCTGTAAAATGGGGATTAAGAAAGTGAGCCCCATTTGGGACTGTGACCAACCTGAATAGTTTGTATCTACCCCAGCAATTAGAACAGTGATTGATGCAGAGTGAGAGCACATCTAATTATTATTGTTATTATAATAGTCTCCCATTCTGCAGCATGCATGCTCTGTGCCTAAGAAAGTCACAACTCTCTGCACTTCTTTTTAGTGATCTGTTAAATGATGACAAAATACCTGCTTCCTTTACTTTTTAGACTTTCTTTGACTGTGAACCCAGAGTAGATCTAGGATGAATTACATTTAATTACCTGAATTTTCTTCAGGGTTTAGACTCATTGAATTGCTTAATATAGTGCTCTTCATACACTAAGCATCCAGTAAATACCATAGAATGATTGCTACATTTATTAGTCATTAATAAGTACTATTAGTAATAATAATGGATAAACCTACAGTTCAGGAAAAAGGAGTAGGCAGCAAGTATTGAGTATCTGTGAAGTAAAAAAACTTGAAAGTCACATGTTTCTTGCCCACAAAGGACCTACAGAAATCGGAGAGCAGGTCAGGTATGGTAGTAGATAGGGTGTGTAGTCTGGGATGGGCAGAAATATATGTCCATTCAATTGCAGTTAGTTGGTGCCCCAAGAAATGCCACCTCCCCTGCCAACCCCTTTCCCCTGACCTTGATGAGGCAGCTCATAGTAGTTTCATTGCCCTTGCTCCAGATTATAGCATTGGAAGTGGGCGTGACAGGCACAACTTCAGCTCGGGAGGATCATCCTGCAGCTATGGTGAAAGTTCCTACCAAGGAAAACAAGGTCAGTGTTCAGAATATGGTGAGATATGGGTGATACAGATTGGTTTACTTTGGGCTACAAAAAGGATAATAGGTTTGAGATGTTAATGGAGGTACTGTCAATCAGTCAATCAGTAGTGTTTATTGAATGCTTACTATGTGCAGAGTCTTGTACTAAGCATTTGGGAGAATACAGTACAACAGACTTGAAGAAACATTCCAAGCCCACAGCCAAACTCACAATTTTGATTCAGTCTCTCTTCTTTTAATGCAGGAGGCTATTCTCAATCCACCTACAATTCTTCAGGGTCCATGGAGAAGTACAATGGACCCACAAGCTCTTACCAGTCGTCACAACGTGGTTATGGCCGAAGTGATCACAGCATGAATTATCAATATAGATAAACACCCTATTCCTACAGTCTACTGCCTATGTTAAATGTGACATTTTGTTACTTTCCCCAGTTGTTACCCTTTGTTTGAATACCATTTTACTCCATTAAATTGTTGAATTTCCTCCATTAACACCCTACGTGCTTTATTTGGAGAATGCAGTTACTCTGGATGAGTTCTGTATTTTTGGATTTCTGTGCATTGAACATTCTTCACTAACTGCCATTTTGGAATGGTGTTTTTTTTCCTCCAAATCACATGCTTATATTTAACACTTTGGTGTCATGTTCATTGTGGGCGAGAATGTTTCTACCTGTTCTGTGCCTATCATGCCTAGAATTCCTTAACTCCCATTCTCTCCTAGACCCCCTCCAATCTGGCTTCCGTCCCCTCCACTCTACCGAGACTGCTCTCTCTAAGGTCACCCGTGACCTCCTTCTTGCCAAATCCAATGGCTCCTACTCCATTCTGATCCTCCTTGACCTCTCTGCTGCCTTTGACACTGTCGACCATCCCCTCCTCCTCCATACCTTATCTCACCTTGGCTTCACGGACTCTGTCCTCTCCTGGTTCTCCTCTTACCTCTCTGGCCGATCATTCTCGGTCTCCTACGCTGGAGCCTCCTCCCCCTCCCATCCTTTAATTGTTGGAGTTCCTCAAGGGTCAGTTCTTGGCCCTCTTCTGTTCTCCATTTACACTCACTCCCTCGGTGAACTCATCCGCTCTCACGGCTTTGACTACCATCTCTACGCAGATGACACGCAGATCTACATCTCCGCCCCTGTCCTCTCCCCCTCCCTTCGGGCTCGCATCTCCTCCTGCCTCCGGGACGTCTCCACCTGGATGTCGGCCCGCCACCTAAAACTCAACATGAGCAAGACTGAGCTCCTCATCTTCCCTCCCTAGCCCGGTCCGCTCCCAGACTTCTCCATCACCGTGGATGGCACGACCATCCTTCCCGTCCCGCAGGCCCGCAATCTCGGTGTCATCCTTGACTCGTCCCTCTCGTTCACCCCACACATCCTATCCGTTACCAAGACCTGCCGGTTTCACCTCTACAATATCGCCAAGATCCGCCCTTTCCTCTCCACCCAGACGGCTACCTTACTATTACGGGCTCTCGTTATATCCCGGCTAGACTACTGTGTCAGCCTTCTCTCTGACCTTCCTTCCTCCTCTCTCGCCCCGCTCCGGTCTATTCTTCACTCCGCTGCCCGGCTCATCTTCCTGCAGAAACGATCTGGGCATGTCACTCCCCTTCTTAAACAACTCCAGTGGTTGCCTATCGACCTCCGCTCCAAACAAAAACTCCTCACTCTAGGCCTCAAGGCTCTCCATCACCTTGCCCCTTCCTACCTCTCCTCCCTTCTCTCTTTCTACTGCCCACCCTGCACGCTCCGCTCCTCTGCCGCCCACCTCCTCACCGTCCCTCGGTCTCGCCTATCCCACCGTCGACCCCTGAGTCACGTCCTCCCACGGTCCTGGAACGCCCTCCCTCCTCACCTCCGCCAAACTGATTCTCTTTCCCTCTTCAAAACCTTACTTAAAAATCACCTCCTCCAAGAGACGTTCCCAGACTGAGTTCCTCTTCCCCCTCTACTCCCTCTGCCATCCCCCCTTTACCTCTCCGCAGCTAAAGCCTCATTTTCCCCTTTTCCCTCTGCTCCTCCACCTCTCCCTTCCCATCCCCACAGCACTGTACTCGTCCGCTCAACTGTATATATTTTCGTTACCCTATTTATTTTGTTAATGAATTGTACATCGCCTTGATTCTATTTGGTGCCATTGTTTTTACGAGATGTTCTTCCCCTTGACGCTGTTTAGTGCCATTGTTCTTGTCTGTCCGTCTCCCCCGATTAGACTGTAAGCCCGTCAAACGGCAGGGACTGTCTCTATCTGTTGCCGACTTGTTCATCCCAAGCGCTTAGTACAGTGCTCTGCACATAGTAAGCGCTCAATAAATACTATTGAATGAATGAATGAATGAAGTATAGTTTTATAAATGAATACTTTATTTTAAAAGCCATTCAGATAGCACATATAGTTTTAGATGAATGTAAACAAAAGATTTTTCAAGCTTTTCGGCTGACTGAGATCAAATGGGTCTGTGGTTTGGGCTGGCTCATTGTCTTGTGCAAAGGATGACATCTATTTAACCAGAGATTTCCTTGGTCCAAGTGGTTGGAGTTGAAAGAAGTAATTACTACATCTACAGCCTTCTCCACTCTAACTGGAGTGTTCTCCTGTTGAAGTACACAAATTGTTCTTGTTAATTTTTGCCCTCATCTTAAGGCTTCAAATTACAAACACTTTCAAGGTATGTGAACCCTTTTCAGCCCTGCATGGCCATTAGCTGTATGTGAAATAATTTTCTGAATTCCATCCATTGCCTTGATATAGTATTCTTAGTGTTATTAATATTAGTCCAAGGCTGCCTCCATGGTTTCCATCATCTGGTCTGATGAATTTTCTTGGGAATCCATTTTCTTGAGCACTCCAGTTCCCTGGAGGAAAATCCCTAACTTCCTTTTTAGGAGGTTTACATCATTCCTTGAAAGATCCTGGAGGCTGGCTGCCTTTCACCAGCTCTTGTCTGGGTAACATGCTGGCCCAAATGTTTTTTAAGATAGTTGTGAAGCAGAGCTCAGATAATCAGTTTACCCAAACACTAGGAACTCCTAATTTGTGAGAGAGCAAATCAGTCCTTGTAACTTAGCCAGGCCACTACATCCCACACCAGTTGAAAGATTGCTTTCTGCCATAGAGTCTAGCTTCCAAATATGTTTGAAGTAGGCGTATTGATGAACACTTATTGCAAACAGAAGAGGCTTTCCATCAACATTTTCACAGCCTAATATAATCACTGGGACTCACTATAAATATTTGGAAAGAGCAGAGGCCTGAGAATCAGGTATTTGCCTTTACCCATTTGCATTTTTTTTTTTTTTTGGTACTTAAGTGATTACTATGTGCTGGGCATTGTGCTAAGCATTGTGTTAGTTACAAGATCAACAGGTTGGACACAGTCAACACAGCAGACAAGTGGCAAAGGCATTATTAGATTCTTTGTACTCCTAACTCGCAGGCCTGTGCTCCATACACTAGGCCAAACTGTTTCCCAGAATGTGACTTTGGGAAAGTTATTCAATGTCTCTGGGGCTCAGTTTCTTTATCTATGCAGTGGATAAAATGCCCATTCATTTGTCCTGTTATATATTATGAAACTCCCATGTTAGGGACTGTATCCAATCTGGTTGTCTTTTTGCCTGTCTCATACGAACATCATCATTATTTATATTCATATCAAATTGGAATCAGTTTTGTCTAAGAGTTCTGCTCATTCTGTAATTTTTTTTAAATATAATGGATTGATTTAATGAAAGTTTTGAAGAGGGTACATATTGGTGACAGTCTAAGTCCTCAAATGTGAATCCAAAACCTATCCTTTTTGGTAGTAGAGACTGTGCACCAACAAATTATCTCTTCCTGAAATTGTCATACATCAGTGAAAGCAGTTTTTTTTTCACCCTGTAATTTAATTTGCCACTTTAATTTCATCCATACTTGGTAATTTGGTGGACTTTCCGGTCTGCACCACCATTTTGAGGGTCATGCAGTTCAGATTGAGTTATGGTTTGGGAGTCCTTCTGACTTCCAGACCTGTGCTCTGTCTGCTATGCCATGATATGGGGCTCACAGTATCAATCCCCATTTCGCATACTAGGGAACTGAGGTACAGAGAAGTGAAGTGACTTGCCCAAGGCCACACAGCAGACGTGTTGCAGATCCAGACTCTGCTTCAGTAGTAAACAGCTGTCCAATCTGTATAGGACCCTATTTCTGTACCTTAAGGATGGTGCCTGAAAGTATTTTGCTGTTAAGTAAAGTTTTTAGTTTATTTCTCCCAGTAGGACAGAATAAAAGGTACCGTACCTATCCTGAGTTATCGTGGCATTTATTCAGGTGGACTCTTCCCATGCTAGAACAAAGAACTCCAAGATTCTGTAGGCTGTTCTTTATTTTAAATCTAATTATTTTAAATCTTACTGACTCTGACTTCTCCCTAAGCCAGAGATTTTGCCCCACTTATTATGGCCCAGGACAATTCTCCAAAATCTGTATCTTCCACTCCTGCCTAAAATCTGCTAAGCACTCCCCAAATCCACCCTTTCCTCTCCATCTAAACTGCTAATATATGGAACCAATCCCACCTAGACTGCTGCATCTGCCTCCTTGCTTACCTTCCTGCCTCCCGGAATTCCCTTTCATTAGCCCACAAGCAACTCCACCTACCTTCAAAACTTCAAAATCACATCTCCTCAGGAGACTTTCCCTGACTCAGTCCTCATTTCCCCTACTCTCTTTTGGCATTGCCCTTACGTGTGGGTCTATACACATGAAGCACTTGATATTCACCAAACCCTCAGCCCCATTGCACTTTCCTCCTTAGATTTTAAGTTCCTTATGACCAGGGAACATTATCAGCAAGAACTGTTACACTGTGCTCTCCCAAGTACTTAATACTGAGCTCTGCACCCAGCAAGTGCTCAGTAAGTACCAGTAAATTGTTTGCCTTTTGGAGAGAATTTGTGAGGATTATGAAATGACGAAAGGATAAGTCTAGTTATGTAGTGAAGGCTGCTGTTTATGTTAGTCATCTTATTGAAAGAGATGGGAAGAAAACCATAAAACCCTGCCCAGTTGGATTATGCATGTCTAGGCTAATTGATTATGCAGGTGGAACCTGCATTTAAATCAGATTAATTCCCTCTGCTTTCGGTGTACTACAAATAATTTCCCAGATGTCTGGGCCTAATTAGTTGGATCTGTTGTGGTCCAAATTTAGCAAACATGTCACCGTTCTTTCAAACATAAATTCAATGATCAAGAAGCCTGTGGCTCCTAAAGGATCTCTAGATTGTGGCATAAATCTCAAAGGCAGTGTAATGAAATCCATTTCAGCCCTAGTTCTCAGCCCTGGGGAACAAGATGGAGGAATTAATTTGCCTCATCCTACCTAACCTCACTAATCTTCATTTATGGCCCAGGCTCTAAACTCCACCCTTCTAGCACCAGTTTACTCACTGTGCCCTAAATTTCATCGATCTCACTGTCAAATTATTTTCCATGTCCTCCCTCAAGCCTGGAACTCCCTCACCTCCAAGTATGCTACACCATGACTCTCTCCACTTTTAAAGCCTGATTGTCTTTTCTCCCCTCCCTTTCCTTGCTACATTGTTATGCACTTATTCATTCATTCATTCAATAGTATTTATTGAGCACTTACTATGTGCAGAACACTACTAAGTGCTTGGAATGTACAAATCGGTAACAGTCCCTGCCCTTTGAAGGGCTTACAATCTAATCGGGGGAGACAGACGAGAACAATAGCAATAAATAGAATCAAGGGGAAGAACGTCTCATTAAAACAATAGCAAATAAATAGAATCAAGGTGATGTACATCTCAGTAACAGAATAAATAGGGTAATGAAGATATATACAGTTGAGCGGATGAGTACAGTGCTGAGGGGATGGGACGGGAGGGGGGAGGAGCAGAGAGAAAGTGGGGAGAAGAGGGTTTAGCTGCGGAGAAGTGAGGATGGGTAGAAGGAGCAGAGGGAAAAGGGGAGCTGAGTCTGGGAAGGCCTCTTGGAGAAGGTGAGCTTTAAGTGGGGTTTTGAAGAGTGGAAGAGAATTAGTTTGGCGGAGGAGAGGAGGGAGGAGGGTGTTCCAGGACCACGGGAGGACCCACCTCGCCCAGGGGTCGACAGCAGGATAGGTGAGAACGGGGGATGGTGAGGAGCTGGGCGGCAGAGGAGCAGAGCGTGCGGGGTGGGCAGTAGAGAGAAGGGAGGAGAGGTATTAAGGGGCAAGGTGATGTAGAGCCTTGAAGCCTAGAGTGAGGAGTTTTTGTTTTGTGCGGAGGTTGACAGGCAACCACTGAAGGTTTTTAAGAAGAGGAGTGACATGCCCAGAGCGTTTCTGCAGGAAGATGAGCCGGGCAGCAGAGTGAAGAATAGACTGGAGCAGGGAGAGAGAGGAGGAAGGGAGGTCAGAGAGAAGGCTGACAGTAATCTAGCTGGGATATTACGAGAACCTGAAACAGTAAGGTAGCCGTTTGGGTGGAGAGGAAAGGGCGTATTTTGGCTATATTATAAAGGTGAGAGCAGCAGGTTTTCGTGACAGATTGGATGTGTGGTGTGAATGAGAGAGCCGAGTCAAAGATGACACTGAGGTTGCGGGCCTGAGAGACGGGAAGGATGGTCGTACTGGCAACAGTGATAGGGAAGTCAGGGAGAGGACAGGGCTTGGGAGGGAAGATGAGCTCAGTTTTGGTCATGTTGAGTTTTAGGTGGCCGGCAGACATCCAGGTAGAGACGTCTTGGAGGCAGGAGGAGAGGACAGGGGCAGAGATGTAGATCTGTGTGTCATCTGCATAGAGATGATAGTTGAAGCCGTGAGAGTAGATGAGTGCACCGAGGGAGTGAGTGTAGATGGAGAACAGAAGAGGGCCAAGAACTGACCCTTGGGGAACCCCAACAGTTAGAGAATGGGAGGGGGAGGAGGATCCTGCTAAGGAGACCGAGAATGACCGGCCAGAGCAGTAAGAGGAGAACCAGGAGAGGACACAGTACGTGAAGCCAAGGTGAGATACGGTGTGGAGGAGAAGGGGATCAGTGTCAAAGGCAGCTGAGAGGTCAAGGAGGATTAGACTAGAGTAGGAGCTATTGGATTTGGCAAGAAGGAGGTCATGGGTGACCTTAGAGCAGTCTCGGTAGAGTGGAGAGGACGGAAGCCAGATTGGAGGGGCTCCAGGAGAGAATGGGAGTTAAGGAATTCTAAGCAGCGAGTGTAGACAACTCATTCTAGGATCTTGGAAAGGAAGAGTAGTAGGGAGATAGGGCAATAACTGGAAGGGGAAGTGGGGTCGAGGAGGAGACATGGACATGTTTGAAGGCAGAGGGGAAGAAAACACTGGAGGGTGAGTGGTTAAAGATACAAGTTAAGGCGGGGAGGAGGGCAGGGGTGATGGTTTTTATAAGGTGAGCAGGAATGGGGTCCGAAGCACAGGTGGAGGGGGTGGCACTTGCGAGGAGGGAGGAGATCTCCTCTGAGGATACTGCAGGGAAAGTAGGGGAGGGGGGTGGGGGGAGGCAGGAGAGAGAGTGGTGGCTTTGGGGAGCTCAGACCTGATTGTGTTAATTTTTGTGATGAAGTAGGTGGCCAGATCATTGGGGGTGAGGGATAATAATGTTGGTATTTGTTAACTTTGACTACCATCTCTACGCAGATGACACGCAGATCTACATCTCCGCCCCTGTCCTCTCCCCCTCCCTTCAGGCTCGCATCTCCTCCTGCCTCCGGGACGTCTCCACCTGGATGTCGGCCCGCCACCTAAAACTCAACATGAGCAAGACTGAGCTCCTCATCTTCCCTCCCAAGCCCGGTCCGCTCCCAGACTTCTCCGTCACCGTGGATGGCACAACCATCCTTCCCGTCCCGCAGGCCCGCAATCTCGGTGTCATCCTTGACTCGTCCCTCTCGTTCACCCCACACATCCTATCCGTTACCAAGACCTGCCGGTTTCACCTCTACAATATCGCCAAGATCTGCCCTTTCCTCTCCACCCAAATGGCTACCTTACTATTACGGGCTCTCGTTATATCCCGGCTAGACTACTGTGTCAGCCTTCTCTCTGACCTCCCTTCCTCCTCTCTCGCCCCGCTCCGGTCTATTCTTCACTCCGCTGCCCGGCTCATCTTCCTGCAGAAACGATCTGGGCATGTCACTCCCCTTCTTAAACAACTCCAGTGGTTGCCTATCGACCTCCGCTCCAAACAAAAACTCCTCACTCTAGGCTTCAAGGCTCTCCATCACCTTGCCCCTTCCTACCTCTCCTCCCTTCTCTCTTTCTACCGCCCACCCCGCACGCTCCGCTCCTCTGCCGCCCACCTCCTCACCGTCCCTCGGTCTCGCCTATCCCGCCGTCGACCCCTGGGTCACGTCCTCCCGCGGTCCTGGAACGCCCTCCCTCCTCACCTCCGCCAAACTGATTCTCTTTCCCTCTTCCAAACCTTACTTAAAAATCACCTCCTCCAAGAGGCCTTCCCAGACTGAGCTCCTCTTCCCCCTCTACTCCCTCTGCCATCCCCCCTTTACCTCTCCGCAGCTAAAGCCTCATTTTCCCCTTTTCCCTCTGCTCCTCCACCTCTCCCTTCCCGTCCCCACAGCACTGTACCCGTCCGCTCAACTGTATATATTTTCGTTACCCTATTTATTTTGTTAATGAATTGTACATCGCCTTGATTCTATTTAGTTGCCATTGTTTTTACGAGATGTTCTTCCCCTTGACGCTGTTTAGTGCCATTGTTCTTGTCAGTCCGTCTCCCCCGATTAGACTGTAAGCCCGTCAAACGGCAGGGACTGTCTCTATCTGTTGCCGACCTGTTCATCCCAAGCGCTTAGTACAGTGCTCTGCACATAGTAAGCGCTCAATAAATACTATTGAATGAATGAATGAATGAATTAAGCACTTACTATGTGCAGAGCACTGTTCTAAGCGCCGGGGTAGCCACAGGGGAATCAGGTTGTCCCACGTGGGGCTCACAGTCTTAATCCCCATTTTACAGATGAGGTAACTGAGGCAAAGAGAAGTTAGTGACTTGCCCACAGAAACACAGCTGACAAGTGGCAGAGCTGGGATTCAAACCCATGACCTCTGACTCCAAAGCTCATGCTTTTTCCACTGAGCCACACTGCTTCTCGGAGCGGGAGGAACAGGGGGCCTAAGGAGAGAGATAAAGGTCTGGAACAATTGGTGGGGGTGACGGGCATGGGTGTCGATGAGGGAGGAAAAGAAGTTTTGCCTGGTGGGGGGCGAGGGCAGAGTTAAGGCAGGAAAGGATAAAGTTGAAATGGATAAGGTTGGCTTGGTGCTTGGCCCTTCACCAGCACAGCTCGAGCATAGGAGCGTAGGGGGAGGACAGAGGCAGTGACGAAGGGCTGTGGGTTAGTGGAGCGACAGCGGCAGAGGGAAAGGGGGCGAGAGAGTTGAGATGAGTAGAGAAGGTGGAGTTGAGAGCGGTGACCTGACCATCGAGAGGGGGAAGAGAGGACAGAGGGACAAGGTAGGGAGAGATGCTTTTGGAGAGATGGATGGGATCAAGAGAGCTGAGGTCTCTGGGGGAGTAGCAAAGATCTGCATGGGGAGGGAGTGTGAGAGATGAGGCAGGTGAGAAGGTTATGGTCTGAGAGGGATTTCAGAGTTGGTGAGGAAGGAGATAGTGCAGCAGTAGGAGATGACATCGAGGGTGTGACCGAGTCGGTGAGTGGTGGAGCAGGAGGTTGGCAGAGTCGAGGAGCGATAGCAGGCGGGAAGCAGAGAAGTCACCAGGTACATCCATGTGGATGTTGAAGTCTCCGAGGATCAGAGTGGGCAGAGAGGAGGAGAGAAAGAATGTGAGAAAGGGGTCTAGGTGGTTGAAGAAGTCGGAGGTGGGACCAGGAGGGCAGTAGATGACAGCTACAAGTATCTGGAGGGGGTGGTAGAGGCGAATGATATGGGCTTCAAAGGAGGGGACGGAGAGGGAAGGTGGGGAGGGATAGTGCGGAAGTGGCAACAGGGTGAGAGGAGGAAGCCAACGCCCCCTCCCTTTCCAGTGAGTCTGCGGGAGTGGGAGAAGGAGAGGCCTCCGCTGGAGAGAGCAGCGGCAAAGACCATATCATCAGGAGTGAGCCAAGTGTCCATAAGGGCGAGGAGGAGGAGAGAGCGGGAAAGGAAAAGGTCATGGATGGAAGGTAGTTTACCTGTAATGGAGCAGGGGTTCCAGAGGCTACACTTGAAAGTAGCTGTGGGTGCAAAGGAGGAGGGGGGAGGGTTTGGATGGGAACGAGGTGGTGGGGCCCTGGACGGGGAGAGGGGGATGAGGGGTGAGGGTGGGACAGGAGGACTGGGATGGGGCGTGAGTGGGGAAGAGGGAAGGAGGGGGTGAGGAGGGGGTTTGGTGTGGGGGAGAGAAGGGGGAGGGGGAAGAGGGGTAGTGCTGGTAAAGCGGAGTTCTAGGGTGGGGGAGAAGAGCGGGGGAGGAGGCAGAGGAGAGAGCATAAAAGAGCTGAGCGAGAGAGGGGAAGGGGAAGGGGAGGATGGGAAGGGGCGGGAGGGAGGTGGGGTGGAGAGTCATGGTGAGGCCAGAGAGGTGGGAGGCAGCACTGACAATAAACAGTAACAAGTGAAATCGGTAATATAGCAACATGATACAGTATGATACAATAGTGTTAATAAGCGGGCGATGACCAGGATTGGAGATCGACCCGATCAAACTCAAAGTCAAGCAGCCAGCGGCCGGGAGAGTCCCGGAGCTCATGACTAAATGTCTCTGAGGTGGCAGCGGGGGCCCTGAGGTTGTCTGGGGGCGGCGAGGGGTGGGGGGGGAGGCGTAGGCAGCGACTGAGGTAACATGGTGAGAACAAGGACAGCGTCGCCCGGGGCGGGGGCGGGGGAGATGAATCACCTCAAGGGGGAAGAGGGAGTGAGGGCTTCCCAAATGGCCGCTTCAGGCGGAGTGGGGGACAGTTGGGGAGCACAGTGTCCCCGGGCCCGAGCAGGGAAGCACAATATCCCCAGGGCCGAGTAGGGGGCAGAATGGGAGCTGGTGGCTGGGGGTTTGTGGGGGTGGGGCGGGGCGGGGGGAAGATCCTTAGTGTTGGAGTCCTTGAGCGGGGGTGCGGGGGTGCGGAAGTTCAGGTTGCCAAAGAATGAGGCGGCGCGGGTCCGGGCGGTCGAAGGCACAGCTCCCCGGGGGAGGCAGTGGCGGCGCGGATGAGTCGGCCAGCGGCAAGGCTGCGCACCAAGGGAGCAGAGAGCCTGAGCCCACGTGGTAATGACTACGAGGGTCCGGGCGGTGACAAGGCTCAGCTTCCCGGGAGAGAGAGGTGGTCCTGGCGTGGATGAGTCGGCGGTCGTTGGCCAAAAAAATGCTAAAGAGCTAGCCGTGAAATGGGGCCCGGGCAGTCCAAAGATCCGCTGCAAGGGAGAGCTCCCGAGTCCATGTGGTAGCCGATTCAGTCGGGAACAAGGGGACCGGCGGTCCAAAATTCACCCCCAGGGGAGCAGAGATCCCAAGCCCACGTGGTTAATGGCTCCAAGGGTCCAGGCGGGGACAAGGCTCAGCTTCCCTGGAGAGAGAGGCAATCCCGGCGTGGATGAGTTGGCGGTTGGTGGCCAAAAAGCTGCTAAAGTCGGTGGTCGGCAGCCAAAAGGCTGCTAAAGAGCTAGCCTGGAAATTGGGGGCAGGCAGTCCAGGGAACTGCTGCCTGGGAGGAGAGCTCCCGAGTCCATGTGGTGGCCGATTCGGTTGGGAAGAGGGGGACCGGCGGTCTAAAACTCACCCCCAGGGGAGCAGAGATCCCAAACCTACGTGGTGATGGCTCCAAGGGTCCAGGCAGTGACAAGGCTCAGCTTCCCAGGAGAGAGAGGCGGTGCCGGCGTGGATGAGTCTGCGGTCGGCGGCCAAAAAACTGCTAAAGAGCTAGCCGGGAAATGGGGCCTGGGCAGTCCAAGGAACCGCTGCAAGAGAGGAGAGCTCCCGAGTCCATGTGGTGGACGATTCAGTTGGTAACAAGGGGACCCGAGTTCTAAAACTCACCCCCAGGGGAGCAGAGATCCCGAGCCCACGTGGTAATAGCTCTGAAAGTCCAGCCTGTGACAAGGCTCAGCTTCCCGGGAGAGAGAGGCGGTCCCGGCATGGATTGCTTTCCTACCCCCTCATCGTTTTTGTTCCACTAACCCAAAGACGTGGATCACCTCCTTTACTGGTGTGCACAAGCTGCAGAGAACAGCTGAAGGAAATCCAAGTATCAGGCTGACTTCATCCATTTTAAGTTTTTCTATCTCCTCTGTCCAGCAGAGGTATTTCTCCATCCTTACTGACATCCATGCCCATCACCCTCACCAATTGTTCCAGACATTTAAATCCACCCTCAGGCCCCCAGCTCCTCTGCCCCTCCTATCCCTTACCCCCTACTACTAAAGTAGTGACCTGGCTATCTTATCAAAATTGACACTATCAGGCGTGAGCTCCCTAAAATCTCCCCAGCCCCTCTTCAGTCCCTCCTCCTTCTGGCTTCCTCTTCCTTCTCAACAGTATCTCTAGATCTCCTGCTTCCTCTCTAAGTACATACCCTCCACATTCAACCCCATTTCTTTGCACCTTATCAAAACTCTTGCCCACTCCCTTCTTCCTTCCCTTACAGTCATCTTCAGCTGTTCACTCTCCAATGCCTTCTCACTGCTTTAAAACATTCCCATGATTCCCCTACCCTAAAAAAAACCCTCTTGGCTCCATGGCTCCCTCCAGTTATTGTCCTGACTCCCTCATCATTCCTTTCCAAACTCCTTTAAGCAAGTTGCCTAAACCCACTGTCTCAAATTCCTCTCCTCCAATTCTCTCCTGGACGTCCTCCAATTTGTTTTCTATCCCCTTCACTCCACCGAAACCGCCCTCTCAGAGGTCATCAATGATCTCCTTACTGTTCATTCATTCATTCAATAGTATTTATTGAGCGCTTACTATGTGCAGAGCACTGTACTAAGCGCTTGGGATGAACAAGTCGGCAACAGATAGAGACAGTCCCTGCCATTTGACGGGCTTACAGTCTAATCGGGGGAGATGGACAGACAAGAACAATGGCAATAGAGTCAAGGGGAAGAACATCTCGTAAAAACAATGGCAACTAAATAGAATCAAGGCAATGTACAATTAATTCATTAACAAAATAAATAGGGTAATGAAAATATATACAGTTGAGCGGACGAGTACAGTGCTGTGGGGATGGGAAGGGAGAGGTGGAGGAGCAGAGGGAAAAGGGGAAAAAGAGGGTTAGCTGCGGAGAGGTAAAGGAGGGGTGGCAGAGGGAGTAGAGGGAGGAGCTCAGTCTGGGAAGGCCACTTGGAGGAGGTGAGTTTTAAGAAGGGTTTTGAAGAGGGAAAGAATCAGTTTGGTGGAGGTGAGGAGGGAGGGTGTTCCAGGACCGCGGGAGGACGTGACTCAGGGGTTGACGGCGGGATAGGCGAGACCGAGGGACGGTGAGGAGGTGGGCGGCAGAGGAGCGGAGCGTGTGGGGTGGGTGGTTGAAAGGGAGAAGGGAGGATAGGTAGGAAGGGGCAAGGTGATGGAGAGCCTTGAAGCCTAGAGTGAGTTTTTGTTTGGAGCGGAGGTTGATAGGCAACCACTGGAGGTGTTTAAGAAGGGGAGTGACATGCCCAGATCGTTTCTGCAGGAAGATGAGCCGGGCAGCAGAGTGAAGAATAGACTGGAGCGGGGCGAGAGAGGAAGAAGTGAGGTCAGAGAGAAGGCTGACACGGTAGTCTAGCCGGGATATAATGAGAGCCCGTAACAGTAAGGTAGCCGTTTGGGTGGAGAGGAAAGGGCAGATCTTGGCGATATTGTCGAGGTGAAACCGGCAGGTCTTGGTAACAGATAGGATGTGTGGAGTGAACGAGAGAGACGAGTCAAGGATGACACCGAGATTGCAGGCCTGAGAGACGGGAAGGATGGTCGTGCCATCCACGGTGATAGAGAAGTCTGGGAGAGGACCGGGTTTGGGAGGGAAGATGAGGAGCTCAGTCTTGCTCATGTTGAGTTTTAGGTGGCGGGCCGACATCCAGGTGGAGACGTCCTGGAGGCAGGAGGAGATGCGAGCCTGAAGGGAGGGGGAGAGGACAGGGGCGGAGATGTAGATCTGCGTGTCATCTGCGTAGAAATGGTAGTCAAAGCCGTGAGAGCAAATGCCAAATCCAACGGCCTCTACTCCACCCTAATCCTCCTTAACCTTTCAGATGCCTTCAACACTGTGGAACATCCCCTTCTGGAAGCATCCACCCTCAGCTTCACTGACACTGACCTCTTGGGGTTCTCCTATCTCTCTGGCCGCTCATTCTCAGTCTTTACTGCAGGCTCCTCCCCTGCCTCCTAACCCCTAAATTGTGGTCATCCTTTAAGGTTCAGTTCTGGGTCTCCTTTCTCCATCTTCAGCTACTCATTCACTCCCATGGCTTCAACTCTCTCTCTCCCCCTCTCTGCAGTCTTGCATTTCCTGTTGCCTTCAGGACATCTCCACTTTGATGTGCTCCCATCCAAGCTTTATATGTCCAAAGCAAACTTCTCTTCCCAACCAAAGCATTTCCTCCCCCTGATCTTCCCACAACTGTAAAAAGCACCACCAACCTATACAAGCCCGTAATCTTAATGTTATCCATGACTCCTCTCATTCAACCCACAGTCCCATCATGAAATCCTGTCGGCCCCACCTTCAACAACATCACTAAAATGAGCCCACACCTCGCCCTCCAAACTGCTACCATGTTAATCCAATCACTCATCCTATCCTGTCTGGATTACTGCATCAGACTCCTTCCTGATGTTCCAGCCTCCTGTTCCTTTCCACTCCAGTCCATAATTCACTCTGCCACCTACATCATTTTTCTGCCAAAATGTTCAGGATACATTCAGGAGGAACTGGATGGGAGTGAGTTGATTGGGGCAGATGTATGTGTGGGGAAGATAAGCGGTGGCACTGGGACATAGAGATGTCAGGGATGGGGCTGGAAGGAGGGGTGGGGTGGCGCAAGGACTGGGGAGGAGTTGGGTAGCAAAGGTTTCAGGGGAGGCCAAGTGAGGTGGGAGAGGAGGACTGGGATGGGTAGTCAGGAGGTGGGGGTTTGAAGGATCATGGTGGGGTGGGTGAGGTAAACAACAGTAATAATTTAATCTGGTGATACCCAGTGGAGATGGTTAAATTGTCCTTGGGTTTTGAGAGTGAAGAGTCCAATCCCCACATAGTGAATAAAATGTACTCAAATATTTGCTGGAATATTAGCATTTATTACTTTAGATGAATATTGTTGTACACACTCAAGAATTCAGTTCACACTTAAAATACTACAGTAGACATAAGCATTTGAGCACATTATAGTTCACAAAATTTATCTAATAGTACAGTTGAGGAACTTGGCATATATCGGTCCACCAATCACTTCAGATAAATTGCACTTTAAATATATAAATCTGAAAATACTGATACTGATGTGAAATACTAAACTTTGTCAGAGTAATTAATCCCTTCAAAAATACTTAACCTATTTAAATGCCATAAAAGCTATGGTGTCTCATACACTCTACTGTTTTTAACCATTTGCTAACATTTATAGCCCTCCTAAGACATTCTTTTTCCCCAAAATACTGAAGACCACAAATTTCATCTGCAAATTTTTTAATTTAGAAATTTGAAAGTATACCCAATGCTTAAAAAAGCCAGAATCAATTTTTGGCTATGGAAATGCTAATTCCACAAAATATGATTTCATCTATTTCAACTTAAGTTTTAGAGCTGCTTAAATGGGTACACCTTAGAAATACCTAATACTTGCAAATATTGGTGTTGAATGTGCTTAATCTAGAATTTCCAATGTTACAATTTTCCCATTTCACAGTGCTAAATTTCATTAGGTTTATTCACCAATTGAAGAAATAGTTCTCCCTGTCATACTTCAGCCCAAAATTGGACCATTCTCCCGCAATGGGAAGACGAAAAAACAGGCAGATATCTTCCTTTATAATTGCCATGGGGTTCAAAACTGCTGGTTACCTGGCCTGATATGTAGTTGCAAACTTAGCTAATAAGTTAATGAACATTTTTTTACAGGTGAAGATATATGCAGGTGACCAAAATATGAATTCAGTGCTGGTTTCAATATGTAATAAAGTAATACAATCTGGTAATAAAAATGAAACCAGCACTCTTATTAAACCCTGAAATGAATTCCTTAACTACGAAATAATCTCGAGCTAAAATAAACAGAGCACAACAAAAACTCTCTTGTCAAATAATAAACAGGATTTGAAGGAGCTGATAGGTTCTTACATATATTTCTTGGAAATTTTTGTTCTACAATGTTTCTTTAAAAAAGTCCATTTTATCATACTTTTTTCACATATTAAAAAATTCCTTCAGTTGACTTTAGAATTATTCAACTTCCTCCACAAGCTCTTCAACTCATTTCATTATGTTTTTCTTTTCTGGACTCTACTGCAATTTGAGTTTTACTTGAAGAGGATCCATTTTTTTTCCCAGTTCAGTCAGTGTCACTACTTATTGGGCCCAATTTTTCAGTATCTTCAGGGTGTAAAATCACCCTCTGCTTGCAGGACATTAGATTCTTCCATTTGAGTACTCCTATGGGAAGTATTTTCATTCACAAACAGAACATCATCAGGGTTTTTTCCCTTGTTTTTATTGTCATGAATCATTTCTCTTGGTATAATGCATTCTGAAAACATCAAAGAAGAAATAAACTTAATTCAACAAATATATCAAATTTAAGTATTTTACCAAACTGATTTTCTCTTAAAAGTTCTTTCACAAATCAAATTATTTCCAGGGAAATTAAAAGTAGGATCACAAAAGTTAAATTCAGAATTTAATCAAGAGAACATCTACAATGAGAAACTCATTTCACCTTTCTGCAGTCTCTGAAATACCTTTTTTTTCCTTTTCTTCTGAAAAATGCTCTCTTCCATAACTTTTTTTGTCTTTTTTCTCAGCTGTAGAAACTTCTGCATCTTCTACAGTATTTGAAGACATCTTTCTGCAGGGTGTTTGGTTGGTTACTTCTATTTCACCTTCTTTGTCAAATTTGACTCTTTTCGCTTCACGCCCTTCAACTTTTACAGGAACTAAGCCTGGTTTATTTTTTAATGGTTTCTCTTGGATACCTTCTGAATCAGATATTGGGGATTCACTGCATAAATAAAAGAGCTGACGTCTTAAAAATAGAAAAAAATATTTGAATGAACTGTCTTTCATAGAAACTACAAACCTGAATGAAAATATTTACTGCTTATTACTACCTTTATGTTTGAAAGCTGACAAATGGAACAAGAAAACAGTAAATTGAAAATACAAGAAATAATCTGAGTGGCCAGAATTCTACTAGTTATTTTCTTGGCACTAATATCTACTTGTACAAGCCTTCCTCATGTTGAAAGGCTTCTGAGCCCTTATTCCTAAATGAAAAAATGAATTGCTAATTCTCTGAATGACCCATATATGGTCACTTGTGGGAAGTGGTTTTGAGGTAGCCGTCTTAGCTAAACTGGAATTTTCTCTTTATGAGTACCTTCAACTGCAATAGAAGTATTCATTCATTCAATAGTATTTATTGAGCGCTTACTATGTGCAGAGCACTGTACTAAGCGCTTGGGATGAACAAGTCGGCAACAGATAGAGACAGTCCCTGCCGTTTGAAGGGCTTACAGTCTAATCGGGGGAGATGGACAGACAAGAACAATGGCAATAAATAGAGTCAAGGGAAAGAACATCTCGTAAAAACAATGGCAACTAAATAGAACAAGGCGATGTACAATTCATTAACAAAATACATAGGGTAATGGAAATATATACAGTTGAGCGGACGAGTACAGTGCTGTGGGGATGGGAAGGGAGAGGTGGAGGAGCAGAGGGAAAAGAGGAAAAAGAGGGTTTAGCTGCAGAGAGGTAAAGGGGGGGTGGCAGAGGGAGTAGAGGGAGAAGAGGAGCTCAGTCTGGGAAGGCCTCTTGGAAGAGGTGAGTTTTAAGTAGGGTTTTGGAGAGGGGAAGAGAATCAGTTTGGCGGAGGTGAGGAGGGAGGGTGTTCCAGGACCGCAGGAGGACATGGCCCAGTGGTCGACGGCGGGATGGGCGACACCGAGGGACGGTGAGGAGGTGGGCGGCAGAGGAGCGGAGCGTGCGGGGTGGGTGGTAGAAAGAGAGAAGGGAGGAGAGGTAGGAAGGGGCAAGGTGATGGAGAGCCTTGAAGCCTAGAGTGAGGAGTTTTTGTTTGAAGCGGAGGTTGATAGGCAACCACTGGAGGTGTTTAAGAAGGGGAGTGACATGCCCAGATCGTTTCTGCAGGAAGATGAGCCGGGCAGCGGAGTGAAGAATAGACTGGAGCTGGGCGATAGAGGAGGAAGGGAGGTCAGAGAGAAGGCTGACACAGTAGTCTAGCCGGGATATAACGAGAGCCTGTAGCAGTAAGGTAGCCATTTGGGTGGAGAGGAAAGGGCGGATCTTGGCGATATTGTAGAGGTGAAACCGGCAGGTCTTGGTAACGGATAGGATGTGTGGGGTGAACGAGAGGGACGAGTCAAGGATGACACCGAGATTGCGGGCCTGCGGGACGGGAAGGATGGTCGTGCCATCCACGGTAACAGCGAAGTCTGGGAGAGGACCGGGTTTGGGAGGGAAGATGAGGAGCTCAGTCTTGCTCATGTTGAGTTTTAGGTGGCAGGCAGACATCCAGGTGGAGATGTCCTGGAGGCAGGAGGAGATGCGAGCCTGAAGGGAGGGGGAGAGGACAGGGGCAGAGATGTAGATCTGTGTGTCATCTGCGTAGAGATGGTAGTCAAAGCCGTGAGAGCGAATGACTTCACCGAGGGAGTGAGTGTAAATGGAGAACAGAAGAGGGCCAAGAACTGACCCTTGAGGAACTCCAACAGTTAAAGGATGGGAGGGGGAGGAGGCTCCAGCGAAGGAGACCGAGAATGACCGGCCAGAGAGGTAAGAGGAGAACCGGGAGAGGACAGAGTCCGTGAAGCCAAGGTGAGATAAGGTATGGAGGAGGAGGGGATGGTCGACAGTGTCAAAGGCAGCAGAGAGGTCAAGGAGGATTAGAATGGAGTAGGAGCCATTGGATTTGGCAAGAAGGAGGTCATGGGTGACCTTACAGAGAGCAGTCTCGGTAGAGTGGAGGGGACGGAAGCCAGATTGGAGGGGGTCTAGGAGAGAATGGGAGTTAAGGAATTCTAAGCATCGATTGTAGATGACTCGTTCTAGGATTTTGGAAAGGAAGGGTAGTAGGGAGATAGGGCGATAACTGGAGGGGGAAGTGGGGTCAAGAGCGGGTTTTTTTAGGATGGGGGAAATGTGGGCATGTTTGAAGGTAGATGGGAAGGAGCCATTGGAGATTGAGTGGTTAAAAATAGAAGTTAAGGAAGGTAGGAGGGCAGGGGCGATGGTTTTAATAAGGTGAGAGGGAATGGGGTCCGAGGCACAGGTGGAGGGGGTGGCACTTGCGAGGAGGGAGGAGATCTCTTCTGAGGATACTGCAGGGAAGGATGGGAAAGTAGGGGAGAGGGTTGGTGGGGGGGAGGGGAGAGGCGGAGGGGTGACTTTGGGGAGTTCAGACCTGATTGTGTTGATTTTCGTGAGGAAATAGGTGGCCAGATCATTAGGGGTGAGAGATGGGGGAGGGGGAGGAACAGGGGGCCTAAGGAGAGAGGTAAAGGTCTGGAACAATCGGCGGGGGTGACGGGCATGGGTGTCGATGAGGGAGGAGAAGAAGTTTTGCCTGGCGGAGGAGAGGGAAGAGTTAAGGCAGGAAAGGATAAATTTGAAGTGTGTGAGGTCGGCTTGGTGCTTGGACTTTCGCCAGCAGCGCTCAGCAGCTCGAGCATAGGAGCGTAGGAGGCGGACAGAGGAGGTGATCCAGGGCTGTGGGTTAGTGGAGCGAGAGCGGCGGAGGGAAAGGGGGGTGAGAGAGTCGAGATGAGTAGAGAGGGTGGAGTTGAGAGCGGAGACCTGATCATCGAGAGTGGGAAGAGAGGACAGGGCGGCAAGGTGAGGAGAGATGCTTTTGGAAAGATGGATGGGATCGAAAGAGCGGAGGTCTCTGTGGGGCAGTAGCAAAGATTTGCCGGGGGAGGGAGTGTGAGAGATGAGGCAGGTGAGAAGGTTATGGTCAGAGAGAGGGATTTCAGAGTCGGTGAGGGAGGAGATAGTGCAGCGGTAGGAGATGACGAGATCGAGGGTGTGACCGAGTTGGTGAGTGGGCGCAGTATGGTGGAGGAGGAGGTCGGCAGAGTCGAGGAGGGATAGCAGGCGGGCGGCGGAGGAGTCGTCGGGTACATCCATATGGATGTTGAAGTCTCCAAGGATCAGAGTGGGCAGAGAGAACGAGAGAAGGAAGGTGAGAAAGGGGTCAAAGTGGTTGAAGAAGTCAGAGGTGGGACCGGGAGGGCGGTAGATGACAGTGACAAGTAACTGGAGGGGGTGGTAGAGGCGAATGATATGGGCTTCGAAGGAGGGGAAGGAGAGGGAGGGGGGAGGAGGGATAGTGCGGAAGCGGCAACGGGGCGAGAGGAGGAAGCCGACGCCTCCTCCCTTACCAGTGAGTGTGGGGGAGTGGGAGGAGAGGCCTCCGCTGGAGAGAGCGGCGGCGGAGACCGTGTCTTCAGGAGAGAGCCACGTTTCCAAAAGGGCGAGGAGGAGGAGAGAGCGGGAGAGGAAAAGGTCATGGACGAAAGGTAGCTTACCTGTAATAGAGTGGGGATTCCAGAGACCACACTTGAAAGTAGCTGTGGGTGCAAGGGGGGGAGGGGGGGAAGGGCGAGGGGAGGGGAGGGTTTGGATGGGAAGGAGGTGGTGGGGCCCTGGACGGGGAGAGGGGGATGAGGGGTAGTGGTGGGACAAGAGGACTGGGATGGGACGTGGGTGGGGAAGAGAGAAGGGGGGAGGAGGTGAGGAGGGGGTTTGGTGGGGGGAAGAGTAGGGGGAGGGGGAAGAGGGGTAGCGCTGGTAAAGTGGGGTTCTAGGGCGGGGGAGGGGAGGGGGGGAGGAAACAGAGGAGTGAGCATGGTCTAGTGGAAACAATAACAACAATGTTGGTATTTGTTAAGCGCTTACTATGTGCCGAGCACTGTTCTAAGCGCTGGGGTAGACAGAGGGGAATCAGGATGTCCCACGTGGGGTTCACAGTCTTAATCCCCGTTTTACAGATGAGGTAACTGAGGCACAGAGAAGTTAAGTGACTTGCCCACAGTCACACAGCTGACAAGTGGCAGAGCTGGGATTCAAACTCATGACCTCTGACTCCAAAGCCCGTGCTCTTTCCACTGAGCCACGCTGCTTCTCTAACAGGACAACCAGGAGAGGATGGAGTCAGTGAAGCCAAGATTGGAAATTTGTTGAGGAGAAGGGGATGGTTGACAGTATCAAAGGCAGCTGGGAGGTCAAGGTGGATTAGGATAGAGTAGGAGCCATTGGATTTGGCAAGAAGGAGGTCTCTGGTGACAATCAATCAACTCCCTACTACCTAACTAGCTGAACCACTGTAACAGACCACACACTCTGCTCCTCTAAAACCAATCTAATGCCCATAACTGGAGTTATTCTACTGCACTGTCAACTCCTTGCCCATGTCTTCCCTCTGGCCTGGAACACCATGCCCTTTCCCTAGCTTCAAAGATCTCTAAAATCATTTGTCCTCCAAAGGGCTTACGATGACTAAGGACCGGATTTCCCTCTTGGGCATATCTTTTCTGAGCTATTTGTTTTTAACATATTTCTCATAGACAATTCTGGCAGAAAGAACAAGGTATGCAGAGATTATAGAGAGTAGTTTAGAAACTTCATCTGTACTCTCCAAGTGCCTAGTTAAGGGCTCTGTACTGAGCAAGCACTCAAAAAGTATTGAGTGAATGATTAATAAAAATATTGCTAAGTCTTCTACACTTACTCTGTAGATGGATATACACAGCTGACAACCATCACATTCTGCAATAAAAAAATAAGTGATGCAGTAAATAAATACATAAACAACAAAAGCATATATAATTTCACACATTTCCACCACTGTTAGCAGGGCGTCATCTTTATGAGGGTGAAAAAGATAAGGGTCCCCTTACTTGCTAGCAATAACACTGAAGGGCAAACTATGCACTAGCGGGGACAGGACAAAGAACTTGGTTAACTTGCACAGCCACATTTAAATGGAGAAGGACAATTAAAATGTGATTACACTAAAAATGGTTCCACCTTTCTAACTGAAATCCTAGGTCCCAGAAAATAGTGGAGGCTTTTTAGAATAATGAATGGTTGTTTGTGCACTGAGTATCAGAATTAGCCAACACACCAAATCAGTCTCACCAAGAGTTTCCTAGAAGGCCACAAAGGCTCCTATACACTTGATAGGACCCATAGGCTCTTTTCACATTCTTCAAGCATTTTTCTTTCCCTCTTTTTAGATACTGGCAGATGCTCCTTTTGACACATTTGGGCTTGAAACTGTGTCCAAACTTGTCAAACTATTTCTGTGACTCTTTAGAAGTTACTAAAGGGAATTTCAAGGGAAGCAGCGTGGCTTAGTGGAAAGAGCCTGGGCTTCGGAGTCAGAGATCATGGGTTCGACTCCCGGCTCTGCCACTTTTCAGCTGTGTGACTGTGGGCAAGTCACTTAACTTCTCTGTGCCTCAGTTACCTCATCTGTAAAATGGGGATTAACTGTGAGCCTCACGTGGGACAACCTGATTACCCTGCATAATAATAATAATAATGTTGGTATTTGTTAAGCGCTTACTATGTGCAGAGCACTGTTCTAAGCGCTGGGGTAGACACAGGGGAATCAGGTTGTCCCACGTGGGGCTCACAGTCTTAATCCCCATTTTACAGATGAGGGAACTGAGGCACAGAGAAGTTAAGTGACTTGCCCACAGTCACACAGCTGACAAGTGGCAGAGCTGGGATTCGAACTCATGAGCCCTGACTCCAAAGCCCGTGCTCTTTCCACTGCGCCACGCTGCTTCTCCAATACTATACTAACTATACTATATAATCTATCTATTATCTATACTAATACTAACTATCTATACTATCTATATCTAACAATTATACTATACTATCTATACTAACTAAACTAGAATCTATACTAACAATTATAATAACTGTGGTATTTGTTAAGCACTTACTGTGTGCCAGGCTCTGAACTAAGCCATGAGGTATATACAAGCCAATCAGGTTGGACACAGACCCTGTCCCACAAGGGGCTCACAGTCTCAATCGCCATTTTACAAATGAGGTATCTGAGGCCCAGAGAAATGAAGTGACTTGCCCAAGGTCACACAGCAGACTCGTGGCAGAGCTAGGATTAGAACCCATGACCTCCTGACCCCCAGGTGTATGCTCTATCCACTAAGCCAAGCTGCTTCTCATCTTGGGCCACAAGGTTTACAAGCTCTATGTAGCTGATTGGGTAAAAAAGGGAACCATTTTTGCTATGTAGAACTTCTGGTATATTCTATGTAAGTGAGGGACACCTTGCAAGAACAATGAGTGAGCAATTATCACCTTTTGAAAATATTTGGGGAAATGCCTATATATCTGGATTATTGCCTGGGTCCTGCTTACGTCAGTCTTCAACAAGAGTTTAAAAGGACTGATCAGCGCCCTAAAAGTGCAACTGGTTCTTTGCCTGAGTAATATTTGGTAGCTTCACACTCATACTGCACACTTCAAAAGAGTAACTGTAGTTTTAGAAGGGTTTGGACACATTAGCTGTAAATTAATTATCTTAAAACATTTTAATAATTTTTAATAACATTTTAAAAATTTTGACAATGCTCCCCCACCTCAAAATATCTTTGGCAATATTGTAAGAGTTGAAATCTTTTATTCTCTGTAGTCATTAATCTAAAGCTATTGAGTTCAGATTGAGTTCAAATCTAAACTTTGGATATTGAAACATATATCAATTAAATTTGACTAAAAGTTTGCATTTCTTCAAACAGTTTTAATGTACTTAACATTTGAAATATTTTAATTATCTGTGAAGATTTTCTTCACAGGTTTATGAGGAATGGAATTCACAAGCCTTCATTTTCAGAGATTTTAAGGACTATTAGACTGTAAGCCCCATGTGGGAGATGGCCTGTATCCAGCCTGATTAATTTTAATCATCCCAGGTGCTTAGCACAGTGCTTGACATATAGAAGGCACTTAACAAATATCATAAAAAGCATTATTTACCTAATGCCAAAGTAGTAGACATCTAAATGCATTGATTTAGAGAGCATTTTGACACAAGCTGCCTGGAAGCAAAGAATGTACAATTTCTAAATGCCAAATTAAAGATAACTGGAATTCTATATGGCCAAAGTCAATTTACTTGTGTTGGGCAGCAGTGGCTTGGGAAAGAGAGGCGGATGATTAAATGATCAAAGTGTTGATTAAAGACTCAAGTTTCTACTGCTTGAAAAAAGGCAATGGTAAACCACTTCCATATCTTTACTAAGAAAACTCTACAAATAACACATACCAAAATGACTTTATGACAGAAGGTGGGGCGTTCTGAAGAAGGTTTGTCCACGGAGTTACTACGGGTCAGAAATGACTAGATAGCATTTAAACAAGAATTTGGCCACTATGGAGACTGCAAAGGCAGAAATGGGAAAGGTACATAGAGAAGTTTCAAGGAGAACTTATCTGTGACCTAGGGAACTACATTAAGAGATTCTGGATCAGAATTATTTTTAAAAAGTATCCTTGTATTTTCTTTACTAGAGCAATTTTCAAATTCAATTTACCAACAATTTACAATTCAAGTTAACCAAATAATATTATGTTTCCTAATATTTCTGTCAAACAAAACCTTTAATCAAAGCCAAAATATAAGTATTTGAAGTCTCCACATAATCTGCACCTATGAACAGGCTTACACTTACCTGTTTTACTACATTTTTATACAAAAAAACTAAACTCAATGACTAAAGAAGGAAATACCTTTTCTACTCCTCTAAGAAATTTGTCTGTTCCTGTATAGTTCTTCTTTGGTTCTGTTATCAATTCACAAAGTCGTTGAATAGTAAATGGGATGCTGAAATAAAAACAGTATCACAATTATGTTGTTTATTCTCTTAACATTTCAATCACTTAAATTAAATCAATAAAATCTTGACAGATTTTGTGTTCAGAATTCTGTACCAACTACTTAGGAGAGTATGATAAAAGGTGGGTGCTTCCTGGACAAAAAGAGTTTGAATTCTCAAACGCCACTCATTTGATTATACACCATCATTCCGAAGTCTTTTCCAACTATTCCGAAAGAAATCTTAAAAACTGAATAATAAATATTGTTATTTCAAAAATTTCTTTATGTATAATTCTGAGGTAGACATTAGCTGTGCATTGTAATAAGTTTAGATGCAATTTATATTAATTCGATTTTGAGAAAATACTTAAAAGTATTTATCTTTTATGGCCACTTATGGCCATCAGGGCCATTGGTTCATATTAATTTGTCATTAAGTAATGTTCCATGAATACCTTTAGTTGATCAATCAATCACCTTTACTGAGTGCTGTGTGCAGAGAATTATACTAAGCACTTGCAAGTGTGCAATAAAACAATGCCCACAGTGAACTTAAAGTAAAGAGGGGGAAATAGACATTAACACACATTAAAGAGATTATGCTATGCATAAAGATGCGCCGGGGCTGAGGGAGGGGTGAATGAAGGATGCAAACCCAAGGGAGCTCCTCTCCCTTGCAGTGGAGCCTTGCAGTGCTCGATCCCTATTCCCGGCAAGCCCTTCGCCTGCTGCTCGCCGACTCATACGCGCTGCCACCTCCTCTCCTGGGAGCTGTGCCTTGGACCGCCCAGACCCGCGCCCGCCTCAACCCTTCACAACTAGGACCTCCGCACCCCCTCTCAAGGACTCCGACACTAAGGATCACCCCCCTCCCCCCTGCCCCCGCAGACCCCCCAGCCACCAGCTCCCAATCTGCTCCCCTGCTCGGGCCTGGGGACTCTGTGCTCCCCTGCTCGCCCCTGGGGACACTGAATCCTCCTGCTCGCCCCTGGAGACATTGTGTCCCCCTGCTCGGGCCCGGGGACATTGTGCTCCCCAACCGCCTTTCCCCCACTCCGCCCGAAACGGCCATTTTGGGAAGCCCTTACTCCCTCTTCCCCGGTAAAGTTGATATATCTCCCCGGCCCCGGGCGACGATGTCCTTGTTCTCACCGTGTTACCTTACCTCAGCCGCCGCCTATGTCCGCAACCCACCCCGGACATCCTCAAGGCTCCCGCAGCAGCCTCACAGACATTTAGACATGAGCCCCGGGACTCTCCTTGCCCAGCCTTTTGACTTTGATTTTGATCAGGTCGACCCTTAGTCGACCCCCGACCCTGGTTGTCACCAGCTAGAGAAGCGGCGTGGCTCAGTGGAAAGAGCACGGGCTATGGAGTCAGAGGTCAAGAGTTCGAATCCCGCTCCACCACTTGTCAGCTTCTCTGTGCCTCAGTTACCTCATCTGTAAAATGGGGATTAAGACTGTGAGCACCACGTGGGACAACCTGATTCCCTTGTGTTTACCCCAGTGCTTAGAATAGTGCTTGGCACATAGTAAGCGCTTAATAAAAATGCCAACATTAAAATGCCAACAGCTTATTAATACTATTCTATTGTATCATATTACTATTTTTACCAATTTTGCATGTTATCATTAATTGTTGTCAGTGCTGCCACCTACCTCCCTGGTCTCACCATGTCCTTCCCCCCCCCCCCCTTCTTGCCCCTCCCAATCCTCTCCTTCCCCTTCCCCTCTCTCGCCCAGCTCTTTCCCGCTCTCTCCTCTGCCTCCTCCCACCATCCCCTCCCCTCCCCTCCCCAGAACCCCACTTTACTAGCGCCACCCCTCTTGCCCCTCCCCCTACTCTGCTCCCCATCAAACCCCCTCCTCCCGCCCTCCCCCTTCCCCACCCACGCCCCATCCTTGTCCTCCTGTTGCACCGCCACCCCTCCTCCCCCTCTCCCTGTCCAGGGCCCCACCACCTCGTTCCCATCCAAACCCTCCCCTCCCCTCGCTCCCCTCCTTTCCCCCCCTTGCACCCACAGCTACTTTCAAGTGTGGCCTCTGGAACCCCTGCTCCATTACAGGTAAACTACCTTTCATCCATGACCTTTACCTTTACCGCTCTCTCCTCCTCACCCTTACGGAAACTTGGCTCACTCCTGATAACACGGTCTCCACTGCTGCTCTCTCCAGCCGAGGCCTCTCCTTCTCCCACTCCCCCAGACTCACCGGAAGGGGAGGAGGCGTCGGCTTCCCCCTCTCTCCCCATTGCTGCTTCCGCACTATCCCTCCTCCCTCTTCCCTCTCCTTCCCCTCCTTTGAAGCCCACATCATTTGCCTCTACCACCCCCTCCAGATACTTGTAGCTGTCATCTACTGCCCTCCTGGTCCCACCTCCAACTTCTTTAACCACCCAGACCCCTTTCTCACCTTCCTTCTTTCCTTCTCTTTCCCCACTCTGATCCTCGGGGACTTCAACATCCACATGGATGTACCCAGTGACTCCTCGGCTTCCCGCCTGCTGTCGCTCCTCGACTCTGCCGTCCTCCTGCTCCACCATACCTCGCCCACTCACCGACTCGGTCACACCCTCGATCTCATCATCTCCTACCACTGCGCTACCTCCTCCCTCACCAACTCTGAAATCCCTCTTTCGGAACATAACCTTCTCACCTGCCTCATCTCTCACACTCCCTCCCCCTGAAAATCTTTGCTACTCCCCCATAGAGACCTCAGCTCTCTTTATCCCATCCATCTCTCCAAAAGCATCTCTCCCCACCTTGCCCCGCTGTCCTCTCTTCCTACTCTCGATGATCAGGTCACCGCGCTCAACTCCAACCTCTCTACTCATCTCAACTCTCTTGCCCCCCTTTCCCTCTGCTGCTCTCGCTCCACTAACCCACAGCCCTGGGTCACTGCCTCTGTCCTCCTCCTACACTCCTATGCTTGGGCTGCCAAGCGCTGCTGTTCAAGCACCAAGCCGATCTCATACATTTTAAATTTATCCTTTCCTGCCTTAACTCTGCCCTCTCCTCTGCCAGGCAAAACTTCTTCTCCTCCCTCATCGACAGACATGCCCGTCACCCCTGCCAATTGTTCTGGATCTTTAACTCTCTCCTTAGGCCCCCTGTTTCTCCCCCTCCCCCATCCCTCACCCCAGTGATCTGGCCACCTACTTCATCACGAAAATTAACACAATCAGGTCTGAACTCCCCAAAGTCACCCCTTTCCCTCTCCCCTCCCCGCCACCAACCCTCTCCCCAACTTTCCCATCCTTCTCTGCAGTATCTTCAGAGGAGATCTCCTCCCTCCTCGCAAGTGCCACCCCCTCCACCTGTGCCTCGGACCCAATTCCCACTCACCTTATAAAAACCATCGGCCCTGCCCTCCTCCCCTCCTTAACTTCTATCTTTAACCACTCACTCTCCAATGGCTTCTTTCCCTCTGCCTTCAAACATGTCCATGTCTCCCCCTTCCTAAAAAAACCTGCTCTCGACCCCACTTCCCCTTCCATTTATCGCCCTATCTCCCTACTACCCTTCTTTTCCAAGATCTTAGAACGAGTCATCTATACTCGCTGCTTAAAATTCCTTAACTCCTATTCTCTCCTGGAGCCCCTCCAATCAGGCTTCCGTTCCCTCCACTCTACCGAGACTGCTCTCTCTAAGGTCACCCAGGACCTCCTACTCTATCATAATCCTCCTTGACCTCTCAGCTGCCTTTGACACTCTTGACCATCCCCTTCTCCTCCACACCTTATCTCGCCTTGGCTTCACTGACTCCGTCCTCTCTTGGTTCACCTCTTATCTCTCTGGCCAGTCATTCTCGGTCTCCTTCACAGGCTCCTCCTCCCCCTCCCATTCTCTAACTGATGGGGTTCCCCAAGGGTCAGTTCTTGGCCCTCTTCTGTTCTCCATTTACACTCACTCCCTCGGTGCACTCATTCGCTCTCACGGCTTCAACTATCACCTCTATGCAGATGAGGCACAGATCTACATCTCTGCCCCGTCCTCTCCACCTCCCTTCAGGCTCGTATCTCCTCCTGCCTCCAGGATGTCTCTACCTGGATGTCTGCCTACCTAAAACTCAACATGAGCAAAACTGAGCTCCTCATCTTCCCTCCCAAGCCCTTTCCTCTCCCTGACTTCCCTATCACTGTGGACGGTACAACCATCCTTCCCGTCTCTCAGGCCCGCAACCTCAGTGTCATCTTTGTCTTGGCTCTCTCGTTCACCCCACACATCCGATCTGTCACCAAAACCTGTTGGTCTCACCTTTATAATATAGCCAAAATCCGCCCTTTCTTCCCCACCGAATCGGCTATCTTACTGTTACGGGTTCTCATAATAACCCGGCTAGATGACTGTGTCAGCCTTCTCTCTGATCTCCCTTTCTCCTCTCTCTCCCCACTCCAGTCTATTCTTCACTTCGCTACCCAGCTCATCTTCCTGGAGAAACGCTCTGGGCATGTCACTCCTCTTCTTAAAAACCTCCAGTGGTTGCCTATCAACCTCTGCGCAAAACAAAATCTTCTCACTCTAGGCTTCAAGGCTCTCCATCACCTTGTCCCCTCCTACCTCTCCTCCCTTCTCTCTTTCTACTGCCCACCCCGCATGCTCTGCTCTTCTGCCGCCCACCTCCTCACCGTCCCCCGTTCTCGCCTATCCCGCCATCGACTCCTGGGCCACGTCCTCCCGCGGTCCTGGAATGCCCTCCCTCCTCCCCTCCGCCAAACTCATTCTCTTCCCCTCTTCAAAACCCTACTTACAGCTCACCTCCTCCAAGAGACCTTCCCAGACTGAGCTCCCCTTCTCCCCCACCGACCTCCTTCACCTCTCTGCAGCTAAACCCTCTTTTCCCCCGATTTCCCTCTGCTCCTCCCACTCTCCCTTCCCATCCCCTCAGCATGTACTCGTCTGCTCAACTGTATATATTTTCATTACCCTATTTATTTTGTTAATGAAATGTACATCGTCTTGATTCTACTTATTTGCAATTGTTTTAATGATGAGATGTTCATCCCCTTGATTCTACTTATTGCTATTGTTCTTGTCTGTCTGACTCCCCTGATTAAACTGTAAGCCCGTCAAAGAGAAGGTACTGTATCTGTTACCGATTTGTACATTCCAAGCGCTTAGTACAGTGCTCTGCACATAGTAAGCGCTCAATAAATACTATTGAATGAATCAAAGTACAAGGGTGACACAGAAGAGAGTGGAAATACATATGACTGAACACCTGACTGAGTGGAAGAAGAGGAAATGAGGGCTTAGTAAGCAAGGATTTTTGGAGATGTGACTTTCATAACATTCTGAACATGGGGAGGGTGATCATCCATCAAATATAAGAAAGGGGGTTCCAGGCCAGAGGCAGGATATGGGCGAAAGGTCAGCAAGTAGATAGGTGAGCTCAAGATACAGTGAGTAGGGCTGGCATTTGAGGAGTCAAGTGTGGGAGATGAATTGTAACAGGAAAGTAGTGATGCAAGGAAGAAGGGGGGAAGATCATTTAGTGTTTTAAGGCTGAAGGTAAGGAGTTTCTGTTCAAAGCAGAGGTGGATGGTCAAATACTGGAGATTACTGAGGAGTGGGCAAACATGAACCGAACACTTTTATAGAAAAGTGATTCGGGCAATAGAGTGAAGTATGGACTGGAGTGGGAAGAGATGGAAGGCAGGGATCAGCCAGGAGTTGATGCAGAATGAAGGAGGGATATAATAAATGCTGGGATTAACGTGATAGCAGTTTGGATGGAGAGAAAAGGGTGAATTATAGCAGTGTGGTGAGGGCTGAACTGACAGGACTTAGTGACAGGTTAAACATGTGGGTTGAATAAAACAGATGAATAAATGATAATGCCAAGGAACAGGCTTGTGAGACAGGGGAATGTCTACAGTCCTGTCTTCAGGTACGGGGTGGTCAGGGTTTAGGTGGTAAAACAAGGAATTTTGTTTTGGACATGTTAATTTGGAGATGGCAGCGGGTCATCCAAAAACAAATAACCTGAAAGCAGGAGGAACTGTGAGATGGCAGAGAAGAGATCAAGTAATAGTAATAATAGTGATGGTATTTGTTAAGCACTTACTATGTTCCAAGCTTGGGATAGCTACAAGGTTGTCCCACGTGGGGCTCACAGTCTTAATCCACATTTTACAGACGATGTAACTGAGTCACAGAGAAGTTAACTGACTTGCCCAAAGTGACACAGCTGCCAGGTAATGGAGCTGGGATTAGAACCCACAACCTCTAACTCTCACTCCCATGCTTTTTCCACTAAGCCACACTGCTCTTCAGCATTTCCAAAATATATCTTTGGGATAGTATGTCATGAAAAAAAATTCTATTAACTCATGGATTATATTGAAATTATAAACCTATAAATTGGCAAAAGTAAGGAATTCTTCAGCCAAACTAAATACGATTTAACACCTGGCTCTGTAAAACTGATTGAAATGCAGCTCCTTCGAAAAAGTTTTCTTTACCCAGCTCCTCAAATAATTCCAGAATTGCTTAACGTTTTTCACATAACTAAGTCAAAGACACTAAATGAACAAGGAGAAACAAATTTTACAGACCCAGTTCTTTTAAATGGCATTTGTTAGTACATTACTACGCGCCAGGCACTGTATTAAATGCTGGGGTAGATGGAAGATAAGTAAGTGGGACACAGTTCATCAGACCTATTCAACACTGGGCTTACAGTCTTAATCCTCACTTTACAGATAAGGTAACTGAGGCAAAGGGAGGCTAAGTGAGTCGCTCAAAGTCATATAGCAGACAAGTGTCAGAGCAAATCCAGGTCCCTTGGACTCCCTGGATGTGTTCTTTCCCACTCGGATACGCTGCTTCTATTGTGATAACAGAATCTCTTCCTGCTACAGAGTTACACAAGAATACTGAATGTATGTAAGACTAAAGAACTCAATGACCTAAAATTAAAAAAAATGCAGGAAGTATGAGAAAACGGCAGTTCACGGAAATGAAAAATATGACTACATTCATTCAATAGACTACATCAATGATGACTGTCTGCCTGATGGTATTTACTGAGTGCTTATTATGATCTCAGCAGTGGACTAAGAACTTCTCTTTCATTCCACCCATATATTCAACCTATCATTAAATCCTCTCAGTTAGAGAAGCAGCGTGGCTCACTGGAAAGAGCACGGGCTCTGGAGTCAGAGGTCAGGGGTTCGAACCCCAGCTCTGTCGCTTCCCAGATGTGTGACTTTGGGCAAGTCACTTAACTTCTCGGTGCCTCAGTTCCCTCATCTGTAAAATGGGGATTAAGACTGTGAGCCCCACGTGGGACAACCTGATTCCCCTGTGTCTGCCCCAGCGCTTAGAACAGTGCTCGGCACATAGTAAGCACTTAACAAATACCAACATTATTATTATTATTATTATTATTAACCTTCACAACATTGCAAAAACTCACGCTTTCCTCCTCATCCAAACTGCTACCATGTTAATCCATGTTCTTATTCTATCCAGCCTTTACTACTGTACCAGCCTCCTTGCTAACCCCTGCCATTCCTCGCCAACAGTGACCTGGCCACCTACTTTTTTAAAGAAAACTGACACTATCAGGTGAGATCTCCCTAAAATCTCTCCTACCCCTTCCCAACCCTTTCCCCTCCTACCTTCTCATCTTCGCCAGCAGAATCTCTAGAGGAGATAATAATAGTAATAATGATAGTATTTGTTAAACACTTACTATGTGTGAAGCACTGTTCTAAGTGCTGGAGGGGATACAAGGTGAACAGGTTGTCCCATGTGGGGCTCACAGTCTTAACCCCCATTTTACAGAAGAGGTAACTGCGGCAAAGTGAAGTGAATTGCTCAAAGTCACACAGCTGACAAATGGTGGAGCCGGAATTAGAACCATGACCTCTGACTCCCAAGCCTGCTTCCACTGGGCCACGCTGCTTCTCTTTCCTGCCTCCTTTCAAAACCCATGTCTTCCACTTGCATATTCAACCCCATTCCTTCACACCTTATCCCAACTACTGCCCCCTCCCTTCTTCACTCCCTAATTGCCATCTTTCACTCTTCTCTGCAACTGCTTCTTCCCACGGGTTTCAAACTTGCCCATGTATCTCCATCCCCCCAAAATCCTCCCTTAATCCCAAGCCTTGCTTGAGTTATTGCCCAATCTGCCTCCTACCATTCCTCTCCAAACTCCTTGTGCGAGTTGTCTATAACTGCTGTCTCAAACTCCTCTCCTTCAATTCTCTCCTTGACCCCTTCCAATTTGGCCTCTGTCCCTTTCACTCCACAGAAAACTGCCCTCTGGAAGGACACCAATAATCTCCTCCTTGCTAAATCCAATGGTTACTACTCCAACCTAATCCTCCTCCACCTCTCAAATGCCCTCAACACTGTCGTCCACACCCATGTTTCTCTGTAGACATTATCAAACCGTGGCTTCACTGACACTGACCTCTCCTTGTTCTCCTTTTATCTCTTTGACCATTCATTCTCAGCATCCTTTGTGGACTCCTCCTTTAACTCCCATTCCTCGAGGGAGTTCCTCAAGGTTCAATTGTGGGTCCCCTTCTATTCTCCACACACACCCACTCCGTTCGAGAACATATTTGCTTCCACAGCTTCAACTGCCACCTCTATATGGATGATATCCAAATCTACATCTCCAATAGTGATTTTTCTCCATCTATGCAGTCTTGCTTTTCCTCCTGCCTTCAGGACATCACTACTTGGGTGTCATTCACTCTTTTATTCAATCATATTTATTAAGCACTTACTTTGTGTACAGCACTGTACTTGGGAAAGTACAACACAGCAATGTAGAGTGACAATCCCTGCCCCCTGTAAATGCACTGTTTGGGGGCGTGGAGTCAGGTATCAACACAAATACACAGACAACAATAAATAAAATTACAGATACATACACATAAGTGCTGTGGGTTGGGGAGGAGCCAAGGGAGGAAAGTCAGGGCGATGCAGAAGGAAGTGGGACATGAGGAGAAGTGGGGCTTAGTCTGGGAAGTCATCCTGGATTAGCTGTGCCTTCAGTAAGGATCTAAAGGGGAGGAAGTGTGATTGTTTGGTGGATTTGAAGAGGGAAGGTGTTCCAGGCCAGAGGAAGGACGGGCCAGGGGTTGGTGGCGAGACAGGTGAAAGTGAGGCACAGTGATAAGGTTAGCACTAGAGGAGCCAAGTGTGCAGGTTGGGTTGTAGAAGGAGAGAATTGTGGTGAGGTCGAGAGGGTGCTTTAAAGCCAATGGAGAGGAGTTCTTGTTTGATGTCCACCCATCACCTCAAGCATAACATATCCAAAGCAAAACTACACATATTCCCACTCAAACCCTGTTCTTTCATTCATTCATTCAATAGAATTTATTGAGCACTTACTATCTGCAGAGCAGTGTACTAAGTGGTTGGAATGTACAATTTGGCAACAGATAGAGACAATCCCTGCCCACTAACAGGCTCACAGTCTAAACAGGGGAGACAAACAGCAAAGCAAAACAGAACAAAACACCATCATCAAGATAAATTGAATCATGGAGATATACTCCTCATTAACAAAATAAATAGGGTAAAATATACACAAATTTGCAAAGTGCTGAGGGGAGGGGGAAGAGCAGAGGGTGGGGGGGATGAGGAGGGGAGGAGTAGCAGAGGGAAAGGGGAGCTCAGTCTGGGAAGGCCTCCTGGAGGAGGTGAGCTCTCAGTAGGGCTTTGAAGAGGGGAAGAGAGTTAGCTGGGAGAGGGGAGGAGGGAGGGCACTCTGGGTCATTGATAGGACGTGGGCCAGGTGTCAACGGTGGGACAGGCGCGAACAGGGGACTGTGAGGAGGAGAGCAGCAGCGCAGAGGAGTGTACGGGGTGGGCAGCAGAAAGAGAAGGGAGGTGAGGTAGGATGGGGCAAGGTGATGGAAAGCTTTGAAGAAAAGATTGAGGAGTTTTTGTTTCGTGCGAAGGCCGAGAGGGAACCACTGGAGGTTTTTGAGAAGGGGAGTGACATGCCCAGAGTGCTTCTGTAGGAAGAAGATCTAGGCAATGGAATGAAGACAACTGGAGCGGGGAAAAACAGGAGGAAGGGAGATCAGAGGGGAGGCTGACACAGTAATCTAGTCAGGATAATAATAATAATAATGTTGGTATTTATTAAGCGCTTACTATGTGCAGAGCACTGTTCTAAGCGCTGGGGTAGACACAGGGGAATCAGGTTGTCCCACGTGGGGCTCACAGTCTTAATCCCCATTTTACAGATGAGATAACTGACGCACAGAGGAGTTAAGTGACTTGCCCACAGTCACACAGCTGACAAGTGGCAGAGCTGGGATTTGAACTCATGACCTCTGATTCCAAAGCCCATGCTCTTTCCACTGAGCCATGCTGCTTCTCTAGAAACAGCCATCTCTAAGGTGTCCAGTGACCGTCTTCTTGCCAATTATGACGACCCCTACTCCGTCCTAATCCATTTAGACCTCTCAGCTGCCTCTGACACCCTAGACCACCCCCTACTCCTTGAAACTTGACTTTGTGAACTTTGACTTCACTGACACTGTCCTCTCCTGGTTCTCCTCCTATCTCTGTGGCCACTCATTGTCAGGATAGTATGAGAGCTTGTACCAGCACGGTAGCAGTTTGGATGGAAATGAAAGGGCGGATATGGTAATACTGTGATGGTGAGACGGCAATAATAGTGACAGATTGGATTTGTGGGGTAAATGAGAACAGAGTCAAACATGAGACCAAGGTTGCAGGCCTGTGAGTCATTCATTCATTCATTCAATAGTATTTATTGAGCGCTTACTATGTGCAGAGCACTGTACTAAGCGCTTGGGATGAACAAGTCGGCAACAGATAGAGACAGTCCCTGCCGTTTGACGGGCTCACAGTCTAATCGGGGGAGACGGACAGACAAGAACAATGGCACTAAACAGCGTCAAGGGGAAGAACATCTCGTAAAAACAATGGCAACTAAATAGAATCAAGGCGATGTACAATTCATTAACAAAATAAATAGGGTAACGAAAATATATACAGTTGAGCGGACGAGTACAGTGCTGTGGGGATGGGAAGGGAGAGGTGGAGGAGCAGAGGGAAAAGGGGAAAATGAGGCTTTAGCTGCGGAGAGGTAAAGGGGGGATGGCAGAGGGAGTAGAGGGGGAAGAGGAGCTCAGTCTGGGAACGCCTCTTGGAGGAGGTGATTTTTAAGTAAGGTTTTGAAGAGGGAAAGAGAATCAGTTTGGCGGAGGTGAGGAGGGAGGGCGTTCCAGGACCGCGGGAGGACGTGACCCAGGGGTCGACGGCGGGATAGGCGAGACCGAGGGACGGCGAGGAGGTGGGCGGCAGAGGAGCGGAGCGTGCGGGGTGGGCGGTAGAAAGAGAGAAGGGAGGAGAGGTAGGAAGGGGCAAGGTGATGGAGAGCCTTGAAGCCTAGAGTGAGGAGTTTTTGTTTGGAGCGGAGGTCGATAGGCAACCACTGGAGTTGTTTAAGAAGGGGAGTGACATGCCCAGATCGTTTCTGCAGGAAGATGAGCCGGGCAGCGGAGTGAAGAATAGACCGGAGCGGGGCGAGAGAGGAGGAAGGGAGGTCAGAGAGAAGGCTGACATAGTAGTCTAGCCGGGATATAACGAGAGCCCGTAATAGTAAGGTAGCCGTCTGGGTGGAGAGGAAAGGGCGGATCTTGGCGATATTGTAGAGGTGAAACCGGCAGGTCTTGGTAATGGATAGGATGTGTGGGGTGAACGAGAGGGACGAGTCAAGGATGACACCGAGATTGCGGGCCTGCGGGACGGGAAGGATGGTCGTGCCATCCACGGTGATGGAGAAGTCTGGGAGCGGACCGGGCTTGGGAGGGAAGATGAGGAGCTCAGTCTTGCTCATGTTGAGTTTTAGGTGGCGGGCCGACATCCAGGTGGAGACGTCCCGGAGGCAGGAGGAGATGCGAGCCTGAAGGGAGGGGGAGAGGACAGGGGCGGAGATGTAGATCTGCGTGTCATCTGCGTAGAGATGGTAGTCAAAGCCGTGAGAGCGGATGAGTTCACCGAGGGAGTGAGTGTAAATGGAGAACAGAAGAGGGCCAAGAACTGACCCTTGAGGAACTCCAACAGTTAAAGGATGGGAGGGGGAGGAGGCTCCAGCGTAGGAGACCGAGAATGATCGGCCAGAGAGGTAAGAGGAGAACCAGGAGAGGACAGAGTCCGTGAAGCCAAGGTGAGATAAGGTATGGAGGAGGAGGGGATGGTCGACAGTGTCAAAGGCAGCAGAGAGGTCAAGGAGGATCAGAATGGAGTAGGAGCCATTGGATTTGGCAAGAAGGAGGTCACGGGTGCCCTTAGAGAGAGCAGTCTCGGTAGAGTGGAGGGGACGGAAGCCAGATTGGAGGGGGTCTAGGAGAGAATGGGAGTTAAGGAATTCTAGGCATCGATTGTAGACGACTCGTTCTAAGATTTTGGAAAGGAAGGGTAGTAGGGAGATAGGACGATAACTGGAGGGGGAAGTGGGGTCAAGAGCGGGTTTTTTTAGGATGGGGGAGACATGGGCATGTTTGAAGGCAGAGGGGAAGGAGCCCTTGGAGATTGAGTGGTTAAAAATAGACGTTAAGGAAGGTAGGAGGGCAGGGGCGATGGTTTTAAGAAGGTGAGAGGGAATGGGGTCCAAGGCGCAGGTGGAGGGGGTGGCACTTGCGAGGAGGGAGGAGATCTCCTCTGAGGATACTGCAGGGAAGGATGGGAAAGTAGGGGAGGGGGTTGTTGGGGGGGAGGGGAGAGGCGGAGGGGTGACTTTGGGGAGCTCAGACCTGATCGTGTTGATTTTCGTGAGGAAATAGGTGGCCAGATCATTAGGGGTGAGAGATGGGGGAGGGGGAGGAACAGGGGGCCTAAGGAGAGAGTTAAGGGTCCGGAACAATCGGCGGGGGTGACGGGCATGGGTGTCGATGAGGGAGGAGAAGAAGCTTTGCCTGGCGGAGGAGAGGGCAGAGTTAAGGCAGGAAAGGATAAATTTGAAGTGTGTGAGGTCGGCTCGGTGCTTGGACTTTCGCCAGCAGCGCTCAGCAGCTCGAGCATAGGAGCGTAGGAGGTGGACGGAGGAGGTGATCCAGGGCTGTGGGTTAGTGGAGCGAGAGCGGCGGAGGGAAAGGGGGGCGAGAGAGTCGAGATGAGTAGAGAGGGTGGAGTTGAGAGCGGAGACCTGATCGTCGAGAGTGGGAAGAGAGGACAGGGCGGCAAGGTGAGGAGAGATGCTATTGGAAAGACGGATGGGATCGAGAGAGCAGAGGTCTCTGTGGGGCCGTAGCGAAGATTTGCAGGGGGAGGGAGTGTGAGAGATGAGGCAGGTGAGAAGGTTATGGTCAGAGAGAGGGATTTCAGAGTTGGTGAGTGAGGAGATAGTGCAGCGGTAGGAGATGACGAGATCGAGGGTGTGACCGAGTCGGTGAGTGGGCGCGGTATGGTGGAGGAGGAGGTCGGCAGAGTCGAGGACGGATGGTCATGCGATCCATAGTGACAGGGTTGTCAGGGAGAGGACAGGGTTTGGGAGGAAGGTAATGAGTTCAGTTTTAGACATGGTGAGTTTTAGTGGAGGGCAGACATTAAGGTGAAGAGGTTCTGGAGGCAGGAGGAGATACGAGCCTGGAGAGAGGGGGAGAGAATAATAATAATAATAATGTTGGTATTTGTTAAGAGCTTACTACGTGCTGAGCACTGTTCTAAACGCTGGGGTAGACACAAGGGAATAAGGTTGTCCCACGTAGGGCTCACAGTCTTAATCCCCATTTTACAGATGAGGTCACTGAGGCACAGTGACTTAGTTAAGTCACTTGCCCACAGTTACACAGCTGACAAGTGGCAGAGCCCGGATTCAAACCCATAACTCTGACTCTTGAGAACACTTGAGAACACTGCTTCTCAAGGAGATGTTGATTTGGGTTTAAACATCCCCCAAGACTGTACACAGCACCACCACCCTTCCTCCTTCAAGCCTCTTACCTTAGCATTATCCTTGACTTCTCTTTCATTCAACCCACATATTCAACCCACAGGATTCATCACTGTACCCTGTCAATCCCACCTTCATAACACCGCTAAAATACATCCTGTCCTCTCCAAACATACTGCTACCACGTTAATACACTCTTCTTATCCCATCTAAATTACTGCATCAGCCTCCTTGCTGACCTCTTAGCTTCCCATCTCTCCCCACTCCAATCCATACTTCACTCTGTGTGCCAGGATCATTTTTCTACAAAAAGTTTCAGGACATTTTCCTCACTCACTGGCTCCACTGGTTGCTCAACCACTTCCACATCAAGCAAAAACTCCTCACCACTGGCTTCAAACCATGCCATCACCTTGTCTCCTCCTACCTCACCTCGCAAACCTCCTATTACAATCCAGCCTGAGCACTTCAATCCTCTAGTGCTAACCTTCTTACTGTTCCTGGATCTCATATATCTTGTAAACGACCATCATCCACGTCCTGCTTCGGGCCTGGAACACTCTCCTTCCTCAAATCCGACAATTACTTCGCCCCCCTTCAAAGCCTTCAACATCTCCTCCAAGAGGCCTTCCCTGACTAAGCCCCCCTTTTCTCTTCTCCCATTCCCTTCTGCGTCACCCTGACTTGCTCCCTTTGTTCAGGCCCATCCCCAGCTCCACTGCAGTTACGTGCATATCTGTAATTTATTTTATATTAATTAATGTCTCCCCACCTCTAGACAGTAGGCTCAATGTGGGTAAAGAATGTATTCATTTATTGTTGTATTGTGCTCTACCAAGCACTTAGTACAGTGCTCTGCATATAGTAAGCACTAATAATTGAGAAGCAGCGTGCTCTACATATAGTAAGCATAAGTGCTGTCTATATAGTAAGCGCTAATAACTGAGAAGCAGCGTGGCTCAGTGGAAAGAGCACAGGCTTTGGAGTCAAGAGGTCATGGGTTCAAATCCTGGCTCAGCCACCTGTCAGCTGTGTGACTTTGGGCAAGTCACTTAACTTCACGGTGCCTCAGTTACCTTATCAGTAAAATGGGGATTAAGACTGTGAGCCCCACGTGGGACAACCCGATCCCCCTGTGTCTACCCCAGAGCTTAGAACAGTGCTCAGCACATAGTAAGCGCTTAACAAATACCAATATCATTATTATTAATAAATAAGAGTGAATGAATTAATTAATCAATCAATTCAGCTTTTGCAGGCCCTATTTCCCCAGGCAGGTAGCTGCCAATAGCTGCAACTCTCTGATTTGTGCCCTTAAAAATGGCAAGGTATCTTTGTGAGGAGACTGACCTGCCTTTCTGAAGAAGTCAAAAGCCTTAGTCCACTATTGTGGCACCATGGAATTCCACAGAATAGTGAATTTACACAGAAGGATAAGCCAGGCAGACATGTTCTTGACAGCAAAGAGATATAAACCAATATTCACTCTCTTCAAATATTCTCTGCCAAGAAAAAAAAATACCCAGAGTAACAGAGTGTGGTCAGAAGAGATCTGGGAGGAAAAACGGAGAAAAGTGTTCATTTTCACTGCCTAGCTCATCTATCTCGCTACTGGCCTCTCGCCCACATCCTACCTCTGACCTGGCACACCCTCTCTTCTCATATCAGACAGAAAATTCATTCATTCATTCATTCAATAGTATTTACTGAGCGCTATGTGCAGAGCACTGTACTAAGCGCTTGGGATGAACAAGTCGGCAACAGATAGAGACAGTCCCTGCCCTTTGACGGGCTTACAGTCTAATCGGGGGAGACGGACAGACAAGAACAATGGCAATAAACAGAGTCAAGGGGAAGAACATCTCGTAAAAACAATGGCAACTAAATAGAATCAAGGCGATGTACAATTCATTAACAAAATAAATAGGGTAACAAAAATATATACAGTTTCTCTCTCCCATTTCAAAGCTTTATTCAAGGCACATCTCCTCCAAGATGTGTTGTCTAAGCCCTCCTCTCCTCTTCTCCCACTCTCTGCATCACCCTTTCTCCCTTCACTCACCCTCCCTCTCATCCCCACAGCACATGTGTATGTACGTATGTATGCATGTACCTACATATGTATATTAATGTCTGTTTCCCCCTGACTGTGAGCTAGTTATAGGCAGGGACTGTGTCAGTCTTGTTGAACTGTACTCTTCCAAGCACTTAGTATAGTGTTTTGCCCACGGTAAGCACTCAATAAATGCAGCTGAATAAATACATGAATGCTGGAGAAGACATTCCATTGGAAGTTGGAGATGGCCTTGGCGGGAACAAAAGGAGCAGGGTGAATAACACTGATATAAAAGATGTGAAGAGCTGGATGTCAAAGTTAAAGCCAATTACAGACTGACACAAGGAGAGAGAAAGATACCTATTAGAGGCTTTTGAGGAGAATAGCAAAGTGTGCATATTTATATTTGATATGTCTCACTCAATTACCCTGAATTATCTCAGTGCTTAGTACAGGGCCTGGCACACAGTAAACAATAAACAAATACCACCAAAAGAAGAAAAAATCACAACAGGCAGCCTAGACTAAAAAACAAAAGCTGGAGACAGAGGAATACCAATGAGAAGGCTGATTTAATAGTCTGGGTTCTAATCCTGGCTTCGCCACTTATCTGCTGAGTGTCTCTGGTCAAGTCATTTCACTTTTCTGTGCCTCAGTTAGCTCATCTGTAAAATGGGGATTAAGACTGTGGGCCCCACTTGGGACAATCCAGTGCCTGGCACACATTTAGTGCTTTACAAACACCACAATTATTATTTATTATTAATATCAGTTGAATCCCTCCTTCTTTGTCTGTACGATCTATATAGGACAAGGACTGTGTCCAACCTGATTAACTTTTATTTACATCATTTATTGATTAAAACAGTGCTTGACACACAGTAAATAATTATAATAATAATAAATAATGATATTTGTTAAGCACTTACTGTGCACCAACCACTGTTCTAAGCACTGAGGCAAATACAAGCCCATCACGTTGGACATTGTCCCTGTTCCCCATGGGGGTCAGTCTTAATCGTGGCTCAGTGGAAAGAGCATGGGCTTTGGAATCAGAGGTCAAGGGTTCAAATCCCGGCTCGGCCACTCGTCAGTTGTGTGACTTTGGGCAAGTCACTTAACTTTTCGGTGCCTCAGTTACCTCATCTGTAAAATGGGGATTAAGACTGTGAGCCCCACGTGGGACATCCTGATTCTCCTGTGTCTACCCCAGCGCTTAGAACAGTGCTCGGCACATAGTAAGCACTTAACAAATACGAACATTATTATTATTATTATTATTATTATTATTAATCCCCATTTTATAGAAAGGTAAAAGTTCAGTGACTTGTGCAAAATCACAGAGCAGACATGTGGTGGAGTCAGAATTAGAATCCAGGTCCTTCTGATTTCCAGGCCCATGCTTCATCCACTATTCATTCATTAATTCAATAGTATTTATTGAGCGCTTACTATGTGCAGAGCACTGTACTAAGCGCTTGGAATGTACAAATTGGTAACAGATAGAGACAGTCCCTGCCCTTTGACGGGCTTACAGTTTAATCAGGGTAGACGGACAGACAAGAACAATAGAAATAAACAGAATCAAGAATCAAATAGAATCCACTAGATCACGCTGCTTTTTCATATGCCACGCTGCTTCTCCATGCTTAACAAATACCACACAAAAAAAATCAGCAAGCTGAAAGCTAGTGATACTTAAGTGGGAGAAGAAGAGGTAGAACTGGGAAAGTAATCAGAAATGCTCTCCCTAAAATTTTCCAAACTTCTTAACCAAATTTAACCACCTCATCACAGGACCATGACTCACTAATAAGTGGCGAATGGTGAGCTTCAATTTGGCAATGTAAAAATATGCATGAAAGTGGAATATACAGGTCACAAAGAAAAAAACATCAAGGAATCAGAGTGATGACGAGAACTGCAGTTGCTAAAGTCCAGCTTTGGATGAGGCTGACAAAGATAATACCACTTCCTACAAGAGTGATAGCCAAATACATGATTAACAATCCAGTAAACAATACCCTTTTTCAAGAGACGCTTCCTTCAGCTGATCTAGGCCATCGAATCAAATTATTTCTCATCTCAAGTTAGGGCTTTTGAAATTTAACAGTTTAAAAACTTAAGAAAACTGAGTTTGGAGAGAATTTAAATGAGGCTGACTCATTTTCAGAAATTTTGGAAGTATAATTTTCACTTGAAATAAATCTTTAACTCAGATAAGGCCTACCACGCAGACTCCTTGCACACAATCAGATATTGCATCCAAACGTATTCTAAATTCTTAGTCTGTTTGGTGAAGCTCTGAAGGTCAGGACTGCAGTGTCTGTGACAGCTCCTTTAAGATCTTCTTACATAAGCTTTGGCCAATACATCAGGACACAGGCAAGTATTCATTCATTCATTCATTCAATAGTATTTATTGAGCGCTTACTATGTGCAGAGCACTGTACTAAGCGCTTGGGATGAACAAGTCGGCAACAGATAGAGACAGTCCCTGCCGTTTGACGGGCTTACAGTCTAATCGGGGGAGACGGACAGACAAGAACAATGGCACTAAACAGCGTCAAGGGGAAGAACATCTCGTAAAAACAATGGCAACTAAATAGAATCAAGGCGATGTACAATTCATTAACAAAATAAATAGGGTAACGAAAATATATACAGTTGAGCGGACGGGTACAGTGCTGTGGGGATGGGAAGGGAGAGGTGGAGGAGCAGAGGGAAAAGGGGAAAATGAGGCTTTAGCTGCGGAGAGGTAAAGGGGGGATGGCAGAGGGAGTAGAGGGGGAAGAGGAGCTCAGTCTGGGAACGCCTCTTGGAGGAGGTGATTTTTAAGTAAGGTTTTGAAGAGGGAAAGAGAATCAGTTTGGCGGAGGTGAGGAGGGAGGGCGTTCCAGGACCGCGGGAGGACGTGACCCAGGGGTCGACGGCGGGATAGGCGAGACCGAGGGACGGCGAGGAGGTGGGCGGCAGAGGAGCGGAGCGTGCGGGGTGGGCGGTAGAAAGAGAGAAGGGAGGAGAGGTAGGAAGGGGCAAGGTGATGGAGAGCCTTGAAGCCTAGAGTGAGGAGTTTTTGTTTGGAGCGGAGGTCGATAGGCAACCACTGGAGTTGTTTAAGAAGGGGAGTGACATGCCCAGATCGTTTCTGCAGGAAGATGAGCCGGGCAGCGGAGTGAAGAATAGACCGGAGCGGGGCGAGAGAGGAGGAAGGGAGGTCAGAGAGAAGGCTGACACAGTAGTCTAGCCAGGATATAACGAGAGCCCATAGCAGTAAGGTAGCCGTTTGGGTGGAGAGGAAAGGGCGGATCTTGGCGATATTGTAGAGGTGAAACCGGCAGGTCTTGGTAACGGATAGGATGTGTGGGGTGAACGAGAGGGACGAGTCAAGGATGACACCGAGATTGCGGGCCTGCGGGACGGGAAGGATGGTCGTGCCATCCACGGTGATGGAGAAGTCTGGGAGCGGACCGGGCTTGGGAGGGAAGATGAGGAGCTCAGTCTTGCTCATGTTGAGTTTTAGGTGGCGGGCCGACATCCAGGTGGAGACGTCCCGGAGGCAGGAGGAGATGCGAGCCTGAAGGGAGGGGGAGAGGACAGGGGCGGAGATGTAGATCTGCGTGTCATCTGCGTAGAGATGGTAGTCAAAGCCGTGAGAGCGGATGAGTTCACCGAGGGAGTGAGTGTAAATGGAGAACAGAAGAGGGCCAAGAACTGACCCTTGAGGAACTCCAACAGTTAAAGGATGGGAGGGGAGGAGGCTCCAGCGTAGGAGACCGAGAATGATCGGCCAGAGAGGTAAGAGGAGAACCAGGAGAGGACAGAGTCCGTGAAGCCAAGGTGAGATAAGGTATGGAGGAGGAGGGGATGGTCGACAGTGTCAAAGGCAGCAGAGAGGTCAAGGAGGATCAGAATGGAGTAGGAGCCACTGGATTTGGCAAGAAGGAGGTCATGGGTGACCTTAGAGAGAGCAGTCTCGGTAGAGTGGAGGGGACGGAAGCCAGATTGGAGCGGGTCTAGGAGAGAATGGGAGTTAAGGAATTCTAGGCATCGATTGTAGACGACTCGTTCTAAGATTTTGGAAAGGAAGGGTAGTAGGGAGATAGGACGATAACTGGAGGGGGAAGTGGGGTCAAGAGCGGGTTTTTTTAGGATGGGGGAGACGTGGGCGTGTTTGAAGGCAGAGGGGAAGGAGCCCTTGGAGACTGAGTGGTTAAAAATAGAAGTTAAGGAAGGGAGGAGGGCAGGGGCGATGGTTTTAAGAAGGTGAGAGGGAATGGGGTCCGAGGCGCAGGTGAAGGGGGTGGCACTTGCGAGGAGGGAGGAGATCTCCTCTGAGGATACTGCAGGGAAGGATGGGAAAGTAGGGGAGGGGGTTGTTGGGGGGGGAGGGGAGAGGCGGAGGGGTGACTTTGGGGAGCTCAGACCTGATCGTGTTGATTTTCGTGAGGAAATAGGTGGCCAGATCATTAGGGGTGAGAGATGGGGTAGGGGGAGGAACAGGGGGCCTAAGGAGAGAGTTAAAGGTCCGGAACAATCGGCGGGGGTGACGGGCATGGGTGTCGATGAGGGAGGAGAAGAAGCTTTGCCTGGCGGAGGAGAGGGCAGAGTTAAGGCAGGAAAGGATAAATTTGAAGTGTGTGAGGTCGGCTTGGTGCTTGGACATTCGCCAGCAGCGCTCAGCAGCTCGAGCATAGGAGCGTAGGAGGCGGACGGAGGAGGTGATCCAGGGCTGTGGGTTAGTGGCGCGAGAGCGGCGGAGGGAAAGGGGGGCCAGAGAGTCGAGATGAGTAGAGAGGGTGGGGTTGAGAGCGGAGACCTGATCGTCGAGAGTGGGAAGAGAGGACAGGGCGGCAATGTGAGGCGAGATGCTATTGGAAAGACGGATGGGATTGAGAGAGCGGAGGTCTCTGTGGGGCAGTAGCGAAGATTTGCAGGGGGAGGGAGTGTGAGAGATGAGGCAGGTGAGAAGGTTATGGTCCGAGAGAGGGATTTCAGAGTTGGTGAGTGAGGAGATAGTGCAGCGGTAGGAGATGACAAGATCGAGGGTGTGACCGAGTCGGTGAGTGGGCGCGGTATGGTGGAGGAGGAGGTCGGCAGAGTCGAGGAGGGATAGCAGGCGGGCGGCAGAGGAGTCGTCGGGTACATCCGTATGGATGTTGAAGTCTCCAAGGATCAGAGTGGGCAGAGAGAAGGAGAGAAGGAAGGTGAGAAAGGGGTCAAGGTGGTTGAAGAAGTCGGAGGTGGGACCGGGAGGGCGGTAGATGACGGCGACAAGTAACTGGAGTGGGTGGTAGAGGCGAATGATATGGGCTTCGAAGGAGGGGAAGGAGAGGGAGGGGGGAGGAGGGATAGTGCGGAAGCAGCATCGGGGCGAGAGGAGGAAGCCGACGCCTCCTCCCTTACCGGTGAGTCTGGGGGAGTGGGAGAAGGAGAGGCCTCCGCTGGAGAGAGCGGCGGCGGAGACCGTGTCTTCGGGAGAGAGCCACGTTTCCGAAAGGGCGAGGAGGAGGAGAGCGGGAGAGGAAAAGGTCATGGATGAAAGGTAGCTTGCCTGTAACAGAGCGGGGGTTCCAGAGGCCACACTTGAAAGTAGCTGTGGGTGCAAGGGGAGGAGGGGGGGAAGGGCGGGGGGAGGGGAGGGTTTGGATGGGAAGGAGGTGGCGGGGCCCTGGACGAGGAGAGGGGGATGAGGGGTGGCGGTGGGACAAGAGGACTGGGATGGGGCATGGGTGGGGAAGAGAGAAGGGGGGAGGGGGTGAAGAGGGGGTTAGGTGGGGGGAAGAGTAGGGGGAGGGGGAAGAGGGGTAGCGCTGGTAAAGTGGGGTTCTAGGGCGGGAGAGAGGAGAGGGGGAGGAGACAGAGGAGAGAGCGGGAAAGAGCTGAGCGAGAGAGGGGAAGGGGAAGGGGAGGATAGGAAGGGGCGGGAGGGGGGAGGGGGGGAGGAGGGACATGGCGAGGCCAGAGAGGTGGGTGGCAGCACTGACAACAATAAACAGTAATAAACGAAATCGGTAATATAGCAACATGATACAATATGATACAATACAAGTAGTAAACTGGGATGAAATACTTCTGACTCCCAGCTCCCTTAAGACTCAACACTTTTTTTTTTAATGGGACTGAAGGCACCTCCAATTTATGACCAGACCAGGCTCTCATATTCATATATGATCCCTACAGTCTTTGGGACCCTGGGGAGACAATGGTAGTTTCTAAGTATTGTGTGGGTAGGAGCTACGACTGATTTGCTTTAATTGTCCTTAGCCCACTATTTACAACTGTGCTTGGCATTTAGTTAATAATTAATAATCACCTTAATTAATAATTATAGCTATAATTATATCAACCATTGATTGGCGATTTTGGGATTTTTCTGTAAATGGCACTTGTTTAAGTGCTTACTGTGTGCCAGGCACTGTACCAAGTACTGGGATAGATACAAGATATTTGGACTGGACATGAGGTAACTGAGATAACAGAGAGGCAAGTGACTTGATTTGTTGACCTCCATGTCAACTACTCCCTTTCTCTGGTCTGGAACTCTCTTCACATCTGTGTAAGCTAGAACCCCACTTTTCCCAGCTTTAAAGCCTCATTAATGTCACATCTCCAAAAAGTCATTCCCGATTAAACCCTATTTCCCCAACTCCCTTTCTCTTCAATACTTTGCACTTGGATGTGCACCTCCAGCAATTGGTAATCAACCCACTCTATCTCCATAGCATTTATGCCCATATTTCCAAACTTTATATTATATTTATTTATTTGTATGTGTCTCTCCCTATATAGTGTATGTTTAACGTTGGCTGGGAACATGTCTAACATCTTTATTGTACTGAATTCTTTCAAATGCTTAATACAGTGCTTTGCACACAGCAGGCAATCAATAATTACCACTGACTGATTAATTCTAAAAAATTAATAAGGCACTCTGCACAAAACAGGCAATAATAAATACCACTAATTGTTCTAAATGGTGTGAAGATAATAATAATAATAATGTTGGTATTTGTTAAGCGCTTACTATGTGCAGAGCACTGTTCTAAGCACTGGGGTAGACACAAGGGAATCAGGTTGTCCCACGTGGGGCTCACAGTCTTAATCCCCATTTTACAGATGAGGTAACTGAGGCACAGAGAAGTTAAGTGACTTGCCCACAGTCACACTGCTGACAAGTGGCAAAGCTGGGATTCGAACCCATGACCTCTGACTCCAAAGCCCATGGTCTTTCCACTGAACCGCGCTGCTTCACTGAGCCACACTGCTGGAAGATGTCCAGCATTGGATAGAAAGGAAGAGATCATAGCCAGAGAGGTATATTTTTGAGTCATTAGCTAAAAATGGTATCTGAAGCCACGCAAATGGATAATAAATAATAATAATGTTGGTATTTGTTAAGCGCTTACTATGTGCAGAGCACTGTTCTAAGCGCTCGGGTAAACACAGAGTAATCGGGTTGTCCCACATGAGGCTCACAGTCTGTGAGTCCTATAGACGAACAAGAGAAGTGGACCCAGATCAGAGGCTTGCTGGACACACATGGGAAGGAACTGGGAGATTAAACAAGAGCCAGTAAAAGAAATAGGAAAGTAGTAAATGAAGAAAGATAAGGTACAGCAAAGATCAAATACAGAAATTAATAAAATGCATGATTACTATTACTATTATTATTATTATTATAATTATTAAGAACATACTATGCATCAAAGACTGTTCTAAATGCTAAGTAGATAAGAGTTAATATGGCTGGACAAAGTCCCTGTTCCTCATGCGTCTCACAATCTAAGCAGGAAGGAGAACAGGTATTTAATTACTATTTTTACAGTAAGCAGTTGGCAGAACCAGGATTAGTACCTAGGTCCCCTGACTTCAGGCCAATTGCTCTTCCTACTAGGTCAAGCTATAAAGAGCACAAAATTTTGCTGCAAATATTTTAAAAGAATTACAAAAGTATCAGTTAACATTTTTTAATTTAAAAAGTATCAGTTTTGAAATCGATTAATATATTTGAGGACATGTGAGAAAAAAATGCAAATAACTATATGGAGCTAGTCCCCAAACTTAAACTATTAAATGCTTTAAAACTATCCAAAGAAAAGTGAAAAAATCTATTCCACATCTATTTACCCACTTTAAAAAGTAATATTTTCAAATCCATACCCATTAAATCCTGTGACAATTTTCAGAATCCGTTCCTTCATTTCATCAAATGGAATATATTCCATATTAGCATGAGTGGTTCCTCTTGGTTCAGGAGTTGCAATTCTGAAATCATCCATCACTCTCTCCAGTTTGAAAATAAAATACCCTTTAAATTGCGCCCACTGAATCCTACAATCAAGACACAGCTGTATTACATTATACTAGTTTACTAGGTTTTGTTTAACAATGCATAAAAATACACTGACTTTAATGAAGTTCCCCATCGAACACCTCAAGTGAGCTTCAAACCCAACATAAACACTTTAAGGTTGAGAATCTGCACAAAAGAATTGATTATAATGACACTGGTCTGCACAACAACCTTTGCAGAATCTTCTACTTCTTAGTGTTCACTCTGAGAATCAGAGTGGCCTAGTGGAATCACATGGGCCTGGGAGTCAGAGGACTTGGGTCATAATCCTGGGTCCATCATTTGTCTGCTTGGGTGACCTTTAGTAAGTCACTTCAATTCTCTGGGCCTTCATTACCATATCTGTAAAATGGGGACTGAGCCCCACATCAGACAGGGACTATGTCCAACCTGAGTAGTTTACCTCTATCTCAGTGCACAATACAGTATCTGGTTCACAGAAAGCACTTAAGAATTACCATTAAAAGAGCCAAACGAAAAAACGGTGGGAACAGACTGCAGAGTAGAAAAGTAGGGATATGACAAAATGATTTTATTTCTTTAAAGTTTATTCCACGAGTAGCAAATGCTAAAGAGGTCTCTCCCTCAACCCCCGTCTAATAGTGGTGGCCAACCAGCAGCACCTCTATTTTCAGCCCAGAGATCATGGAAGCCCTACCAACTGCATGTGTAACCTCAGTTTTGAAATCATGGGGATCCAACCAGCTGCAACTTTACCTTCAGCCTTGATATCAGGGAAGCCTGATAATAATAATAATGTTGGTATTTGTTAAGCACTTCTATGCCTCTACTCTCAGTCATGAGATAATGGGAGCCTGACTAGCTGTATCTCTTTTCTCAGTCCTGAGAAGATGGGGGACTGATTAGCTGCACCTCTTTTCTCAGCCCTCAGATTATGGGGTTCCAAACCAGTTCCTATCCTAAATCCTGAAATCATGGAACCCAAACAGCTGTGCCTCTATCTTCAGAAGCAAATTACTGGGGCCCAACCAGCTGCACTTCTACCCCCAGCCCTATGATCACAGTGAACCGACCAGCAGTAACTCTCAACCTTCAGATCATGGGAGCCCTACTTGCTGGACCTATACCCTCAGATCTGAAAACACTAACTAGGGCCTGACTAGGTGCACTTCTACACTCAACACTGAGATCATGGGGGGGCCCAACGAGCTGCGCCTTCATCCTATTTTTTAACATCAGAGGGATTGACTAGCTGTACTTCTACACATATACCTGCTGTCCTAAAAAGCATTTCCTTAATCCCAAGCAAAGTGTGCTATTAGAACGGTGCCCATTACTTAGAACACAGCTTGGCACAAAGTAAGCACATAACACATACCATAATTATTATTCATGTTAAATTAAATGTCCTTAGGCATACCACTTCCTGTGATCCTAGGTGAGGCAGACCTATCCTCTCCAAGCTGAAGACCTAAATGTTGACAGACCAAGAGAGGTCCGGGTGAGAAGTCTTCTAAGAGTAAAAGACATTGGGACTTTAACTGGTAGATTAGAGTCATTATCCTTGGAAGAAGCTTAAGGAAGCCGGTCAATGTAAAATCAACAAGCATAATATAAAGGTAGAAACTGAAACCATGGGTAGAGGGAGAATAGAAGGGGACCTAGAAATGAGCCTTGAGGGACCCCCACTGTCTGAGGATGGGAGGCAGAAGAGTCAGCAAAACTACTGAGACAGAGAGGTCAGAGAGCTAGAAGGAGAACCAAGAGAAGATGTTGTCAGAGAAGCCGAGAGAAGCTTAGCTTCCAAGAATGGTTCCAAGAGGAGGGAGTGGACGACAGTGTCCAACACAGCTGAGAGATCTAGGAGGATTCTGATAGAGTAGAGGCTGTTAGATTTGGCAACAATGTTGACTGTAATCTCAGAGGGGTCTCTTTCAATAGTGTGAAAGGAGTGAAACCCAGATTGAAGGGGATCTAGGAGAGAACTGGAGGAGAGGAAGTGGAGACAGTGGACACAGACAAGAAATTTGCAAAGTAACACCAAGAATGAGGTGGGGCAATAAGTGGAGTGAGCCACAGTGTTATGGAGGGGTTTTTTAGGGTGGGGGAGACATGAACCTGCTTGAAAGCAGGGGGCAAGAACCCCTTGCAAAATGAATATTTGAAGATAGTAGTCAAGAGAAAAGATGGGAGAAGAGAGGGCAAGTATTTTGAAAAGGTATGAAGGGATGGGCTCAGAAACACAGATGGAGGGAATAGATTTATACTACTGAGAGATTTCATCTTGAATTACTCAAGGGGATATAGAAAGAGTCGAAGACGGTGGAGGAGGAGAGATTGGAGAGGAGAAGGGGAGATTTCAGGGAGATCACACCTGATAGTTTCAATTTTGTTCATGAAGTATATGGCGAGATCATTGGGAAAAAGATGGTGAGGGCAGAGGACAGGAGGTTTGACGTGGGATGCAAATGACAGGTGAAGACAGGGGGTGTGCAAGTGTATTAGAAATGATGGAAAGAGGTGATGTTAAGGAGTTTGCAATATGAGAGGATTTTTATTAATTTTGTTTTTTAATTCGTTATGCACTTACTTCAAATCATTCATTTGTTCATTCATTTATTCATCCCTTTAACTGTATTTATTGAGCCCTTGCTATGTGCAGAGCACGGTACTAAGTGCTTGGGAAGATAGATGCATTCCCTGCCCACAAGGATTTTACAGTTTAGAAGAGAAGACAAATATTATTTATAAATTAAAACAGATGCAGTGAATTGAACTACATATGGGCTGGGAGGAGAGATGAGTTAGGGGAATAAGTCAAGCAATGCACAAGGGAAAAAGAGAAGAAGAAAGGAGAGCTTAGCCAGGGACGGCCTCTTGGAGGAGATGTGACTTAAATAAGGCTTTGTAGGAGGAGAGAATAATTGTTGGATATGAGGAGGGAAGGGATTCCAGGCCAGAGGTAGGATGTGAGTGAGAAGTCGTCAGCAAAACAGAATAGGAAGGTTAGCATTAGAGGAGTGATGAGTGTTGTCTTGGCTGTAGTAAGAGAGAAGAGAAGCAGCATGGCTCAATGGCAAGAGCATGGGCTTGGGAGCCATAGGTTGAGGGTTCTAATCCAGGCTCCGCCGCTTGTCAGCTGTGTGATTTTGGGCAAGTCACTTAATTTCTCTGTGCCTCAGTTCCCTCACCTGTAACATAAGGATTAAGACTGTGAGTCCCAGCGGGGACAACCTGATTACCTGTATCTACCCCAGGGCTTAGAACAGTGCTCAGCACATAGTAAGAATTTAATACCAACATTACTATTATTATTACTATTATTGTTATTATTATTAAAGAAGTGAGGAAGGAGGGGAGAGGTGATTGAATGCTTTCAAGTCAGTGGTGAGGAGCTTTTGTTTGAAGACAGGTGAATGGGTAACCAATGGAGTTTCTTGAGGAGTGGGGAAACATAGCCTGAACTTTTTTGTAGAAAGATGATCAGGCCAGCAGGGTGAAGTATGGAGTACGCAGTATTAGGTAACATAATCGTCCCAGACCTCTCAGCTGCCTTTGACACTGACCACTCCCTTCTCCTGGAAGGGTTATCCAACCTTGGCTTCATTGGCATTGTCCCATCCTGGTTCTCCTCCTATCTGTCCTATTCCTCCTCCTCAGAGAAGCAGCGTGGCTCAGTGGAAAGAGCACGGGCTTTGGAGTCAGAGGTCATGGGTTCAAATCCCGGCTCGGCCGTTTGTCAGCTGTGTGACTTTGGACAAGTCACTTAACTTCTCGGTGCCTCAGCTACCTCATCTGTAAAATGGGGATTAAGACTGTGAGCCCCACATGGGACAACCTGATTCCCGTGTCTACCCCAGCACTTAGAACAGTGTTCGGCACATAGTAAGCGCTTAACAAATACCAACATTATTATTATTATTATTATTATTATTATTATTATTTTACGAACTCCTCCCCTGCCTCCCAACCCCTAACTTTGGGGTTCCTTCAGGGTTCAGTTCTGGGTTCCTTTTTTCCCTCCACCTACACCCACTCCCTTGGAAAACTCATTTACTCACATGGCTTCAACTATCACCTCTAAGCTGATGATACCCAAATCTACATCTTCAGCCCTGAGCTCTCTGCCTCTCTGCAGTTTTGCATTTCCTTCTGCCTTCAAGACATCTCAACTTGGCTGTCTTCCCATCACCTCAAACTTATACAGCTAAAACTGAACTTCTTATCTTCCCGCCCAAACCCTGTCCTCCCACTCACTTTCCCATCACTGTTGATGGCACCACCATCCTTCCTGCATCACAAGCCTGTAACCCTTGCATTATCCTTGACTCCTCTCTCTCGTTTCACCCACATAATCAAGACATCATGAAATCCTGTCAGTTTCACATCATCATCAAAATCCACCCCTTCCCCTCCTCCAAACTGCTACCACATTAATGCAAGCACTTATCCAATCCCACCATAACTAATGTATCAGCCTCCTTGCTGACCTCCCTGCCTCCTGTCTTTCCCCACTCCAGTCCATACCCCATTCTGCTGCTCAAACAATTTTCCTTCAAAACATTCAGACCATGTTTCCCCACTCCTCAAGTACCACTGGCTGCATGCCCACTGCCACATCAAACAAAAACTTTCCATTACTGCCTTTAAAGTAGTCAATTCCCTTGCCCCTCCCACCTCACCTTGCTACTCCTAATACAACCCAGCCCACAAACTTTCTTCCTGTAATGCTAACCTTCTCACTGGGGCTCCATCTCATCTGTCTCACCGACAACCTCTCGCCTATATCTTACCTCTGGATTGCAAAGGTCTCCCTCCTCATAACAGGTAGAAAACTGCTCTACCCCACTTCAAAGC